>NC_044203.1:27847893-28170393 GCF_900880675.1 Sparus aurata
GATGTGAATTATTTTTGATTCCGTTGCTCGCTCTTCTGGCGTTCCTGTCATTAAAGGAAAAATGCCTCAACTTAAGGCAAGCTCTTGGAAAAGCCTTTTGCGAGTACACCAATTACGCTTTAGTTTTGAAATTAGACCGGTACTCTCAGTGTGCTCCGGGAAAAGCGATGAGGGGCAGGGAACACACCAAGGCCCTCTGAATGGGGGGTGGGATGAGGGTGGAGGTGGCGGTGGAGGTGATGCAGACGAGGAGAAGCGGGATGGAAGGAGGAGGACGCAGGAGAGGAGACGCACATTGTGTCCGCTGCAAAGAAGCCAATTAGGGGAAGGCAGGAAACACAGGGGCTAAGTATACAAACCCTGCTGCGGCCGGGCCGGTGTGTGTGTGTGTGTGTGTGTGTGTGTGTGTGTGTGTGTGTGTGTGTGCGCATATATTTTAACCTATCATTATTTTTAACACAAGTCAAGGCCACACATACACACTCATCTCAACATTAAACTCTCTTGTTTTCAGTTTGTTTGAGTGTGTTTCTTTTTTAATTCAGCATTCATTTCACTAATTATCCGTGTACCACACAGCAGAAAATGTCAAATGTGGTTTTTGTGATGTGGAGTCGAGTCTCTAAAAAAGGCCTCTGTGAATGTCAGTTAAATGGTGACATTAATTCATATCTAAGAAAGGCAACACCAGTAAAAAAAATAAAAAATAGCTCTGATTCCAGAATAATTTACTGTACTTTTCTCTGTTAAACACTCCAATCTGTCATCTTCTCGTTCCAATCCATCAGATTATTTAACTAATCGCTCTGTTAATGAATATTTAATCCCGCGGTAATGAACGCATTGCTCACTATGAATTAATGGAGAGTCTATTTCAATGTTAGATACAGATACAGTTAAAAAAGATCTACAGCAAGTCCTCCCATTTCTTTTTTTTTTTTGTATATCATCACTAGATTATAATCACGTTTTAACATATTTTCCATGCAGGCATTTCACGTAATCTGTTTGATTTGAGAGGAAATATGACATCAACTACCTCATTATCATGGCACATTAATAGATACATAAAGACTAAATTCATCATTCTAGCAAAAAAGGCTGTCAAACACTATTTGGAACACAACAAAGTAAAGAATGTAAAACCAAAGGGATCATTCAATCAGCTCAAGTGTGCTAATTCAATCAAAAACAGAGATACATATCAATTACTTGATTTACAACTAAATCCTGTCTGACTGGTTGTAGGACCTAAAGAGAGTGTGCGTGTGCACTTTACACACAAATGAGCCTGTGTGTGTTGCTGTGTGTATACGTGAGCATTGCTGAGGTTGTATGATATGAAAAAAAAAAAAAAAAAAAGGAACTCTGAATAATGCATGAGTCTTTTGGTCAATGCATTGTGATTTGCTTTAAGGAGGCCTTCTCTCAGCCATTATAAGATTAAACCCAACCTTGGTTTGTCTAGAGTGGCTGGGACATGCAAGAGGCCTGTCAACACTGCAGGAACTTGGACCTCACATGCACACACACACACACACACACACGAACACAAGAACACACACACTTGATCATATACAGTGCATATAACAGCTATATATCCCACCATACACGCACACACACCAATATACTCATACAGCCAGACACAAGACACAATTTCGAGGATACTGTTACACATACACACAGATGCTAGAATTGAAATGTAAAACATGCTATATAATTTGTATAGAAGACTATAAGTGCTATATAAACAATTTGCAAAAATTATTTGGCGAGTCAAATAACACTTACATTTCATTACATTTGACTGACTGTATGATTTCAAACAGGAATTGTCTCCTGTTCTCTAGACGCTGGGAAGACTCAACAACCCAACTCCCCAAAAGTTGGGAAGTTCTCTAAGACATAAAACAGAATGTGACAATTTGCCAATACTTTTTGATGTATACAGCACAAAAATAACACATTTAATCTATTACCTCATCACCATCATTGATTTTTGTAAATTTATGCTTATTCTGAAGTCCATGCCAACAACGCTGTCAAACACAAGTACAGGGGCGACAAAAGGCTGGGAAAGTTGTGCAATGGTGAAGAAAAACCTGTTTGCAACATCCAGAAGGTGAACAGGTTGATCGGTGACAGCTTCCAATGCTGGATTTTTTTTTTAGGGCCAACACTAGGTAGTATAGAAGATATGACAAAGATACGTACCAGAATATTATTGTCCAAAATGACTTTAGTGCATTGAAACAGTGGAATTCACAGTGAATGTAATAATAATAATAATAATAATAATGGCTTTTGCATATGAATCTCTAAACGTAATTCGTATCAGTGCATATCGGACAACATGTGGGCCAATGCAGTACATCTGTGATGGACCAATATCGGCCAACCATGATAGCATCATGATTGGTTATGAAAGGGGCATCCTCATAAGGCTCAAGTAAGGATGGGATGAGGCTCACCGCTTTGTGAAACACATAAATATATAAAAGATGTTTCCTCATGGGCTTTGTAAAAGCGTTTATTTATTTATTCTTTATCTTTTCATTTACATTTTACACAGCGTCCCAACATTTTGGAATCGGGGTTGTTAGTTAGTGAAGGACGATGAGGATAAAAGGGGAAGAAAAAGGCAAGATGTGGGAGTCAAATATAAACAAAATAAAGTTCAAAAAGAGAAAAGAAATCTCTGGAAAGAAGGGAGAACAAGAGGAAGGCAGGGGTGAAAGCAATCTGTCCGTTCCGGTGGGAATGCAGGTGAATTGTGGTCCCCTCTCTGTTTCGATTCCTGTCCGGCCAATATGCCTGCTGTGTGACATGCTTCAATCATTCTTTATTGAGCCCTCCGTCTCTCTTCTGCTCCTTCTCTCTCTCTTGTCTGTCATTCTCTCTCCATCCTCAAACAGTTCTGTTGTTGAACCCAATCAATAATCAATTTCCTTGAGAAATAATGGCCCGCTGCTGTTTTGGGTCTTGCCCATGGGCCTTGACCTTACGATATGCTAAAGGCAAATTCAAGGAGGCCAGAATGAGGGACTGGTCCTGGTCCATTAATAATCGTGACCCCGGAACAGGGGAAAACAGGTGATGAAGGGAAGAGCAAGGCAGCTTCTAAGACCACTCCTACTTTCTTTGAGAGACGTACAATCAGATAGCAGAACATATTCAGGATTGTAAATATTCACTGAGCTGACAATATGAAAGATTCGATTCTGAGACGAGGAGGCTTGTGTATTATTTTGTGAAGACATAGCACGAACACTACAGTCGGGAAAAGTATCGCTGTACTGTAAGTGTCAGTGTGTAATTCCCCACTTAATTCTAACCAAAATGTGCATTAAAATCAAGTTACAGAGGATATCATCAATTATACGAAGAGCCCAACAGCAACTTCTTCACGATTTCAAATTCAAATCAAAAACCACTACACAAAAACATACTTTAGAGGGACCAACTCTTTCACAAAACAAACAAAAAAACAAAACAAACAAAAAAAACTGTTGGAAAGTGACAAGACCGCACGGAGCTAACAGCCTCCCGTGTGAAACAAAAGGTAATGAGAGCAACAGAAAAATGTCGGGAGTGAAAGAGAAAAACAGAGAGAGGGAAAAGCACATACAGTTTAGCGGGACGTTTAGGACTCCTCGCGTCTTGTTCTCCGCTTGTTGGCGCGTTACATGAAAAACGCCGTCCCGCGGGACCTCCTCTGCATGAGATGAGGGAGGAAAAAAGGATATAAGAAGAGAGGGAGAAAGACATGAGGAGGAAGGAGGGAAAGGTGGGAGGGAAGGGAAACCTAGTTAGAGGAGAAGATTGAGAGCAGCGAAAGAGAGGAGAACTCTTAAAAAGATGAGATAGAGACACAGGGATTATATACTGGAACATGTTATGACATAGTTTAAAAAGTTATGTTCCAAATCGTACAGTATACAGCCTTTTGGGATCATTTTCCATCAGTTGACGGTTATCATTCTCATCAACTGGCCTACTACCCTCACTCTCTATAGCTCATCTGAGATTCTCCCTTGCTCTCCCTTTATATTTCAAAATAATGCATATTTCATTTTGCACTAATATACAGTGTATGTACGTATAAGAAAAAAAAGAGTGTTTGCAATTTAAAATTTAAAATCAGTTAAGCTCAAATTACTTAGTGAGTTAGTTTATTTAGACACAGTGAAGGAAAACACAGTGAGTCCATGAAAGATTTATTTTTGTCCATAAACAGAAAAGATTTTTGTGTTACAGACTTTTAAATTTAAATTTAAACCTTCTGACAGTCCCCGGTAGTTCTACGATTTTAAACTGGAGAATTTCTCACAATTAAGGCTGCGGCTACATAATACTTTAATATCAATCGATCTTCTGATTATTTTATTTGTTTTCCATTATAACTAACCAGAGCCCAAAGTGATCGATTTGGGGGTTTTATTTTTTTTTTATTGCTAAATTCAGTTTTCCGAACAGATATGACAGAGAAAAGCATCAAATCCTCAGATTTTTAAGACGCTGAGCCCGTAAATTGTGTGTTTCTTAATAAAAAAATGACTAAAACATTTAACCAATCTTTATCAAAATAGTTTCTTATTATCTTTCTTTCAGTCACCTGCTCATAATGATGATGAAAACAGTACTACTTCTGACATGCTCACCTTCTGTCAGATCATCTTTGTTTACAGGGTTAGGAAACAAATAAATTAGTTTTTTTTTATTGTATTAAAACAAACATTACCAATTTGATAAGAGAGCTATCAATTACTTCAGCAGATTAGTTGGTTGACATAATTAATTATCTGTCATTAAACTAATCATACCAATAATGATACAATAACAACTTCTGACATTATCTTTTTTAAGATGATAAATGTGACATTAAAAGACACATTAATGCCGACACTACCAATATGAGTTGTCTCAACCATCTTTTTTGTTTTTATTCATTATGACAAGGTATCACAATTAATTTACAATGATATATATATACTTTAAACGGCCGTGTGTGGCACATTTCAAGAGGAAGAGACAGCCGAGCGGGAGCAGAGAGAGCGAGAGAGGTAGAAATGTGACTGACATTAGCTCGAGCTCAGCTAATCAGTGGCACGGCCTTTTAATCTGCCCCCCTCTGAAGCAACGTTAGCCGCAGCCCGACAGAGAAAGTTAAATATTCACGATACAAGGCAAGCTACTCAGTGTTCAAACAAAGTGCTCTGCCAAGTTCACCCATGTATGTAGAGGTGCTGTGACGGGAGAGAGTGTGGCAGGGAGAGAGAGGGTTCGGAGGAGAGAGGGAGAGAGAGAGAGTTGGAGCCGACGACGAGAGGAAGAGAGGGGTATTTTATTATTCACACAAGGCATAATAAACCAGGCACGCTCGGTTAGCAACACTTAAACTCCCCGTGCTGTAGCGGTTAGCCGCTAATGCGACAGCAGTGATTTGGACATGTCCTATTAATAGTGCAGGGGAGGTTTCCATGCATGCTAATGGTGGTGTGTATTAGCTATTAATAGAATCACATAAGGGGTCCTGAGATTGGAGAACGTTTCTGTTTGGTGTTGGGGTTTTTTCAGTGTGTGTGTTTGTGTGCGAGGGTAAGGATAAACCCTGTATCTTTCTAAAGTCGTTAGCAGTGATGCAAATTCAGTGTTTGTGAGTCAATTTGGAGGGAGGAGGGGGCTGCAGTGCGGAGAGAGCGAGACCCTGGATGGAGTGTGTAAGAAATTTTGGCTGAGGTATGGTTTTGTGGTTGCGCAGGTGGGTGTGTGTGTGTGTGTTTTTATCCGTGTGTGCATTCCTGCCTGTGTGAGTCTCCAGAGGTTGTAAACAGTGTGTGTGTGTGTGTGTGTGTGTGTAGTGAAAGAGAGAGAGAGTCAGCAGGGAAAGGTGAGGGGAAAACAGGGAGGAGTGCGCGAGACAGAAAGCGGATGGTGTGGTTTTCGGGAGCCGGTATGATGCGGCGCGATGCGGCTGGAAGTTTGGAAGTGTTGAGCGCCCCTCCTCAGCATGGATATTTAATGACCTGAGACCCCAACCAGGCCCTGAGATTCTCTCACTCTCTTACCCCCCCCTTTTCCACCCCGCATCCTTCTGGTTCTCCACCTCCTACATTGCCATGAAGAGAGATAGCTTCCCCCTTCTTTGCTCAGAGTCATTATGTGGCGAGAGCTTAGAAGCATCAAGGAGAATATGGAAAAGAAAGCCGAAGCGCTCAACCATAGGTTAGAGATTTTTTTATTTCTTTTTTTAATCTGATCTATGATTAATCAAAGGACTGTGTATGCAATTAATTAACAAATATCTCAAATCAGACACACTGAATTCTATTATTCATTCTGGTTTGTTGCATTTACAGCGAAAGCAGCCAGCTCCTAATCATTGTAGGCTATAAAAATTAAAAGCTCAATTTCACATTTTTACCTGTCCTGTCTTATAATCACATATTTGTAGCGATACAGTTTTTACAGTTGTATTTTAAGTTCCCCAAATTTGAATAAACCTGAGTATGTGGTCATATAAAGAAAAGTACCAGAAAAGATGAGGGGTATAATGTCAAAGCATATTGAATTTAAAAGCACAAGAGAATGTTTAGTCCAGCCATCTTTCTCCTAACTGAGAGAGACGGTATTTAAACGTGCACAATATGCTCTCCCTTTCTACCACACACACGTATATATGGCCATGCATTGTTGAGCGCAACACAAAAGTCAATGTGAAACTTCCCAAGGACATCAAAACAATCTGGAAAAATAGAAATTATACTGGAGCTCATCACAGTACTTTTTCTAACATTCATACATGCGTGAACGGAGTAAACAAGGTTATTCAATACAGTCAAAGCCCAAAGAGAAGAGAAAAACACAGCACGGTTTCATTCTAAAAAAGGAATATATTTATTCAGTTGTAGAAAAAGAAAACTCATTCAGTATTAGGTAGTAAACAGTGCTGACTGACGTAAGATTTAGAAGGTCAGAGTCATCCACCTCTCACACTGTAATTTTTGGTATTATTGTTCTACGTATTTGCTTTTTCTTGCTCAAAAGGGGCGTGGTCATATGTAGCTGCAACTAGACACATAACATCAAAAAAGGCACAACAGTTAGACCTTAATAACAAACCTTGCAGAAGTGAATTTGTAATATTTTCATTTTCTCTCTTTTCTCAGGGAGGATAAAGAAATTTCGCCAACCAGCTTTTCTTGAGCAGAAGTTGTACTCAATGTTGTGATATCAATGTCTTCGCAAACAGCCTTGTGGCGGGGAAACGGGGGGTGAGCATGTGTCTGTACATCTGTGTGTTTGTGTATGTTTGTGTGAGTGCATGCACTGGGCAGGTGTGTGTCGACAGAGGTGACTGTTTTCTCTCCCCATATTTTTACACATAACCATATCACTCCCACATTAAAAACAGACACATACATGCGCAACACACAAATGCACTCTGACACTCTTCCTCTATTTCATATTTGGATGCTGAAATCACTGAAACTGCCCAAATACACTTAATATTCCAAGCCGGTGTGTGTGTGTGTCTGTGTGTGTGTGTGTGTGTGTGTGTCTCTCTGTGTCTCTCTGTGTCTATGCGGGCATGCGTGTCTGTGAACACATTCATGCATGTGTGTGTATGCATCACGCTGCTGAATAGGTATTGTTTTCCCCCGTGCTTCTGATCGGGCAATTTGGCAGCGGGCTCAGGGAGGGGAAGCTAATGCGGATCTAATGAGTCGGCGGGCCGGCAGGATGGAGAAGTGTATCGGCACAGTAATGTGAGGAGATGGGCCCATGTCGTCTTGAGGGATTAGGGTTTTGAGCTGCAGTGGGTGGAGGGCCCCTGCAAGGCCACATCCTTCTACCTCTTCCCTCCTCCCACCTTATACCTTTCCTTCTCGCTCCTAAACAACTCCCCCAGTGGATGTATGGGCTCTCGCCCAAAGTCCGACAAGCCCGCCCTGGGAGTAATTGATTTCTTTAGCACTCAGTCTTGTGGTGGTGGTGGTGGTAGTGATGGTAGTGGTGGTGGTGGTGGTAAAGGTGGAAGAAGCTCTTAGTGTGTTGTCAGCGCACATGTACATGGTACAGATGCATGGAAGAATTACACCAGGATTGACGGATTATGTTACCGGTGAGCTAGCGCTTTTAGCCACAGTGGACAATCACTGTCTGTACTGCTGGGGCGAGAGGAAGGGACCTGGCATGCTTATATGTGGGCCAGCAATAAGTTCTGAGGTCAGTTATATAGACAGTCCCTTGTAACTGTGCTGTACATCATTTCTATAAACAGATATCTACATATGAACACAGAATCTGTCGGCAAATGACAGTTGACATAGTTCTGGTTTCCAATTGTAGTGTGCGTAGTGTTGAGCGATCACAGACTTTGGTTAAATGCAGGTAAACGGTGGGTGAGTAGGACAAAAGAGGCAGAGCACATGGGTCGAAATGCAATCTCGGAACCTATCAGCAATCGTCTGATGACAATATAACTTTTTATTAGGCTGTTTGAAATGTATAACCCTATCTTAACACCAACTCTGTTCTTGTGCTCAAGTTGCCGACCGTCCTGCAAACAATGACTGGCAAAATCCAATGAGTTCCAACAATCGACTGTAAATAGAGCAGAAAGACGTTTTCACCAAAATTACGAAAATCATGCAGATTTGTTCAGGAGATATGCATCTCAGGTTTCATCTCTAGCGGTGCTCACAGTATTGAAACAATTACATTTGAAATAATTAAACAGCAACAGTTTTTTTTCCAGAAACAATATCCCTGTGACTGTAGATAATCCAGAAAACCCCCTGTCAAAGTTCTTATGCACTTTTTCTACAGCAACGCAGTGCGTGTGCACATTTGACAGATGACTGATGTGTGTTTGATCATTACTCTTCTTCTTGTACTCCACCTTTGAAGGCCTGCTGGTGGTCCGTGTGCTTCGTGGGGTGGAAGCGATGGTGAGGATGAGGGTGTGTGTGGTCAGGCTGTGCTAGTGGGGTGATCATGTCTCTGCATTGATATTCAAATATGCCCTGAAAATACAAACCCTTATGTCAGGGATCAAGGACTCGCCTGGTTTCAACACAATCACTTCAGTGTGTATGCTTCGCTCATAAATAAAGGAGCAGCGCACTACTTCATAGCACAGTGTTTTAATTATTTAAATAGAACCACGGAGGTTATCTCACCGCTCACTGCCAGCAACTAGAGAGACGTAAAAAAATTTGAATTTTTGCCAGCACAGTGCTTAGAGAGCAACACTGTAAGGTGGCACAATTGAAGGACAATAGAATTCAAGTGCTGACCTCTGACTGAAAAATTTAAGACAAAGAAAATGCACTACCAAGTAAACTGAGCAAGGAATGCATCTGATTACATGGTTAGGACATCAAATTAGACTATAGTCTTAGTCTAATTAAACAGCCATAGGATACAAAAGCAAATAAATCTATTAGCTAAAAATATTTGGCTTTGGCTACAGTTCCAGTCGTGATGAGATGGTCAGGCAGGCACGTACTGTATGCTGCGATATATTTTTTTCTCCTTAGGGTTGCCATCTTGGAGAAATACCAACCGTGAGCCACAGGTGACTAGATAGATTCATCTTGATGTGCGAGGCAACATGAAGTGAATTATCATTATGGCGAACACCCACATACATGCTGCAAAGCCGGTCAGCATTATAAAAAACGAACGTTAGGCGAGGCGCTTTTCCTCGCTCATTAATTTAACCGGGGGCCCATTATTTGTTTCTCCAGTGTTCATTAGTCAGGTGAGGCTGACATGGCAGGCCACCACAGTCGGGGAGGCGAGGACATATCCTCCGTTTGTAACCGTGCAGACAGGAGGTGTGTCTTTGTGTTTAGAAGTGCATTACATATAGCCTGTTTTCCAGTGAGGGGCGGCGTTTGGGAGAAATGGTAAAGGGTAGGGGGGAGAAGGCATTCGAGGGGGACGGGGATGGAAAAGGGCGAGGTGGTTATGTGGTAGTTTCACCCGCATCGATTGCCTGTTTTTAATCGGGCATAACAAATATAACTTCCCTTGAATCGAATTCCCTGGGTAAACCGTTATAAAACTAACCTTGTTATATTTATTGACAGGACATTTAAATAAATATTAAAGCCATGTGGAAGAAGGGGGAAGGTTCCAATCCATTGATTTCTGTGAAAAAAAAAAAAAATACCATAGTAGTCATCTAACAAAGCACACCTCCACTGCTCCTCTCCCTCCTGCCGTCTACTTTTCCATCCCCCCCTACACACTCTCCTTAGCATATTAGGTGGAGAATAATGTGAAAAAATGCTTAGCACACGGGAACGAGGCCGGTGAGCGCAGACGTGGGAGTGGGTCCCCCGAGGGTGCGGTGGAGCCCCTATCCCATAAATCCCGGCTCTGGTGCAAACAATCAATTTTCAATTTTAATTATTTACCATGGCCTGCCGGACAGAGGCATTTATTTTCCCGCTCTGTCCGGATTAAAAATTAAAAATTAGGAGATTAATATTTGGTAGAGTGGGCACAAAACGAAAAAAGGGCCCACTGAAAAAAAAAAAAAAACCTTTATTGTCTTTCACCCCTTTCCTTCACTAGACGGGCGAAGGTTAGTGATAGCCGAACGAGGCGATCAATAACTTCATAAATTTTCACGGGCCTCCATCGCCTGGCCCCTGCCACCCTTTGCATCCATTGCTGTTTTAGCCAGGCTGCATCCATCGGGGGCCAGTAACAATAAGCCTGCGTGAGGGAAGAAACTGGCAAAATGCGCCGCTCAGCACTTTCTGTCTGAGCTCTCCAGGTTTTGGCCTCTACTCTCACAGGCTTTTCCGATATTTCATCTGTAAATTTAATTACAGAACCAGGAGCAATGCAGCCAAGGTATCCCCTGTCAAGCTCTCATTCACACAGAACCGCTATAACAAGCGGCAACCTGCAATAAACAGCAATGTGCAAACACTCTGCAGGCAAACACGAGAGGCCCGCAACATATTCTTCAGACAAATAAAATTTGTGAAGGTTTACAACATAAGATGTCTGTTTAAATAACATACGAGCGTACGTAAATAACATTTTTTCATCTGCGTAAAGATTTTCCGACACTGTACCCTCTTACGGCCTGGCATAAACAAGCAACATCATTTTTCAACGGAGCCGCCACGCTTAAAATAAAAGACCTACCCATCATCAATTAACAAACAACAATTACGGGTCCATAGCTCACATCTCTGGTCCTGTTCTACAGGAGTGAAAAGCACAAACCGACACTTTATTGTCACACTTCTCACCATGATGTATCCAGTAGTCTATAGGAGGGGCTCTAATGTGTCCATAAATTTCCGCGGCTGAGCATACTGGCTTCTCTGGAGTGAAGGCTTTAATGCCGATCAATGGGGTGCTGCTGATGATCTCATACACATGCTTGGAATTTGTGGATTACCTGGTATGACTTTGTTAGCTGTCGCCCTCTGGAATAACCTTTATTTCCTGGTTATCGGCTAACTGTACTCAAATATTTTGTACTGTGATGCGGTAAAAGGAGACGCACCTTTATATTTTTGTGAAAAGACATCTAGAAGTGCTCAGTGTGAGGTCAAACTACTTTTGCCAATTGGAGAAGTGATGTTCAAAGTGGGATTAAAAAAAATACGAGAAAAGGTTTAAACATGCTCAGCAAGTCATGTTATCACTCTTTAAAATCAATCACTTTTTTTTATCATGTCCCCTATGAACCACTGCGGGCTAAACGGGTGCATTAATTCAAAAATATTCCGATGTATTTGAATGGGAACAAGATTTCATTTACAAATAATGTTTTGTGCAGGCACAGAGAAAGACGTGTAGATGAAGTCATTTGATAACTATTTATCTCATAATAGCAATGAAAGCCACAAGTATTTCTAGAGGGCAAACAGGACACATTGGGAGACGGGCTAACCATCAACTCTGGCCAGAGAACAAAACAAATCTTTGAGAATCCATTTTTGACAAAAGTAAATATCCAGGTAATAAGGACACAACTGCAGGTATCACACTGCCACACTGAGTGTGTGTCCCGGATTCATGTTCTCTCAAAATCTCTCAAGAATAGGATCACAAAAGAAGAAAAGAAAATATTCAGTTAGTTGTTTGTTTGTTTTTCTAATTCCTGAAAACGTTGCAGATATGAGGTTTCCATACGACACAAGTGAGTCGGAAAAAGGCAGCAACAACCGAGCGAGGAGGAGATATTATAATTCATAGAGGAGGAAAGAAAGAGCTAGCCTCTGGCTGTGTGAGTAGCTGCAGACAGGTAGACGTAGAGAGCAACAAAGATACAAATAACTGTCAAGGCACAGAAAGAGACAAAGCGAGCGATGGAGGCGGTGGAGGCAAAGGGAGATCTGAAGCAGGAAAAGAGACCAAGAGACAGAGGGAGACAGAGAGTGTTTTAGTTCAGAGCCGAATGTTGTTATTTATCTGGTGGCTGCTAAACAAATAAGGAGACTCCCAGTTCTGTGATTGTCTCAGTGGGGTGCTGTCAGATTTAGGCGCATATCTTCCCACAGCATGTAACAAACTCTCAAAACTCCAGCTGTGCTCTCTCTGCTCTCTCAACATGTTCGCCAAACATTCTCCAAATGTTCTGTTTTTCTTCTTCTTTTTTTTTCCGGGTTTGTCTGTTTTAAAATTCCTCAACGTCCCTCACGATGTTCCTCAAGTATTCCCTTTAAGATTTTTCTCGTATGGACGGCAGAGTCCCCTCAATGTCAATCACCACTTAAATCTGCATTTTTAAGTAAAGTTTTTATAGTTATGTATGCAAGGAACAGAGGAGCAATTAGCATAGAGCGAGCTGAAGTCTTTAACACTGACTAAAGGGCAAGCTTTCTCCACAGACATAATCTGGATTTAACAGAACTTTACCCACAATGTTAAGCACTCAGGCCATACAAACAAGACCCCGTGGCTTATTGCCAACGAGGATTCAGCTCGTAACACTAAACTGTTCTGCAGATCAGTGAAACTCGTGCACCTACAGCTCCAACACCTGCTACCACTGCGCCGTAGCTCTTGCAGCAGCTCATCATGGCCTGACCCGGCGCCTTAAAAGTGGACCCCCCTACTGCACTGAGACCTCTGACCTTTAGCTGGGACTGGGGCCTCTGACACCTGTGTGGCCAGAGGAAGCGGAGGTGTGAGCGGAGGTGGAGAAGGCTTGACCTCTCTTTCTGCCTCTCTCCAAAGTGTCCGGCCGCAGCTGAGGTCAAGGGTTTGACCTTTGGGCCAGTGGGGTTATTGAGAGCTGTTGACCCCTGCGACAGGCCACTTGACCCTGCTTACCCCTGGGCTCGGGGAGCTTTCCATGGTCCAGGACCCTGTGGCTGTAGCCCATCCTTCCACCACAAGCCCGGAGTAAGAACCGGTCAGGGCCGAACAAACGAGGTCAGGGCAGTAATGCTGGGAGATTTATGTCCCTCTGCTGCTCCGATAGCCTTCTGGCCGAGAGAGTAAGCTCAAAGCAATGGTTCATACGTTCCTGATGAATGATGAATTTGTGCTGCCCTGCCATGTTGGTTTTGTACTTTTCCAAGGTATTGACATTGTTGCAGAGAAGGGGTTAACTGTAAAATGGGAATGAAGTGACCTTGTCTTCTGCTGTATCTATGCTGAACATTAAGCCATCACCGAATCATCTCACGTGGCACTAAAGAAGAGATACCTGCACTAGTCTCGACATGAAACTACCAACAGGATAAACAAGCTGTGAGAGCAAGTGCTCAGTTCAGGGCGTTAGAGATGTAGACGTTTATGATTTAGAGCTCGCAGGCATCTGATGTAACTGTTGAGACACATCACAAGAGATAGGGACAAGAACAAGAAAAACAGCAATTTATGTCAAAGTTCTTTTGCCAAGACCTGTTTCACACTGGAGAAAAAAAACCCACTAGCATCTGGATTTTGTCTGTGGTGGGAAAGGGTGCGATCAGCAGTCATGCACAGACTAAATGACTCTGCAGTAATCACAGGTGTTTGGCGTTGCTGACCTCTGCTCTGCTTTCTACTGTTCCCTGTTTTCCAACGCGTTTGTGAACGTTGAACACAAGGGAAAAAATCAGGAAGGCAAACTTGTTTAATGGCATCGGAAGACGAGTCATTGTAAATGTTTTAGAGTGTGTGCCCACATTTAACCCCTGTTTATTTGAGGTGTAAAAATGGTATAATCACTTCCTTCAAGGAGGTTGTGTTTTTATTTGTGTCTGTTTATTGGTTAGTTAGTTTGTTGGTTTGTCAGCAGGATCACACAAAAATTATGAAGGATTTTGGATCTGATCTAGAATCCAGAATTTGTTTTACATTTCTTTAAATTCTCAGGGAACTGCATGGATATTGATGCAAAAATTGCAGCTGCAAGTTCAAAAGTGGACTGTTTTGGCTTTACCGGAGGTATGCGCTCTACTGAGTGCCATTCTAGTTGCTGCATGTGTTGAACCGCGCTAGCTGGTGATTGTTTTTAGGTCACTGGGAACGGAGAATAGCAGGCAAAGATAATGACTTCTTGCTGGTGATCACACCAACTCTCCTCAAGCAGTAAAGTAACAATAAGTCATCCTACAACACTAAAACTTACTAATTCTCATTCTTCCTTGAGGCCCATAACATATAAATAAATAAGTGCAGAACACACATATCAATCTATCTCCCTTTCCCTGTGCTCGGCCCTCTTTTAAAGCGGTGCTGTGGGCTTTTACCCAAATGGCGTCAGGGCCACCGGTATCATTTATAACGGGACGGCAGCGCTAATGCAGCGCGTGGTTCAGCCAGGATGTTTTATTCATGCTGTTTTATTATTAGGGCCCCACTTAAAAAGGTGAGGCGCTCTCCTCTCCTCTGGCCGCCTCTTGCCGGGGCTGACTGAGGCGCGAGCTTTATCTATCACCCTGACAAGAGCGTCTTCCCTGGGAAGTCTTTCAGAAAACTTCAAACACCCTCACTATTGATTTCTCCCCCTCTCCACCTGGGCACCGGCATACATCTTCCCCCCACCGCGCAGCGAGACAGAGAGGGCGGAGGGAGGTGGTAGTGGAAGTAGAAAGAGAAGTAAGGGAGAAAAAAAAGGACGGAAAGTAAAAGAGACTCAGAGAGATAAAAGTGAAAGAGAAGAAGGCTGGCCACTGCATAACAATATGGGTGACCTCACTTTGCTTCATTGCTCCAATTCTTGTTAGATTCAGATGAGCGCGGCTGGCAGGCAGACGAGCACAGTGATTACAGCATCCACCGTATGCTAATGACACATTCAAACAACGCTTTGTGACACATGATTGATTCAAACAGAGAGATCATATGCATGTCGTACATCCTATGCCAAGTGATTGTTGGCAAAGTCTTTGAAGGCAATCAAAGATTCTTGGCCATAAAAGCAACACCTTGAAAGGAGACAACAGTCCTTGAATTCCAGAAACAATAAAGACGCTGTCATTCTCCACTATGGGATGAAACATGAAGAGGTTGCAATTAAATCTGGAATTAATAACGCCACCGCAGCAATTGCCAATTGATACCTTAACAAGCCACTTCTTTAAAATAACTGTCTTCAGTCTCTAGTGCCAGAAAAAGAGGCAGGGGGAGAGAGGAGACTGGAGCAGCTACTGTACAGTCTTATAATAGGAAAGACAACCTTCATGTCATCTGCACAAGACACATGTCTCTATTGTATCTTTGTCTTTCAATTTCAAGAGGCTATACAAAAATGAAAGGAATAAGGGAGCCTTAATATTCTCTCTAATCAATGTCTCTCCTTGATAACAAACAGATGCCACAGAAACTTCAATTTGAGGTCGTTTGATGACGGGATTTATTACCTTGCCCATTTATCGGCAGAAGAGACGTCTCGCTGATACGGAAGGAGATATGATTTAATGAGTTGTTAACGATTTGTCCTCAGATGGTTAATGAGAAATGGCGAGCCTATGAACTATTTGAAAGTGCAGCCATATTTAAAGATTGTTTTAGAGCCCTAGACTCACTCAAAGGGGCACACATAAATTAAATAATAGACTTGAGCTGATAAGCGAGTAATTAACACAGTCAAGCAGTACGCCAAACTGTAAGGAAGCATATGAAAGCATGTGATCAATTAAATTCCAGGCACGTCATTGGGCATCCTTCCTGATGGACCCATTTGCTAGAAGTTTCTCTTTAAGCTCTTTAAGCATCTTTTAATTGTGGTGTTTCTTTGCTGAATAGTCTGCAACTACACTGTTAATTCACTCAGGTGGTAAAGAGCTTACGGCGTGTGCTCGGAGGATTTTTTTCAGTGGTGTGAATCTTCTGCGTGGTTGTAAAGACCCCACGGCACTCTAACACACTCTGAAATCAATAGCACAAGGCCCCATAGGAGAAGCTGGGAGGAAGCCATTGATTGACACGTTACTCTCATGTCAAACAGTAGAACATGGCATGGCAGCAACCACCTGCCGTCTGCTCCACCTGCCGCTCTCACCTCTCTAGCAGACTTCACGGGCGAAACGGTGCTTACAGAGTACACTCGCTGTGTGTATTTTAAAAGCAAAGGTTATATTTAAAAAGATCAATGTGATGTTTGTTTTTTTTCTTTACATCTGTCAAATTTAATTGTTGAGTTTCACCTCACATCCTAATCAGGGATGGCATGTGTCTCACAGCAAACAAACTGTCACTATCTGACTTATGGCAAACGTCTTTATCGCTTCAAAGTATTTCTGGATCCCCGGCGGGCCCATCTAAGCAGCGCTGTTCCGCTGGAGGTGAGGCGGAGGAAAATTACAGACGGCCTGCTTTATTTTTTGTTGCATTAGCTCTACATTCAACCCCTCTCCAGCATCCATGACGTTGGATTGCCTGCGGCCATCTCACCCCGACACTAGGTAACTTGTTTTTCTTTTTGGCAGAGCTCACGTCTCTCTTTAATTCCATTGATTCTCGTTTGCTCGTTGGTTGGAGAGGGAGAGAGGAAGTGCACCTGAATGTTTACCCATGCTGTGATGTTTGCAGCGCCTGGTGTTGGGCGCCCTGAAAGACGCATAAATTAGCGCCCTCTACAATGGCACCCTGAAGCAACCTCCTGGTGCGCGACATCAATATGGAGCGAGAAGCAAGCTGCGAGCGCGTACTATCAGAGGCCAAATGGTTGGGAGGAGATGTCACTATTCGGCAGATGCTAGACAATGGCCCGCCATCGCCAACTCTCACACTTACTCGTTGAAGTAGACTTCCAGAAATGGACACATAAGCATCAGTACACGCGCACAAATGCATGCATAAACACATACAATTAAATCGAACAGTATAAATAGATATACATTTACACGAAAACACCAATTAAGTATATCCCAGAAGTCTTCCTCTTGAATTTTCATAGACAAACACACACCTGCAAACAAATTCATCTCATCCCACCCTGAATATTCCCTTTCACGCTTAAGACGCATTTTTCCGTCAATCTCACTAAAACACTGATAATGAAATGACAGTTAAGATTAGGTTGATGTATTATGCACAGGCAAGTGTTATGAAAATGCACGAAGGGCCGTCCAGTGAATGACGAAAAAACAAACAGGCCCAAATTAATATTTCATCATCAGTGAAATATTAATACGTTATTGTCAGGCTAAGACCTTTTATCAGGCCTTTGTGTTGCATTTGTGTGTGTCTGAGAGTGGAAGGCGAGCAGGGAGGAGGGGTTAATATGTCCCACAAATGTGATGAACACCAGGACAAAAAACAAAGAAGACCCCCGAGCATTCATTAGGGCAACTCCTTCACATGACAGAGACAGAATGTGCAGGGGATGGTAGGGAAATATGTATTTTCTATGTCTGTCCATTCCCTTTCTCGCTCTCAGTCCCATTCTCCTCGTTCCTCTGTGGATTTATGTGGAGCTCGATCTCTAGACACTTTCTGTTTGTCTTTCTGACATGTACAAGTGAGAGATTAGTCTACAGACATATGACAATCATGACAGCAATTTGTCCTAGACGATATGATCTGTTTCTGGATGTCTGTTTTTTTCTGTGTGTCATCAAAAAAGGGAACCTGGCTCGTTTAACATGTATTTTGTACAACCTAATGTCATGTTTCCAAGATGAATGTCATTAAATCATGTAGGATTACATGAAATTAGACAACTTAAATTGATTAGATTTGCCCACGGTGAGATAAACAATCGAGTTTCTGGAAAAATCAAGGCAGTTATTTTGCAAAGATAACATAGATCGTTAAGAAGATGGATTGCATGTTACAGAAAAGGTAAGCAGAAATCCTTCATCAACGACCTAAATGCAATCAAAATCCTGTGTATCAGTAGTTAAAGACATCGAGAACATGAAATCATGATTTGTCATGAATCCACCCTCACAAAGTTGTTCTGTTAAAGATTTTGCCAAATGATCAATTTGAATGAAACAAATTGCATGAAACCGTGTGTTCAATAGATTTGTGGCATGGACAAATAAAAAGAGAGACTTTAAATCCTATATCATTGTGTATTGTCGGTCAGAAATTGGAGATATGAACAATGTAAGAAGAAGACCGTCCACAACAAAGGTGGTCGAGCTATCATGCCTAACAGTGTGCTCTCCAGAGTGAGTGAGTGCGGCGGTATGAGGTAAACGCTCGCTGTCGTCTTGAAAATCAATTCCCCCTCTCTTCCTTTAAGTGGTCAATATTTTTTGTTTCTCGCTGCGAGCTCCACTGTGGCCCCTTTAATTCAATGGGCCAATTAGAGATACCGTCATGTCTAATTCTGACTGCAGGGATGCTTGTTTGTGTTGTTACCTCATCCCTGGTGAGAGAGTCGGGAGGGGCAGGGTGAGGGAGTGAATGGTACACTCTGTCCAGTTTAACCCTGGCACCCGCTTGTCCTCACAGGCCCATCCCCCTCTTTATTTCTTCTTCACCCCTCCTTCTTTGCTTCCGTTCTTCCCGGAGTCAAGGACGAAAGCAATTGATGCGAAACTTTCAAAAATGAATTTGGCCACGTGTGTCACTTACGGAGCGGGAAGGAGGGGTGGCTGGGGCCAGGCCACCACCACTCCACCGGGATCATTTGTTACTCAGCCCTGATTGGCCCTGACAAAACAATACCCTAAAAACTCACCAAAGTAAATTATGGTCCCAGTAAATGGCCAGCGAGGGTGGGGTGGAGAGGAAGGAAGGAAACGGCCGTCGGTCGGTACAGAGCCCGCGAGCTGCCTTGGCCCACTGCCAGACGCAAAACAAAGTAATGCGCTTTTGATATTAATAACGGAGATGATATTGATCCGTACTGGGGCCAGAGCCACTCTACCTCCCTCCAGGGTGGGCCCCCGTTGAGGAGGGAGGGAGGGAACGAGGAGGGGGTGCTCCTTGAAGGACCAATACCCCACTCCCGGCTCTCTGCCTCTCATCCACCTCCTCCTCCACAACCTCCTCCTTGCTGAAAGCCACTTTTCCTGAGGGTCCATTTCATTTGAGTGTCTTTAATTATGTGAAATGGATTCCATGGGAAAAAGAGAAATGGTGGTGGTGGTGGGCACTGACAGAAGGAGAACTAAAAGAGAGCGGCGGCCGGTGGTTGCGAGCTCCCATTTTCCGTGTCAGATTCACAATTCTGTCAGCAGCCGTGTCCGTTTCATCCGCTCCGTTTTTTGTTACGATGGATTTTTCTCTCCAATAAGTTCATGTGTGTGTGTGTGTCCTGTGCTTTCAGGACAAAAATCAGCGAGTGTGGAGAAAGGGAAAGAGTAAGGAAGAGAAGGAGGACTGAAGAAAAAAACAGAAAATGGGAAAAATACTGAGGTGAAATAAGAACAGTTTAAGGAATTGGTCAGGTAGACACATGACTGGAATTCTCCAAATTGTGGTGGACATTTTTGGGGGTAGATAATAAATGAGTGAGGCTCCTCTTTCACTTAGCTATGGAAGCTCAACTGTCCTTCGGTAACCTTCTGAAACTACCACCGAATTGAAGTGTACCATCTACGAGTGTGTGACCATTCACAAATGACGCAAAACGCTGCCAGGGCTGTTATTAGGGCCCGAGCACCAACCGCTGCGAAGGCAGCTCTTGAAATGCAATTTTTTCTGCCAAATGAATTGTGTTTTTAGGGGCTTTAAACCACTCAAGGTGAAGAATTATATTGGGTTTGGCACATGGGCATGGCGAAATGGCTGCCCCCAGAACTACTTTTACCTACATTAACGAAATCCGCACCTCGTTACAAATTTCAAATTTGTTCTCAGCACCAGATGTTTGTGTGGTTCATTCCTGCCTCTCGTCCTGTCGTACATTTGATTTAGTGAAAATAAAACTGCATGATTCGCTTCACGATGGCCCGTTTGACACGGATAATACATAAAGCACATTTAGCAACATCTTTTCTCGAGATTTGTACTTTTTTTCTTCGATGTGCATTGTAGAGCCATGAAATACTCAGCATACGCCTGTGTGTGTGAAACAAAAGGGAGCGCTAAAGAGAAGACGCATGAAAAAAGTACAGAAACCTCCTCTGGGTTACTGTACAGCTTGCAATCGCTCAACATGAAAACAATGTAAACAAATAAGACAGTGCATTAAATAATTAGTGGGTCCACGCTAACAGCTTTGACTCCGCTGGCAACAGTGTTGTTGGGAGCAGAGCAACAGCCAAGCACTAACACACTGAAGCCATAAATTCCCACCAAGCACAAACACACACACATACACACACACACACACAAACAAACAGAATGGCCGTGCAATGCTGTAGGCTGCCTTAATTTTTTAATGGAGTTTTTTTCCCCCCTTTTGTTGTTTTTGCTCGCTATCTCTGATGTCAGCCATCAGTGCTGTCAATTTAGGAAGCAGCACTATTTTCTGCACTAGTGGGAATTCTTCTGACAGAAAGAGAAAATCCACACATACCGAGTTTAAAAGAAGCTGTGCCATGAAGATATTATATCTTGTTTCCAGGAACGGGAACCGAGGGAGCTGTACAAGCAGAGTTGGTCAGACGGCGTTCATCTAAGTTATTTATATTGCCCCTGACGAAGTGATTTTAACACAACCTGAAAAATGACACTGCCTGAGGAGCTTTTTCACAGAGTGAAACAACTTGATACTGTAAGAACAGCATTTTTCCGTTGTAACAAATTAGAAGAGAAGTTGTGCGATGTTGTGTAAGGCTTGAGTAGGACTTAATTAACATGCAGGGAAGACAGGTAAGGTGAAATTTAAACACAAGAGAACAAGAGTGACATCAGGACAGAAATGTGCTGGACCCAGAGATGGGGTGGCTGATCAAGTGAGGAGAAGAAACAGCAAGGTCCTCGCGGTGAGACTGAGAATCATTTGCATCCAGCTTCCTCATGGATGTTGCCTGAGCATTATTTACATTGGCTAGTGGTTTTCCCACAGGAGTCCACTGGCAAACCAGAGAGTGAGCCTCCCCCTCTTCCTCCACATCTCTCTCTCCGTATCACTCTCTCTGTTTCCTTGCTCCTTCTGTTGTCACAGGGACAGAGGTGAGCCCTGACAAGCCAGGGCCAAGTATTTGCATATAAAGAGTCTGCGTTCCTTCTCTACATGTCCTTCCCTTCCTTTCCGCCGCAACTAATGATACACGAGCGTGACATATCTGCCAGGTTAAAAGCCATTGGTCCTAAGCCAACTGCTGCCCAGTGTGTCAGACTAGACTGTGATTAAAGCGCAGATATACTGTATGTGCACGTGAGCATCCACTTAAGCATGCAGGCTCGTGTAATGTATATGCAGCAGGTATGAGTGCACTGTACATATATTTTTACATGCTTAGACGGGCTTCATGAATACATACATAAGTGTGGACAGGCAGAGAAAACAAACAAAGGGAAACACTTTATCTTGCAGTTAATTGAGGATTCATTACTCCCAATAAAAAGTAAACTGGAAGTGTGATAAATATCTCATATAAATTGTTGTTAAAAACACCTTAAAAAGGTGCAAATTTCCATCCTCTTACAGATACTGGTAAAGGCGATGTTGTCTCTGTACCTGTTAACCACCTTGCTGCATTCTCAAACAGTCACAAAAAACCTCACACACCTTTCGGTGGTTTGTTTGTGTCATATGAAATCTCAGTTTGCTAACAAATGAATACATAAGTAGGCCACTGCTGGCAAGGAACAAACAACACAATGCTATTGATAACAGTATAACAGAACAGTGGATCTGATCCTTTTCCAGTCACTCGTGTGCACGCACACTTTGTTTCTGACAGCACTTGAATTTTAACTATATTAAGGCAGATGGTACATGCAATGTGATACAAAAATGATTCCCCATACTGAAATATGTTGTTTTACCATCAACACTTAAAAATTAACCCATGGGGGTCCTGTTCCCGAGGTTGAGAATCAGTGTAAGAGAAATTTAAATGTATGTGAGAGCAGGTCCTGTAGGTGAATTAAGTTGTTTCTTACTCCATTAGCTGTTTAATTTCACAGAAGAGATTCTACCGATGATTTTGCTGTTTAAAGGTCCAGTGCTCCAAATGCGTCATGGTTTTCATACTCTTCAATGTTGAATGGCTACTGAAAATGTAAGTCTTTTTTTAAATCACATTTTAAAAATACTTTTGGATTTCCATTTCCTGAGGCTACATAGAGACTAGAGGATGTAAACTACATTTTAAACATACAATGTAAATGGGAATCAAATTACATTTAATTTGAAGTTCATTTTGCATTTGCAAGCCGAACAAATCTGGTGAATTCTCATTTGTACCGTTAAGAAATGTTTTTAAGGTTAAACACAGTGCATGATCTTCGTGTTACAGTTCCGTCAGACAGCTGAACGGGATCATAGACTGTAAAGTAACCCCGGCATATATGTACAGCACAGTGAGGTACAAAGACTGTGACAGACCACCTATTGATTTCATTTTGTTTGGGTGGAAGAGTCTCATTTTTTACCTCGAGGTGTTGCAGATATTTCCATGTTAGACAAAAGGGAGAGAGGTGGTGCATCCCAGCAGGCCATGTTGACAAACCAGAACTCGTGTTTCTCAAGACTGTCTGTCGATCCATGCCAAATGCCCCCTACTGAGGTGTACATCTAAAGCTACCACCACACCATACACACAACTTCCATCCAATTCACACGAACACCTCTGTTGTCTGTTCGTCCACACACAAGCCAGCAGAACAAAAGATAGTGCGAGGTCAAGAAAAAGATCGGCAGATATTCCTCTATGTTTATGAGCTTCCTCCCTTCTTGTCTGCATAGATCCACCTACATATCACCCTTCCAACACAGATATTTCCACCCATTTTTCACCTTTTCTTGGGCCCGTGCGTGCCCACAAATATGCCTATGTGCCTTCTTTTTTCATTAGGCCATAATACAAACTAACAGTGAAAAATCAAGTGGGTGTGAGTATTAGAGAACGCCCTCCCTCTCCTACTGCTATATTAAATATTGAGTCAGAAATGAGCTGGAAGGTGTCTGTAAATGCTAAATAATGGAGAGGCTGCATTCGTCTGGGTCAGAGCTCTCTCTCTCTCTCTGTCTTCTCTCTGATACATTATTAAATGAGGATGCACTTCCCCATCGCAGCAGGAGAGAACAAGGGGCAGGGGGGCACCCTGTCTTCTCCACAGGAATGGTGAGGGGGGGGCAGAGGAGAAGGAGTGGGGGCGGCAAAGGATAGGTGCAGATTCACAGACTGGGTGTGTGTGTGTGTGTGTGTGTGTGTGTGTGTGTGTGTGTGCGTGCGTGCGTGCGTGCGTGCGTGCGTGTGTGTGTGTGTGTGTGTGTGGAGAGGATTAGGTGGGCACGCCAAACAACGGGCAGAGGAGACATAAGCATCCTCCAGCTTTACCCCCCTCCCCACCTACATCCCCATTACACACACACACACGCGCGCAGCCTCCTCGCAGAAGTACCTTGAGCCCATTTGTACTAATGACTCTCCGTGCCTAATGCACTTTATGGAGGACGGGGCTGGATATTCATTTGGAGGGAGGGAAGGGGTGGGGGAAGTGTCGGGACGAAGTGCTCTGCCATACGGCTTCCCGTCCGCCCGTTTTAGCTGGCCGATTTTTCTGCAAAGGGGCTCGGCCGGCACTTGGTCCAGCGGTAATGCGATTCATCACAGGTAAAGTAGGTAGGAGCCCTGATTGTCTGAAGCCTTTCTGAGCTCTCGAGCAGCCCATATGCACGAGCAAAGGAAGTGCCCGGTCGATAACTAATCAAAGAATTGCAAATACAAGTCTGCTGCAAAGGGAAGGCAGAGTAAACTAAGGAAGATGTTCAAATTTAACACACGTGTACATAATGTATCAGATTTTTTCCTCTTCTTTACTTTGCTTTCAGTCTTGGCAGTATTTATCAAAAGAAGCATCTATTTTTAATGTTAAATTGCAAACAACTGCAAAAAGACAAGGACAACAGGGAAAAAATAATAAATGAAGAGGTATGAATGTTTGCTTTGGATGTTGGTGCCATGTCCGCCAGCCTCGGAGGATTTCCCTTATCACATTAGCCTTTGTTTTGTGACTTTTCCACGTTGAACTCCACTAGTGGGTGTTTCATATGTGAAGCGCTCCCAGGGTGCGTGGCATGAAGCCAGTCTTGGAAATCACACTCATGCAAGGTGACAGTGCCAATAAACATCTCTCTCCCTCAGTTTTATGTGTCCCCGTGTATCTGCCTGGTTACAGCAAATGAGGGAGGTTCTCGTATCCTTTGAACACAGTGGAGGCTGGAGCACAGAGACCGGCGGGGGTCCCAAAGTTGGAGCTACAGGGACCCCCCATTCTCCCTCGGCTCCTTTGCTCGCCACCAGGGAGGACGCCGCCGCAACCGGTGGTGGCGTACGAGGACAGAATGAAAATAAACTGGCACAGGTGACAAATGCACACAAGTCTGCTCAAGTACAAACACACACTCTCTCCTCTCCTCTCTCCTACACACACACACACACACACACACACACACCCACACACACACACACACACTGAGTCTGTATAATAAATAAATAAGTCATAAAGAGAAGAATCGTTTGATGTTACCTTGTGCTGCCTGGGGCCAACACTACACTGGGGAGCACTGCCACCCCTCGCACATACACACTCACACACACATGCACACGCACACACTCCCAGGAGAAGTAACTAACGTATGGGGTGGGGGCAGAGGAGCAGGCTCTCTGCCCAAGAGGCCCTGTGGACTACCTTTGGATCTGGGAGGTAGTCTCAACACAGATTGGAGGTAAAAGTGTGCTGTCGTGATGTCCTGAATGCACTGAAGAAAAAAAATAAAGTACACACAGCACGTATATAAGAATTGATGTATGACCCACAATCAACGCAAAATTACAGAGGGAATGTGAATAAACTGTTGCATAGTATCAATTGCAGATATATTGGTAACGGTATAGGTTTGCCAGTAAGGAACCTAAATAATTGTAAAGACATGTTAAATATGTTTTGTGTAGTTTCAAAGCTATATTGCTATACTGCCGTAAAAAAAGGAGGGGTTCCCTTTCAAAAAAGCTTTTTTTTTTTTTTTTTTGAACTATTACTGCCTCTGTGTAATGCTGTTTCTGAGCTTTGGCGGTGGATAATGGTCAGTATATCATGATGTCACAGAGGAGTTGACCTCTGACCTTTTGGATATAAAATGGCATCACTTTATCATTTTATCCTATCAGACATTTGTTCAAAATGTTGTTATAAGTGTCATATAAATTGTTGAGTAATGGCTAAAAATGTGTTTTGTGAGGTCTCAGTGACCTTTGACCCCCAAAATCTAGAGTTGGTCCTTGAGTCCAAGTGGAATGCAGTGCGGAGGCATAAAAATGACTATTTATCCTCTAAAATATTGATATCAATATCAGCATAAACATCCAGTATAGGCTGGGCTGTAGGGCATTCCCATATATTAGACTTTAGTATTTGGCTGCATATGTTTGGCTCAGTCTTTGGAAGATTTTCTAAAAAGCATTGTTTTTTAATATATAGTTTTATTCAATAAACTTTACCGCTTTTTGAAAAGACCATAGTTAGAATTTAAGATTTGTCTCATAAAGAAGTCTCTGTAAAGATTAACAACTTTAAATTAGGAAGGTAAGAGCAGGTACAGTAGTTCAGTCTGGCTTTGATTAATCCTGCAGCCAACACCTCAGTATTGCGCAGTAACTTTTTTCTCTTACTTTTTCTTCCTCCCTCTTCTCTGCAGAGCAGTCACCCAATTGTTGGCGTGGACTGAGTTATTTTGGCACTTCTCCCTCGGTGAAAATGACTCTTTCCCAGGGCACTGACAACCACCTGCACCACCTCCCAGGGCTTTCTGTCAGTTATCGTGTATGTTTTGGTATCAGGTCCATACACATGTCAGTGCATGCTCAGTCTAACTGAGTTATATATGTAAAATTAAGATTTAGAACAGGAAATCTTCTAGGACTTATCAAATCACACATATTTGCCACTTGTGTACGTCCTGCCCTTCTATAAGTATTTCTCGATCATACAGAGGATGGATGGATGGAAAAATACATGACAAATACATCTAGTATGTCTGTGTAATTAACTAAACTCCATATTAAGGCTGCAAAGAAAATTGGTATTAGCAGCCATAGACCTTAAATTACTTTCTTTTGAATTAACATTGCAAACCCTGCTGAGGATGCAAGCTTTCGTTGAGCATCATTTGAAGTTTATTCTTGAAGCCTTTAAAGACAGAATTATTGTTAATGGGGCAAAACTCCAAACAGTAGAGACACAAGGACATTTGATTAGCTCTCAACAAATGATGACCATGAATACTTGAGCGGTACCGCACATCAGCAGAGTTTTTCTGTCACTCAGCTGCAGGAACAGAATGGACTTCTAGTGGTTTGCTGATTGTGTTGTTTGCACTATCAACATGGGGTGAATTCATTCAGTCGTGTTGAGAGATGTTTGCCTGTTGACTCTATTCATTAATAAAATATTGCTCTGTGATATTTCGGTACAAAATCTGGTTCCCACCTTTAACAACAGATACAAGTAAACAAACGTCTAGAGAACTTTGTGCAGAGACAGATTCAGCCTTTCCTCATTGATATGAAAAATAATAATCGAAACACCTTCTGGTATAACAATGCGGTTCAACAGCACCACAAAACACAGCCTCCAAAATGACCCTGCAGTTGAATCAACAGTTTTCACACAGTTTTCAACAAAAAAAGTAATAAATAAAACCTTCACAAAGGTTGGATTTACTGCAAGACTGTTGTGTTAGACTGCAATAGTTTTAGCTAGCTGTACCGAATAATGGAGAATATGTTACCCCATGTGTCAGGAAGTTAGGTAAGCTTGTTTAAGTGAGTTTCTCAAAGTTTACTGTAGGTTCAGTTTTGTTTCCTTTGCAACCCTATGTAGTTATTACCTCACCAAGTAGGTTATATTTACACCCCTGTCCGTTTGTTGATAGGTTGGTTTGTCTGCAGGATTACTGAATAACTACAGAACAGAGTTCCACAAAAGTTGGATGGAGGATGCGTCTCGACATTTTGTTTTGTTTGTCAAGGAAACTCAATCTACTTTTCGTTGTATTTTCTTTTTTTGGAGTACACAAAAGACAATATTTTTCGGATCTAAAACCTACATGTTGTGTCTTGTGTCTAGCTGCTCGGCCCCTTATCTAAATTAAAACACTAAAACAACTTACAAAGGGTAATGGAAACATGGCTTTTAAAAGTAAGGTATAAAGTTTTAATCATTAAAAGTAAAGATTTTTCGGAGAGGGAGCTGGAGGGGCATGTCTCTGTGTTTGACTGACAGCAGCCGGGAGGCCAGAGAGCTGATGTTACACTGTGAGGAGACGGAGTAAACAAACCTGCGCTGTAACTACATGTCATGGGCAGACAGCGTGTTGTTACTGGTTAACAACCAGTGGAAGAGTAAAGACCACACCAGCATCTAACTGGACCAAAGTGACATTTGCAGCTCCGTTTACATGCTGTTTAATGTGCTGCAGCTGAGCAGCTAATTAGCTATCCAGCCTTCAAACTGACGTCAGCGATGCACTTTTCCCTGGTGGATGTTTGTTTGGTTGCTCTTTCGTCGAGCTGAGGCGTAGGACAAGATGTGTGTTCATGTTTGTAAGTTAGATAAGAAGGAGAGTTTAGCGGGCAAGCTGACGTGGGCTGTTCAAAGTCTGGTTCCTGAGCTGTGTAGGCTGCTGTCTCGCTCAGTGTGACTGTCTGATCTGCGTATGATAGACTTATGTTACTACTTTATGCAAGATTTTATTGGCTGTAGAAATAAGATATCCACCTTCGCATACAGATACCAAAAAGGTTTTCTGTTCGGACAAAAAATTCTAAAAGAAAAATGGCTCCCTTTTCAAAAAGGAGAACATAGGAGAAGAGATTTACTGTGCATGATGTAGCAGTTAAATTAAGCTATCTAATATTGATTTCTTATGCGTTAAACATTTTTAAAATGTCTTTAACTCAATTATTAAATGAGTCTTGTTTGCTGTATTTATTATAGTTGTTTATGTGTCTGCTCTTTCCTTTAAGGGGAAATTTTAGTTTACAGCTTTCTAATACAATAATTATGTGGTGCTGAATATACATAAGGGATTTATATAATAGGAAAATAAAAAAGAAGGGTGTTAAGTTTTTAGAGACAGAAAAAAACTAAGATCAACATTCAAACAGTTGTTAATGTGCTGGTTCAGTGGCTAGTGTTGCAGGCTGCACACCCAAGGATAATGTATTCCAATTCTAAGACCATTAACTATATTTTAAGCCAATATATAATGGATTGACTTTGAGTTGTGAAGTTTGGCCTGTGGCAGACCTATAGCTGCCACATCTGATCACTAAATGTTAATCAGTGTTAGGCTTGATCTTCTCAAAGGGGTTAGAAAAGTATCATGAAGTACATGAGGGCTGCTTAACTGTTGTTGTTTTAGTCTGTTTTTGCCTGGTGGCACTGGCCCACACCAGTGTTAAAGTCTTTTAGCTGGCATATGTTAGAATGTGGGGGATTTAATCCTCCATGCCTCACAGCTGGAGCCTCGTTGAATAATGTAAGACACACAGGGGCAGTCTGTGGCTCGATTTTACTTTTGCCCTCCTCAAATACTTGCTCTTTGCCTATGGCGTTTGCTGAGAGTTTTGTGGGCAAATAACAGAAAAGACATGATGAAATGAAAGAACATTGTAGAAGTGAAGGATGTTATCTATGTTCTTTACTGAAACAGGCATAATCATAATATATTTACACATGAAATGGTGCAAGTAAAAAGGGGAGAAACCTGAGGACTAGATTGGAGGTGGAAACGTGTTTATGGACTCAAACAATTAACAATAACCCTAACCCTACTCTGAATGGTGATAGTGAACTCTGATCTACTGGTGCTGCAAGTGTTTTGAGTTCAAGTGAACATTTTCCCCCACAAACAACAAAGAAAATGGATTCACAAGCTTTAACAAAAACCCTGACTCAAACATATAGCGTGTGAAACGCACCGCCGCACTGGCAAACTTTCATTTTCCTGAGGAACATGGGGTTATTTCCACAACTGTGCCAGTTTGGTTTCTAAAAGACTCACCATGTGCCTCGGTGAGAGGCGCAAGAATGAGGGGCGTCTTGTAGGGTCTGCTCAGAGCTGGCTGACCGCTCAGTGCAGTAATATTTTGGTCATTTTATATGGTGAAGGTATATCCATATAAACTTCACACAAACCCCTTTGTTAAATATGATTTATTCAATGTACAATTTTAAACTAGCTGCTTGTGATGATGGAGACAAAAACATTTATTTGAATTATTGCATTAAAGGCATATGTAACATTTTCATATTAAAATGTCTAAAAAAGGCCAGACCTTTATTTATTTATTTAATGAGTTTTTACTTTCATTATCCCAAATGTTTCCAACAACATTCAAAGAGAAACCATAATGTTATTCAAGGTAATAACGCCATAATTACAGGGGAAACCATCACGTGTTAAGTCAGAGAGTGAGGAAGGAATTTAGCTAATCAGCTAGCTCACCACTCTGTTGTTTACTATTGTCTCAATTACTCACTCTTTTTCATATTTTCATCTGCAGTGGTAATTGCTTAACAATAAAGACAACTCCCATGTTCCTGCACTACTTCACAACATTATTAAACTTTGACTTTTGATATTTTTTTGACTGTTAAGCCACAATTATGAATGCCAGATCTGCAGGTTTGTTCAAATAGCGCCACACTGTTGCAACCTATGTGTTCATGTGCACATCAGACTTGTCATTCAGATAAATTATTTCACAGTTTCTCCTACAAATCAACAGGCATGTTGGATACCCCCACACTGGAAAAGTTCACACAGTCTAATTAAATAAAACCTTTGTGTGGCAAAGCTTTGACGGTGAGCTGACAGGTGATGCTGACACCTCCAAATATTCACGATAACTGTACAAGTACATGCAATTTTCACCCTTTTGACTCAAGTCTGTCTTTGCATACACAACCTTGGCAACCCTCAGCCACTTTCTCCCCCATTTCCCACCAGAAACTCTCACACCTCATGAAACGGCAGCATTTTTTAATAATCCTTCAGTTTGTTTACATCTAATGAGTGGTCCTCGACTGATGTGCGGTGCTGATAGCTGAGAGGAAAGCGAATGGGCCATCCATGTTTGAACAGGGGCATTAGGGTAAAGAGGTTGTTGGGATTTGCATGGATTTCATCCTTGTGTGTCAGTCAGCCCATGACTTTCCATAGAGATTGGGTTAAATTCCAAACAAACACAAATACAGACAGGGAGTAATGGGGTCTGGTCTGGGATGGGATGGTGTCTGGATGCATGGGATGGGAATCTGTGTTTATGCATGCATTTTGTATTTTGCATACATGTGTTTGCTTCTGTGTGCGTTTCTACGTTGCATGTTTGCATGCAGGCATACTATGTGCGTGCATGCATGTGTGTTCTTATAGGTGTGTATGTCTAAGTGTGTGAGAGGCTGTGTTTGTTTGTGTGTGTGTACCATGTGTCCGTTTGATGAGGGCCAAAACACACAAGTGGAAAGCTGCCCAAAGGGTGATTGAAGTTGCTGACATTTTAAGGCTATTGAAAACAAAAGCTAATAGGCAGCACCACGTGCCGGAATCGTGTCTGGTTCATGTTTAACAAAACAAGGTCACAGAGGTTGTCGGGCCATGAATTCCATAAATAACTTGATAATGGGATTTTAAAACAAGCCGTCCACCAGTCATCTCCCCTCCTCTCGCACCCTCCCTTTTGCCCGTAACGGGCCCTGTGTGTGTGTGTGCATGTGTGTGTCTTTCAGAATAGCAGCAATATTAGAATGCAAATGGATTCACACCGCATCCTCATAAACAACGGTGTTCATTTAACCCCCGACCCCTGCATTTAACTGCCCATCAAGTCATTTGTGTTGGGCAAGACACGTGGAAGTAGGCTGAAGGAGGCCAGCAGGGGTGTGTGTGCATGTGTGACTGTGTCTGCGTGTGCAAGCCAGCACACTGGCGTGCATACTTGTGGGTGTGTGCAGACTAATGTGTGTGTTTATGAAGACAATATGTACGTGTCTTTACGTGTTCGGGTGTGTGTTTCCGCCTGTTTGTGCAGGCGTGTGCGTCTCTGTGTCAACGGCTACATCTGTGTGTATCTGTGTGCACGGGCGACTGTTTTTTTGAGGTGTGGGTTTCAGAGTTTACCATTTGCAATGCTCAATTAATCTTGTCAGCATGCATTTACAGGGGAATTGAACACCTTTTAAAGTGGGGCTGGCTTTGTCACTCTCTCCTTCTCTATCCATTACAGAGACACAGACACAGTCCTTTGGAAGACCTTCTGCAGAATGCAGCTGATTAAAACATATTAGAGGCTTCTCTGCCACACAGCATCAGCAAGGATAAAAGTTACCCTTGTTTTAACATTTTTATTCTATTTCAGTCCACTGCCATGAAAGTCCTTGATTTCAGTGTCAATCTTTATACCTATTTAAAACCGTCTTTCCTTCTCTTCATTTTTCTCTCATTTTTCTTGGGTATTCCGAAAAAAAAAAAAAAAAAAAAACATTTTAAACACATGAACTGTCTTCACATTCCTGTCTCTGAATATCATTCCTAATCTTCGGGTTCAGCACAAAAGGGACAGCTTTCATGCATTGCTAAAGTTTTATGACTCTCCTTCCTCTCAGCCTGAGGCCTTAACCCTGCAGGCATACAGCCGTCTGACCCTTTCACTATTTGGATATTAAAGCAAACTAGAGAGGTATATAAAGTGGACAAAACAGAAAAGTGAGAGCAGGTGGGAGGAGAGCTATAAAAGGAAAATAAATAGAGACTGGACAGGTGGAGGGGGACAACAACAGAGCAGTTCACTAGAGAGGGAGTGAGAACAAATTGTAGTGAAGATCTGTGGAGAAATAGGTTGACTCCTCAGGGGGAGAAAATATCAGATTTACTGAAAAGAGAGCATGTATCCCAGCTGTAAGGCCTGAACGACCCCACCCACCGGCAGCTCCTGTCCCGGTGAGACTTCTACTACTCAACTCTCTCTACTACCTGAAACAAATACTATACTTGTAGAAATTGAGAAGGAAAAGCTATAGTGAATTATAAAAGAAAAGATGGCAGTGGATGTGTCAGACCAAGAGGGACAGATGAGGAGAGAGTCAGTCAAAGAGCGGCAGAGGGAGAGTGAGAGCAAACGGGGCCCATTTTAAGAGGGCACACTATGTTCGGCCCTCTGTCTCTTAATCCTGGGCGTTTGTCGCGGCTAATTATGGTGGACAAGCCTCTTTATCGAACCTGCTCCTGCCATCGGCATTAGGATGCATGAGCTGCGCCTGTTGTTTTAAACGCTCTCATTAACCACACAAATCAGTGCTGTTGACAGAGTGCTTTTGAATTAAGCGTCTCGCCCCCACCACTGCGCGCCAATGCGTGCAGGGCCCAGGACAAGGAGCAATTTATAACACCATTAGCCACACTCGCCGAGGTTACAGGCATCAAAATTGTTCCCGTCTAATTATTCTTAATGGATACAGGGAGGGAGCGACGCTCAGGACAGCTTTTTCATTAGCCCTCAATCAAGAGGGTCGGGGGAGAGAGGGGTGGGCCAAATGTACTGCTCAGGCAAACGGGAAATCAAAAATAATCGTGTTTGCTTTTTTCATAATACAACACGAACGCATAGATGGAGGGAGAGAGGGATGGCGCGAGGGTGAGTGAGGAGATGCGGGGAGGAAAAAGAAGCACAGCTCTTGACATTAGAAGAATTCTTACTGTTGTCGAGCGAAAAACACATGCATATTGAGAAGTGACAGTTCATTTGCTTTTACTGCCTTGCAGACTAATGGCGGAGTAAACTTATGCTGCGTAATAGATTTCGAAGACGTGGTTATTGGTTAATGAATTCAGAAGTGAAGTTCAAAAGGAAAACATTTAATTGGAAGTTGCTGATGAGGTGTCGCCTATGTGCACACATCTGTCATTGGTCACAGTTAATGATTGTGGAGTGACTGTGGTAAAACTGTACTTTATTAATTTTATTTTCAGCCTGGTCTGATGAATAATTTAGTAATTGACGGCTAATAATTTCTAACCTCATATATCTACTTAGCCTGTGGCTGGCCAGACAACACACACCCTAACAAGCCACCCGTAACCATACTGCGACTATGACTGCTTTAACAGTAAAACATATAGCCAAGGGGCCGATCATTTACCTCCTCTCAACTATCTCACTTCAAACACCAAGGTACTCTCTGCCAGCAATTAACTTCCCCCAAAGAGTGCTCGATCATACTGTATCTGTCATTGAGCTGCGGCGGCGGGAAGAAAAAAGGAGGGAAGCCAAATAGTGAGTGTTAACCATCTTTTTACAAGCCATTAAATGGGAGGACATTACCGCACGGCATAGTCCCTTAACGAGGACTGACATATGCGAGGGAGGCAGTTAGCACCTAACATTAAGACGCGGCGGCCCACTGATGAGATGGGACATTGTCCATGGGGGAGGTATCAGCGTTAATTAGGGGATAATCGGCCATGCTCTACATCTCCCCTTACCACCATAACCACCGCCAGCCTCTCCCCCCTGACTTGAAGATGATATGGTAAAGGAAAGTGTGGGGGGGAGGCGTAGTTCATTTGTAGACTGTGTAATTTGCTGCTGTTATTATAGTGGGGATTGGTACTCCTACTCTCTGCAGGAAGGAAGGCGAACCAGCTGGCAATACCTACCGGAGGATGCATCATGCCAGGATGTGGCATAGGAACTGCAGTACATTAATCACTTTCCTGCTGCGCTCTACGCCAGCCCTTCTCTTATTACTGATGTCAAAGACGGGAGGTTTCATGACATTACAAAAAAAACAAAACAAAACAAAAACAGCAAATTCCTCCCTCTGAGGAATATTACTTGGCTCACATTTGCTCGTTGGATTACTTATATGAAAAACAGTGCACCAAAGATGTGTTTGTACACAACCTAATTTGAAAGAGTAATACAGTGGGAGCAAAACAGCATCAGTGAAGTAACAGAATTCCTGGTTCACTGGCAATTCATTGCTCAAGAAAAACTTCACTGGAGCTCAAACATCAGGGACCATTAGCAAAGCCATAAAGCATTTAATTGATCTATTTTTACAATGACAGACAGAGTACCATAGTTTTGCAGTGCTGAGGGAGTGGACCGGTCGTATATGACGGAGGCAGGGCACATGGCGAAGTCTCCCGGGCCAGCTTCTCTAGCCTGCAGGGCATCCGAGGGCACTGAGAGAGACAGAATCGGGCTAAGCATCCCTCGCGCTCCCCAGTTTGGCCCATAGCACTTTGTGTCACAATTGAGAAACAAAAGAGGAGCACATGCTAGAGCGCACACCGTTCACACATATGTGTATGTGAGCATGGAAAGGCCTAGGGAGGAAGCTGTGTGTGGGCGCAGGTCAAAAGAAAGTGGCCAGACAGTACGAACATGAAAGAGAAAAATGCCGGCTAGAACATGTTGGCGATGAGTTTTACACCAAAAAATCATATTGATCTTTTTCAACCAATGGGCTTCCCTCCATCTAAGTCACCGGTGTTAACTGGACCAGGATAACACACTCCTCCCCCCTTCCCACGATGCCCCTGGGCCACAGTGATGTACAGTGCTGGACAGGCCAGAATCATGCCTTCCAGCAGAGCCAGCCAATCAGGTTGAATTACACTCTCTGGGCGCCGGAGCGACATGTCAGTGGATATTCGGGTTGGACACAGCGAAGCCTTGTTCGTGTGGTCAGTCGGTGCCCTGGAGACAAATGCCTGAGCTTCCACATGTGATAGGTTGGCAAAAATGTCTATCTATTTGAATAGCCACAGGTAATGGATGGAGAGTGGAAGTGAGAGGGAACCTTCCCATGTAAATCTACGTTAACAGGAAGTGTAAACCATTCAGATTGGCCTGTGTTTTAGATTAGAGATTTAGATTTATCTTGTTTAAAGCTGACCACGTGTGAAACCTTGAGGTACAATGCACCAACAAATCACTAAGGAAAAGACAGCACTTTCAAACACTTTGATGCAAGCAATATCTTATTTTAAATTTCCATTTTCAGCACCCACAGTGTGTTCAGTCACTAGAGAGTCAGTTATATATAGTATATTCTTCAAACGCCTTAATGTATGGTGTTGGACAAAAAATTGATGGATTCAGAAGATAATAGAGTGTATAAGAAATAAAGGCAGTGATTCAGCCGTGCAGAACACTAACCGCTTTATCAGCTTTAAAAGAAAAAAAGAGGTGAAAAGCGGAAAAGCATGGTAATTAAGCGTGACTAAAAGACAACGATAAGCAGTGATTAATATTCGATTAAAGCCAGAGGAATTTCCTTTTAAAGTAATTAAGCGTCTATTAATCCGATTTGTAACCCCTGAAGTGTCGCAGAATATGCTGAATGCCAAAAATGCAATTGGCTCCGCACCGTAGCCATCAAAGAAATGTTCCACTTCTGTGTGCTGTTTCCCAACACCTTATTCGACAGCGATGTGGCAAACGTGCCAGATAAAGACATTCACCTACTGTATGCAACAATCCCAGCCTAAAGGTCTGACCATGTCTGTCAGCGAACCACCAACTTTTCACATCAAGGTTTCTGCTCCACGTGGCACAATAGATTGTCAGACTAAGGGTTGAATGACATTCCGTGGCACCTTGAAGAGGAGGCTCAACAGAATCGGTTTATCCAGACAAAAGGTGAAAAAAAAAAAAGGGACAAGGACATGTACATACTGTGTCTCTGAGTACAGTGTGAACACACTTTTTGAGCAGTCCATTATTTAAAAAAATGCAATGAAATTTAGAATTCTTCAGGCACCTTTATATATGAGTCTTATTCAGTCTTTAAGTGACTTTGTATGCACATTGAAGGGAGTCCAGGTAACATTTTGAATATAACAAATACACCTAAAATGCACCTTATTCGAATGCAGTGCTGCGGTCACTTGTCACCCACAGGAAACAACAACAGCTCTTTATCTGTGTTGTGCATTTATATACTCTTGTAAAGCTTCCATTATACACAACTTATAGAGTACTTCACCAATGGAAAGGTGGCCCTTGCATAAAACTCACCTGTGTATCCAGTGAAAGACACAAATGTTTTTTTGATTGGTGCTACTAGACTAGATAATACAGAGGAAAAGGACTGTGGTATTTCGAACCAAGGTAGAAAACCTCCAACAACCGGGGTGGTGCTTGGTTTTGGCTTGGAGTCCGTTTATGGAGGCCTAAAGAGGGGGGCTCGGGGTGTTGGCAAAATAGAGAGAAGTTTAACAACAAGTTCTTTGACAAAGACAATTGAAATTGAGGTGGCATAAAGCTGGTTGAAAATTGTTAAAGCTCCCGTGTAACTATGCTGTCACAAAACCTGTTAAACAAACAGTATACATTATCAGAACAATCCAAAATTGTTAGTCTCCTCAATTGAAGAATTGCTGTTTGTCAGCCAACTGATCCATCTTAAAAAGAAGAACAGACCCCAAAACTTTGCATAGAAACACAGCCTGTAGAGAACTTTGAACCAATCAGCCCACTAGTGCTATCGTGTCAAATACTATTTGAGAGAAATCTAATTTAAAAAACTTTCGAAAAAGTATCAACCAAAATGTTCCAGAGGCATCTCAGTTCCTCATCACTGACGGCAACCGAACCAGATTTGATCAAAGGCCTGAGTTTTAATAACCTGATGGATGTTTGTGCCTAGAGGTAAATGAGAAGAAAACACCTGCTTTGGGTTAAGACAGCTGACACTGTTAATGCATGTTAATGCTGATCGCTGGTTTAATGAGTAGTGAAACAGTTTGTCAGGCTCTATGATCAATGCTTTGCTGATCGATAAGCTGGGTGTCGGGCTGAATATGGACTTTCAGCGCGGGACTTGGTGGCAGCAGGTTCTAATTCAGGTTTGAATAAGGTGACAGATTTATCGAGATTTAAAAAATCTTATTTTGATTTATCACAGAAAAATCTCATAGGTCAAAAAGTGATTCACTTATTTGTGTAGCGCGTGTGGTTGAGTTGCATTTACTGTCGCATTTGGCTGTCAAATAACTGCAACTATGTAAGTCACAGGTGATTATTAGTGACTTACAAACATAATACAAACAACCGATTAACGGATATCCAGGCCAGAACTTCTTCTTCCTTCTTCCAGACCGATTAGAAGATGCGAGAATGGAGTTGCACAGCATTGTTTCCCAAAATGAAGCTAATAAAACAAGAATTCATCATCAGACTATAGCCAATGGGTTCCTAGCTTGCAGAAACCTGTTCATAAAATGTATCTGTCCTTCACCACCATCACTGCCAAATGCCAATATAGTATGTACTGCACACTTTCGTTTTTAAACTTTAAATTCTTTCCATCAAGTGAAGACAGTAGTGAATCCCAAAAAAAGTGCAGAGAGCAGAGATGGAAAGAGTCTTAAGTGTGCAAAACTCCAGAGGTTAATGGGAAAGGAGATAGAGTCCATGGTTCTCTTTCTCTCGCGTGCCCTTTAATCTCTCCTCTTTCTCTGTAGTGTGTGTGTGTGTGTGTGTGTGTGTGTGGGTGTGTGTGTGTGTGAGCATCCGTGTGTGGTTGCACAATGCGGTCATGAGGCCTGACAGGGCACTCCGGGGGGCACAAACCAGTGCCACGTCCATCCGCTGCACTCTCCACAACGCCACGCCATGTCCTGACAGGGTCCCGCTATCCCCTTCTGCGTAATTTAACACAACTTTCCCAGGCTCCCCAGACGAGTGAGGTCCAGACACACAACGACACGTTAAACACTGCTCATATGTCTTGTCGAGTCTACTCTGAGATTCTCCCTGCCTGACCCTTTATGTCTTCTTGCTCAAGTTTCTTTTCCGTTTAAGGTGGCAGCTGATTTCGAGAACTTCTCTCGTTTCCACACAGTTGTCTCCTGTACCGCTGAAGTGCTCCGTTCATAATATAAATTAAGCCAAAACTGAGTCTAACCTAGTTTCTTAATCTGATCTTTGTGGGAATTATTTTGTGTTACACTTTCCATTTCTTCACCTCATTGATTCTCTAGTCACACGCTATCTCAGCTCCCTTTCTCTCCCTACCTTTGACAGTTTCCTGTAAAACAACCCTGATCCTCAGCCTAAGCTCTCTGTCTCTGCTATCCGCTGAGCTTCCCTGCCTGGCCTCCATCTCCAAGCTCCCTCTCCCCATGGCTCTCTCATCTCGCTGCCCTGCTTGACAGCTTCATCTGATCCACAGGACTTTCAGCGTGAATATCTGGCATTCTGCCCTACCCACAGGACTCTAAATCCCACGGTTCATCCTCTTAGGGCTACCTTCCTCCAGCTTCCTGCTCCCACTGGCTCTCAATGTGTGGTAAAGAGTTGTCGTTTCACTCCTGACTAGAGCACAGGTAAGGCTCTCAGGAGTTAGCTCAGCCCTTCTCGCAATCCTGTTATACTGGGACACATAAGACGAGGCAGAGATTGCGTCCTTCGTATGAAGGAAATGGTGTGTCCCCATGTAAAGCGACAGAGGGTTTTTGTGGTGGCTTCTTGATGTGACTCATCGACTCACGCAGAGCTGTGTCTATCCATGAAGGAGCAGTGGTTTTGTTAGAGACAAAAGCCATCTGTACTTTGTCACCATGAGGGAGAAAGGAAAGATAAGGTGGATCTTGATACACTGCATACGTTTCTCACGTTTTAAATATAAACTTCAATATCCAAGCATCATGAATCCAAGACAAAACTGGTACTACTTGTGTTGTATTGACTTAAATAAAACACATTATTATATAACCTTTTGGACATGAAAAAAAACTGTCAATGCAGAAGTTAATGCCACACAGCTTCTGCAAGCCAGTGCCTTCCCATTTTTATGTTTCTTCTACTCTGGCCTCATAAAACCTCCTGAAAGTATTCCTGGGGACAGCTTTGGATGCTATGCTGACTGTCTGACTATCAGCGTGTGAATGTAGGAAATCAAGCAAAGTCAAGTTTATATATTTCCCCAAATTATATGATCTCAGAGGAATATACTATCTGCCCAGCATGGTGCATCTTCTATCCTTAGGCCTTGATAAGATCAGGAAAAAAGAGGGAAAAAAACAGCAGTAGAGGAAAAACACCCGTCTAAGACACAAGCAAATTAAAAATTAGAGAAATAAAATAATAATTAACAACCAAGAACTATACAGAAGCAATTCCAAAAAGTACTATAAATCCAGAATAACAGACATACAAAAGACGACCAAAACTCTTACAAACATTAAATGACATCTTAACTGTTTTTAACCCCCAGTGCCAAAATATTTACAGCAAATACAACTAGGTGAATAAACTTGGTTGCAAACTTTGACTCACCACCTTCAAACCCATACTTTCCTCGTCACTACATAAAGAGCACACCACTTGCACTGCATTGGCAGTTGGACATAAATCAAGAGGTCCAAATTCATCCAATATGGACTTAACTCCAAGGGATACTGGGCTGACATCAGTGCTTTGTCACCATGATGAGAAAGGTAAGTGGGGATGTAGCAGAATTACAATATACCACAGAGGAATTCATGCTCAAAATGCAGCATATAGACAGCTTTGCAGAGCAACTTTAAGTCGATTAACTCCTTTGCCATTGCCAGTAGATGAGTGTTTTTTTATTTGTGTGTGTCACTTGCACCTGCATTAGTGTGTCCACCATGGTATTGTGTTTTCATCTGAGCTGGAGCTAATAAACACCTGTAACTACTGCACAGTTAACGCAGGAGTAAATGCCGATTGTACCCATTCCCACATAAGACAAAAGCCAGATTTTAGTGGGTGTTGGTGGGTTTTTTGTCCCGTGTGAAAGAGGTATAAGAGTTTCACCGCCAAGTGCAAAACGGTACGCTCTGTAAGCACACTCCACGACAGGAGGAGCGTCGGGGTTGTCTGGTCTGAGGGACACAGACAGCAGAGATCACATTACTCGGCTTGGGCTGGCCAACTCCTCCCCCTTCTGGTCAGCTAGACAAACCCCCCACCCATCCAAACACACACACAGACACACTCTCTCCATCTCTCTCACGTATACACAACACCACCCCAGCAGCACCCCCCCTCTTTCTATAGCCAGACAGCGAGGGTCCCAACTGCCCCTAAGCCCCTGTTAAAACCACTCCTCACCTCCCATGTCACTAGGCCATGTCTGTCATTTTGAATCCGCCCATCCTTTCCCGCTCTCGCACAGAGGGCCAAGAGGTTAATAGGGACCGAAACAATGGTCCAGTGCAGACACAACAAACAATGGCCCGTGGGAGCAGTTTGCCTACGGGCTGCATCATCTCCCAGCGTTCCCTGCATGTTTCTCTTTCTGCTTTTCCCCCCTCTTTATTCCTATCTATCCCTCTTTCTCTTTTTTCTGTCTCTCCTGGCCCTCGCTCAGACAGTACCCGTCAATACCCGCGTCTCCTGGACAGTCATTTATACCGATTTGCAAGGTTAATTGCCATTTCATTGGGTGCTATTTATGTTTTAAAAAGCCTTGTTAGGAGACTAATAAAGTGACTGTGAAGATGCTGCAGAAAGGTAATTACCACATACGGTTAACAGTCGGGCTGGTGTAAAGTGAAGAGGATGTCGCATTGTCATTTCAGTGGCGGAGTTGAGCGTAATTGTTTCTCTCTGCTAGTGTTGGGAGGGTGATAGGGAGCGGAAAAAGCTGTTAAATATCCAGTTAGACAGGTGTGTGAAGCAATGAGGAGGGAGGTACAAGGTCCTGGAGGTGCAGTGTTATATATGGGTTGTTCGTGTGTGTTTGAGTGTGAGACAGACAGAGAGAGGATTAGACCGAGTGAGTTTCCCCTAGTGTGAATCCATTTTACCTCAATTGATTTTAATCAGATCACCCAGTTTATTCAAAAGGTTCATCTATGGTGTATTACAAAATAGAAGAAACTAAACACCTTGCAGAGAACAATTATCTTATGACATTCAGTTATTGAATAGTGGATTATACAAACTGATAATTAATGTGTCACGGTTACTTTGCATATTCTGGCAACAACTGCCATTGTTAGTCAAGCTGCCAGGTGTAGTCAAATGCACTCATTTTGTTTTGTTCATACTGTATATTTCAATGTGTGTGTGTGTGTGTGTGTGTGTGTGTGTGTGTGTGTGTGTGTGTGTCCGATATAGGCTACTTTTGAGAAAAACTTCAGATTACAGTCCAGTACACTGGAAACAAAAACTGTGTCCAATTGGGAAAAAGCTGATTTGCAGGTCATCAAGGTTAGGCTTAGGCAAGTGGTAGTTAAGGTCAGGGCAAGTCTCCAGGAAATTAATGCAAGTCTGTAAAAAAAAGTCCCCTAAAGTTACGCATACTGTAATATAAGTTTTGTGGGTTAGGGTTAGGGTAGTTTTATGAGAAGCATCTAGATGTCCCTTAAGGCTAGGATGCTAACTGCCACATCCTTTGTAAAATTGATGCTTGTCCAATGAACAACAAAGAGCACAAAACAACAACCTGCATGTGTTTTTTTAAGCTCAAATGAAAAAAAGTTTGTTTATCTTCGCTGTCTACGGACGGTAAAACTGCAGAAATCATCTGTTTTCGTGTCAAACAGATGTGTAGCCTTTCCATGACGACATCGCTTTTATATCTATGCATGGCCTAGACAGAGCCGAGATGTAGACAGTGTGAGAACAGCGAAAGACAGAGAGAGGGGAGAGGTGAGAGAGGGAAGATGGAGAAGAATACAATGAAGTGGCTTAGCAGGCTGAGGCTTCCCAAATCCTTCCATGCGCCCATACGGCGAGCTGGGGCAGAAAAAGAGTCGACTCTCTGCCTTCTGTTTGCTCAGCAACCTAACCCGGCAGGGAGGCAGCAGCAAGAGAAAAGGGGCAAAAGTGTCGGGCGGGTGGGATGGGATGGGATGCTGGTGTAGGGATACAGATGGGGTCGAAGGAGGTCACGTTGTTGATTTCATTCTCTATTTTTCGTCAGCTCCGCTTTTCCAAGCACCCCTCCCTCCACACACAAACCTGTTCTACACACACCGACACACACACATACAAAAACACACATATAGAGCAATCTTCTGGAACCCCCAGAGAGAAGTGATCAGGGGGTGTCCCCTCCATACACATCCTTCTACCCCCCACCCCTCTCTTATTCTGCTCTGCCATCGTTTTGTCAGAGTCAGCAACAAAACGGACGGTCAAGAAAAAAAGATAGGGAGAAAAAAAACAGGGGGGAAAAAAAGAGTATCGATTAGCCTTCAGAGCTCCACGTGGGCCACTTTCATCGATTAGGAACGAGCGAGCAGCAAAGCACCAACCATGTTCCCTCTCTCTCTCTCTCTCTCTCTCTCTCTCCCCCCTCCCTCTGTCTCTCCAGGGTCCTTTGTCCATGAAGAGAGCAATATAATGGCCCTTTGAGAGGGAGTGAAGGAGGGAGGCAGAAGACAGAGGAGAGAGGCAAGGGACAAGATGGAGCAAGAGGGGGAAGGAGGAAGATGAGGAGGAGGAGGAGGGGGGGTGATGGCTGTGGCGTCTACAGCGGGATTGGGGAGTTCAGGCCTTGCGGCATGGGGGGAAGTGTATGGAGCGATGGTGGAAGGGGGAGGGAGGAGGGGAGAGAGGTAAAGAAAGACACCAAGGCGAGAAGAGAAAGTCTCAATGACAAAAGGTCGGGGCAGCTGGGCTTAGGGCGACGGGGACCAAAGGGAGCAGCGGGATAATCTGCTAAAGCCCAGAAAGGAGAGATTCAGCATGCGCGCCACCCTCGTAGGGCCTAAGAGCAAATTTGCACATAAATAAGGAGCCAACTTTGCTTTGAACGGGAGGTCGAGGGAGAAAGCATCAGAAAGGGAGAGAGAGTCAGAGATACAGAGCGAAGTGTCGGAGCCACAGCTGCCTGCTGGCTGGTCGCAACCGGACGTAGGCAAAGTTCAGCATTTCAAGCTCCGCGAGGGAGCTTTCTCATGTTTGAAAAAGTAAGCAAAGATATTTATCATCTATTCCCCCCCTCCACCTTGGATTCTCTTCCTCTCCTTAGCTCCTGGCCCTGAGCTTTCTTAGTTTGGCCCTCAAAGACTCCTCTGTCTTCTGTGTCGACATCCCTGGACATCGGGGGACAAGTATGTGAGGGCCACAGGCTTTGTTGTGACTGCACGGCACCTCTGAATTGCCGAGCCATTAACGGCCACATACTAGCACAGTGCAGAAATTCAGAGACGCACACTAACACACATGAGGAACATGATGAAGGAATGCAAGGAAAAAATGAATAGCTATGAATACATGTGTAAGTGCAAAACACACTCTCCACGTGTAATAAACATTAGTTTCAGCTGACTTATGTTGAACAGCTCAGAATCAATTTCTCAACTGTTGACTCAATGCTCAAAAATCTCTTTCAACTGTCTCCCTTCATCTACATCTTCCCTTCATGACTCACCGTGGATTTACAGGATCAAACACTTCACCTGAGTTCACCTGATAAGTCGACCCCATGTAAAGTGCAGTCGTTCCCCATTTCTTTCACGCTACACCTAAAGAAGACATGCACCTGTCAAAGTCACACCCTCGCAAAATGCATGATACTTGTGAATGTGCCGGAAAGTTGCTTTAAAAATCCACGCACAAATTTACACAACATAACATCACAGGCCGCAACTGGAATCAAGTCTTTTGTGCAGAGCACCTTTGTAATAACCCCTTATATATTACCTGAAAAAAGTCAAGTTTATTTTGTATTGAAGCACTTATTGTATCTTTCATGATCCTAGAGAACATATTACACTGTTTTCCGTAATGTGTTTGCATTAAACATTGTCCGCGTACATTGTGGCTTTCTTTTCTGTCAGATATAATGTGCTTGAAAAGGCGGTTCTGCAGGATGAGTTCTTGGGGAGAGGAGTGGTTCTGGAATGAGTTGAGCTAGTGCAGGTATTTATCGATCAGCCTTGGAAGTTATGAACTAGCTGTCATTTCCCTTTCATGAACAGCTCAATAGGTATTGACTGCAGATGAAAAGCGTGTGCAAGTACCGTCAGCCTTAAGGACAGGACAAAAAGGGGAGACGACGAGAAGAACTCAATGAGGACAGCATATGGGCCCTTGACACGCACGGTCATCAGTGCACACAGATGGACACACAAAGACTGAGCTCAGACAATAAATTCACACCCATGCACCATGCTGCATTATTGTATCATGCTTAAGGCCATGCCTGACACGAACACACAGGCAAACGCCCAAACCCCTGTAAACACACAACGCATCCAGTAGCACATACATCTGGCTAAGTGGCCGAGTGCGGTTCGGGGCGTGATGAGATCACAGTAAGAACACGTAGTCATGTGGAGAGGGAACAGGAGGGGAGATAAAGACGGGGATTGGAAATGGAGGGTGAGTAGGGGGGTGGGGGGGGTGCTTGCTGGACAGAGGTGTATAGAATGAGCGGCACTGTGGGAGAGTGGGGGATTTGCCGGAGGTGGCGTGTGGCTGCGTCACTGTGTGCAAGACCTCGAGCCGTTGTGTGTTCAGCCAGTGGACACTGACAGGCATGTGTCGCCCACTGAGCACCATCCAGATCACAGACGCCATACAAGGCGCAGATGAAGGGAGGGCTTTGGGCCTCCCTAATCCCGGCTCATCCGTGTTCCATGTTCTGCGGCTCCCAACCATGCTTAGCAGAATTTCACGCTGGAGTCTTTCTGCAAACCTAAAACCAGCGCGCCACACTAAAAGGATAAGGCCAGGGTGGCAATAGGATGAGCAACCTTTTGTCACTCACAGATACCACTTGGACTGGGGTGAACACTGTCTTTGCTATCGTCTTCCGCATCTCCTTTTTACTTCTAGTCTTTGATGACTTTTCAGACTGGTTGTTTTTTTTGTTTTCTACAGATTTCTGTGTTTTCTATTGTATCTTTTATCCAACCACACTTCTCTCCATCACACATTTTATAATGCGTGCAGCCTAGTTGGCTGGAGAGAAACCATCTCGTCGGTCATCCCTGCGTGTAGCAAGCAGGAGGATGTTTGTGCAGGGATGAGGCGCAGACGCAGGGTGGGGGTAAAGAATGGAATTAAAGAAAATCAAGAAAGGAAGAAGAAATAAAGGAAGGAAGGTATAGCAACCTCCCCCAGCAATCTACTTTGCTGAACGGGAGCGCCCACAGAAAAGGAACCACGGTTTGAATTGCTGCCATCCGATGCCAGCTGATGCCATCCCTCTCCCAGAGACACAGGCACATTGCTGCGGGCGCGAAGGGAGCAAATCCACACCAGAACTAAGTCTCCCTGAAGAATGGTAAAGCAGGAAAACAACAACTAAGCATGTTAGTTTCACCTCCACGAATATGCATGTGTGTTGGCAGGAGAATGAAAGACGAGTGGCCCTTTGCAAAACCTAGACAATTACAACAGAGCAGCACTGTTATGCGTTGCACAAATAACGCCTCCCCAGGAATCTCCAGTGATGGGAAGCAAATGTGAAAGCTGCCATTGGATTTTTTTGTGATGAGCAGAAGAATGCGGGTATTTACTGCATGTTATCTCAAAACCCAAACACATTAGGGGCTATTCAACACATAGAGGGTTGAATCTTTCAGCCCATTCATTCTGGGCATTTTCATCATTCCGTTTGTCTTTAGGGCAATTTATCCTCTTTAGATTGGTTTTGATTCTACACAGTCTGAGAATATGCATGATGAAATACTTCACTATAGTTGAAACCCTAAAAGAAAAGCAGCATTAGTTTGAAATCACCCTGTATATCACGCTCAGTGTTTGCACAGCAAAGGTACACTTTGTTGTACATTGTGGGCCCCAAATCAGGCTGATCTTATACCAGAAGACTTTGGGAGCCTGAAGTTACCTCCCTGCAGCCTACTCACACATCCTAATTACAAGATAGATAGGCCTATCCTGGCAGTATAGTGTGATTGCTAGCCTGTCTCCGTCTCTGTGCTTAGGCATACAGCCGACTGCTGAGCAGTTTACTTCAGCTTTGATAGCAACAGCATCAACAGCAGGACCTAATGGGGTGCATGACCGAGAGATCCGAGCGCAGGCCCTCCATATGCATCTCCCCACTGCATCACAAATCTCATGCAGCATTACCATGGGCCTGAGAGAGAGGAGTAAGCTACGCTACGCTAGCAAAGTTCAGTCACGTAGCATCACAGTAAATGGGATTTTTCAAATTTGTGCGTGCGTGTGCATTCTCATGTGTGTGTCTGTATGTCTGTGTGTGTACAAAATGTGAGCAGAGCCTCTTTGGGTTTGTAATTTGCAAGGACTATGCGGAAGCTTCGCCAGTGTGTGTTTGTTTCGTGTGTGTGAATGTGGGACCAAATGTGCGCGTGTGTGTGTAGAATATCATTATCCGTATGCGTGTTTGTAACCGCCTCTGTGCAAGTACATGGTGAGATGTTGTTTACTGCCTCTTCGGCGGCTAGACGGCATGACGGCAGCCAACACCGGGGGGGTAACATAGCGGATGGGTGAGGGGAGACAGCGCCAGGGTTATATAGCGGCTAACTGGGGAGCTGTTAAGTTTTATGTTAATTGGAGGGGCTTACACAGAACTCTATTGACAGTTAACATGCCCTTCAAGGTGTTCTTTGTGGTTCAGCACTTCTGTCAAGACAGAGGCAGTCATTTTGCTTCACCTTTATTTATATGCTTGACTACTCAGAACATTATGGAACACTGTGGGGCCCAGTAATAGATGGAGGAGGGGGGCAGGTGGGTGTATGGGAGGTCAGATGCCTTGCAGACGACCCAACCAGGTGTCTGGGCCCTCTGTGAGCCATCCAATGGGGGAGGCTGTCCAAGACGGGGTAACTAAGGGCGAGGGAAGAAAAAAAAAGAAAGAATGAATAGCTATCAGAGTTTTTGGGGATATTATACATACTTGACAAGGTGAGAAGACGAGTAAGAAGCGTGAAGGTAGATATTTTGGTGTAATACTCGCCTTTTTTTGACCTCTGCAACAATCATTATACATGTTGACCTAGATACAAATAATACAGACTGAATTCCGCATGACCCTGTCTGCATGTTTGAAGCAAAGAAGCATATTTCATTTGAATTCATGAACACACTTGAAGACTGTTTTGATAAGTGGGGTGTGAGTGTCACTGCCATTTCATGTCTAATTGGTTGGGCATACATCTCGAGACAGGACCAGACAGGGTTTCCCACTCGAAGATCAGAGGGCTCAAATACCAGCCCAGTCTTCCATCACGCCACCAAGGTCACCTGTCACTTAGCACCCCTCGACCACTGTGCATGTTTGATTTGGTTGACACATTAACAGACAACTGTGACATTTAGTTGTGGATGCAAAGAGGACTATGCCCTTTAAACTCCATCTTCACACTCAACAACCCCGCGATTCTGCCAGAGCAGCAACAGGGCATGTTTTAAAAGTGTAATCGCCAATTAGTAAGTGATTATAAATGCATTGAAATCAATTAGTATTTAACATAAGGTGAAGATAAACCACGTACCGCAGTAGCCTCTGTTGCTGTACCGCCACCCTGCACCCTATTAATCAAATACATGTAAAACTCATTATGCAACCACCAAATTAGCATCAGCACTTTTGTGCTAAATGGAAATAACAAGGCTTTGATACTCCAAACATTGTCATTTTCAGTCAATAAGACACGAAAGACCTCCCGGTAAAAGGACAGTGATGAAGTACAACAGGATGGAAGGAAGTCACTATGCTAATATTAGCTTGGTTGAGAAATGTCAAGCTAGTGAGGTGCGCTACATGGCTACAGCTAATCATTTAGGTTAATTGAGGTTTCCAGAAACCTGGGTCTTGTAGATTCTCCATCTCTGCCTCATGTGACTGCTCCCCCACAAAGTCTCCATGTGCCAGTGGTGAAGGGGAGGCACCGTCTCTAATTATATAACCCACTATTATCACGGCATGACCTACCACTAATTGGAGGAGATGCCAATTGCTGGTGCAGGCTAACGTGGGCAAGGTCAAACATTTTTTCACACCACACTCCTGTATAAATGGATAAAATGGCTGTTGTGAGTTTTAAAGATGACTGGTAAACTTGTCAATGGGACAGCAAAGTCCCTTTAATCACTGGCCCCCCATAAGAGTCTATTTTGCTTCCATCTTGTTCACCTTCGTGCCCTGGTCAAGCTGGTAAATCAATGGCACGGAGGTCAAAATGTCTGCGACCCTTGGTTGGCTGACCAGAAGCCAAGCATGCACTCAACTCCACCATGGCACTGGACCCAGAGCTCATGCACAAACCTGCTCGTCGTGCAATAAAGATGATTTAGCACTGTAACTCTACCTGCCCGCCACCACTCTTAGGTTCGTGTGCCTTTGATTAATCATGGGCCAAGAGGGATTTATTGTATGGGGGATATTTGCCTCAGCGATTTAATAATGGTGGAGGAGCAACACAATTAATCAGAGGGGGTCCTCGCATTCCCCCCCCGCTAAAAAATGTGTAAAATTAATGACTATGAATATGTATATTTGTTTGTGAGATGCAATGTACAGTGTGTGCATTCTTGTATTTGAGCTGCATGAGTGCACACAGTGCTCAGTAGCAGCCCTGTGCTCAGTGAATAACATCGCCCATTGTGTGCTATGAATATATATCTATCTCATGGGTGGCCGGATATCATTGCACTAGCATGGGTTGGTGGAACTGCTTATTATTGTGTTTTGATTTGACATCTGCGAGTCCATCAAATATCTCAACTCCTTGTGCTTGCACACATGTATGCACGCACACTGACAAATTGAGAGAAGACACACACACATTTGCCACATACCCTCCTCTTCCCTTCGCCTGCACAGCGAATATGCTCTCAGGCTCTTGCAGGTATGGGAACCTCCCTCCCACTCTCATAATCATGTACGAGCAGCCTGGCACTATAGAAAAATAATGATGTGCCGTCCTGTTGGCTCATTTATCAGCATGTTTTACAACAGGCGCCGGGTGGAAGTAATTAAACTCTGCCATCATTACAATGAGCCAGGCCCCCCTCTTAATAGACACCCAATGAGACACTAGAGGCCTGCCTGGTAATTGTAGCTCCAACTATCTCTATCTCTCCCTCTTCCTGTGTGAGTGTGTGTGTGTGTGTTTGTGTGTCTACAATCCCCTTGTTTCATGTGTGGTTTTAATTAGTGAAGAAACAGAGCTGATAAGCGATTGAGAAAAAGAGAACGAGAAAGCGAATTAGAGAAAGAAGGTTAGGGTCTTTGCTCTGTTGAGAGTTTCTCTGACCCCTTCATTTAACGACGGATGTGTAAAAATTAATCCGTTCCGCAGAAAATGTGGATCACAAGTTAACACTAACAACCGTATCAGTGAACCAACATTGCCTTCTATAATATTTGACCATCTGCCGTCATCTTAACTGCGCACAGTGTTGAGACTGCAGGCTATTGATCGGATAATAATTTTCAGCATTAACCTACAGCCTGCTCAAAAGAACTGAAAAAAAAGGACACTGAGGAGGAAAAAAAGGTTATGAGCACAGCCATTCGATAAACAGATAAATACCTTCCACGGCTAATCCGGCACTTAAAAGATTTCCGTAATAATCTAATAAAATAATAAAATACAGATTGTGCATACTCAGTACAATGTGGTGTCTACTCAGTGTAGGTACAGTAAAACTCTCTGTAAAACCTTGTTTGTGTTATAAAGAAACGCTGCATATAAAATGAATAGAATTTATTTAGTCTCTGCTCTTCAGACCAAATCAATCGACTCAGGTAGGTTGGCTTGTTCGGACTGCGATATTTTAGGATCATCAGTCATACTGAAACAATTATGGGTGCTTTTCTCAAGGATACATCCGCTATTAAGAAGCCTGATTGGAGATTTACATTAGATCACTTGCCAGCTCGCTATACGCAGCAGTCCCTTTACCATACCTGCACCATTTAGTATCACTTACAGCTCTAATGGCACAATTACCCTTCAGCACCAGCACTAATAGTGCTCTAAGAGAACCTTTTGACGTAGGGCTGATGTTATGACCCTCGTACGTACCCCTTCAAACCCCCATCTAGCTCCCACTCCAGTGTCTGCACTCAGCCCCTCCAAAGCCCCTGATCTCTAGATATTGATCAGGCCCGCAACCCCAAATGCAACTCCCACTCTCTAACGCCAATCCTCCCCCTACTTATCTGGCTCCATCCTTTTCCATGCCATCTCCGCCCATCCTAATCCCATGATAATCAAATAGGCCCAGACTGGCTCTTCAGCGCTGTACCAATTAGCCGGCGAACGGGTCTGAAGCTGGTGATAGTGGTACCAGCAGAGGTGGCGGCAGGCACAGTAGTATCCAGGGAGGCTGTAAACATCCATTAGCGGTTAACCGTCCCTACTCATTTTTCCTCCCCAAAGCTCTCTCATTAGTGCAGTGAGCCCTGACAGGTAAACAGCACTAATGGGAATGGCCTATCAATAAACGCCTCGTGTGTTAACAGGAAGTGCTAGCAAGGGGACCGAAGATACGGACCAACAGCGATAAAGAGGGGGAAGGGGTGGATTCTCTGATATAAAAAGCTATAAACAAAAGGAGGTGGTAGGTTATTAGTGAGAGATGTCGCATTGGGCTCTCTGATTGTGTTCCTGGCTGCTTTTCTCAGAGGTGGGATGAATGTACGGCTGCAGAAACAACTAGGTAAGAGAAGTAGACGCGATTTTGGCCAAGAAAAGATCTAAGACATCACCTAATAAAATATGATCTAAAGTCTTTTGAAAGTCACTTTGATGTGACTGTGGCAATGTTGGCATACAGTTGCTGAGTGCCAGCGAGGGTACTTCAAGGCATGACCTCAGGTGTTTCCAAGGCTATGTTTATGTGTGAGTACTGCGAGCTGCAGAGTGCGCAACATCCCTTTGTGTTGATGCGTATACTTTTTGCGTATCGCCGCTCACATGAAAGACTGGAGGAGACTGGAAGGGAGGAACAGGGAGGGACTTAAGAGAAAGAAGGAGAGAAGAAGAGAGTGAGGGTAGGAAGAGGGGGCTTGGGAGAGATGAGAGAGAGATGTTATTTATGTTTGGAGCAGGTTCACTCCGAGTTCACCTTACCATGAGACGTCCCCGGGCGGTGACAACCACACCGCTGCTGATGTGTGTGTCTGTGAGCGTGTGGGTGTGTATACTGCTTGTGAGTACATCCATGATTGTGTCTTTCTCTGTCCTTACATAAACATGTGCATACAAGTGTGTGCATATGTGTGTCAGAACTGAGGGTCAATCAGTGAGCCGTTACATCTTAGTGAGGACAAAACATGTGGGGTGGATGCACTACATGGTGCACTGTGTATGCTGTGTGTGTGTGTGTGTGTGTGTGTGTGTGTGTGTGTGTGCGTGTGTCTGGGGCCCATTACTAAAGCTGTGAAGCACTAAATCAGCAGTGCTACTGCAGTGGATAAAGCCAATGATACACGGATTACAGCCACACTCAGTCTCCGCTGCCCGCATTTATCCACAGCCAGACAGATAAAGAGACAGCGCACGCATGTGTGTGTGCCTGTGGGCACGCGGACCTGCATATGGGCCTTTGCCTGTATGGGCGTCTATCTACGTGTGTGTCCAGATTTGCATAGATGCTTTACAAGAGATCCCTGTGTGTTAGGGTGCAGGCGCCACACCCCCTTCCATAACTTTAAGTGAGTATTTACACTGCTAACTGTGAGATAGACTGACTGATAGACAGAGAGAGAGAAGCACTTAGAGGAAGAGTTAACTGCCATCATCAAGCAGAAACCTGTTTGAGCAGCGTCTGTAGCCTGGGGTTGAATGGACTCTAATCCACCGCCAGCCCGCTCCAATAAACAGCACCTTATCCATGTCGCACTGAGCCCACATTTACTACTTCACCTCCCGCCACACAAACCAACTGGCACAGCACAAATTTTCTTATATAAATAAACTGTTTTTTCATCTTACTGAGGATGGAGACTGCAGCAATTCCTAATTAAAGTGAACAAGGGGGACTTGGGAATTCTGACATTGTGAAAGCAAAAACTGAACCAAGAGATTAAACATTTGGGGCAAAACTGTCGAAGAAAATTAAGAATTCGTAATTATTTGAGCATAGTTTTTATGTACACTGTCCACATCTTAAATTCAAACATGATACTGTCCTTCCAGGCTCCAGCCTTCTCCTCTAACATCAGCCCCATCCCCAGTTCAGCGTTAGACCTCCACTGGTCTAATTACGCAGGCTGACCTCCCACAGGTCGCCTGAGTAAAGGCCCCCTGAAGATCAATATTCATTCTTTTAGATCTGTCATCCGCTTTTGACACTATCGACCATGTTCTTCGTCTGCTCTCCCCCTCTCTGTTCTTTATTCATCTATTTACCCCCCCTCCCAACCCTAATATCAGTGCTTGAACTGGGCCTATACTGGCTGATATGGGGAGAGCTGATTTATTTTTTATTTAACTTAACTTTGTAATTTTGCGCACTTGCATACCTTTACTTCTAACTTAATACTGACACTTACAGATGGCACTAAATACATAATGTAGTTACATTATTATTCTGCCCAAAAGTGAAAGGGAACGTGTTTTCTGAGACTCGAGAAAAGTCGAGCCTCCTGTTCTTACCTCCACAATCCTTCAGAGGTAAATGGCCAAATATCACACCAAAATAGAGACACCTCGTGAGCTATCCTTATGGAGAGTGCGGGCTGGTAAAATTGCGTCTGGAAATGAGAAACAAATAAAAAAAAAAACTTGTCACTCGTCTTGAATCGTAGATTTGACATGATGCTTCCACAAAAGCTATATGTGATTCAGGGTGCTCGTTTGGAGTAAAAGCACCATCTTCATTTCAGTTAAACTCTACTACATACATTGCACCCGTTCAGAAAGCAAAGGACACATTAATGTAAAAAAAAAAAATAAATACTATATAGCAGGGCCTCTCAAAGTGGGGTCCTTGGGCCAAAGTTGGCTAGCCATATGTTTCTTTGTGAGCTAAAAAAGCTCTTGTAATATGTGGGATCCCTAATTCTATATTTGTTTTTATAATCTGAGAAGAGAAGGCAGAGTCACACTATACAGGAAGTCTGTCCATTAAAGGAACTTGGGATCCTGGTAACAATTTGCATCTTAACAATACAATCAGTGTTTGCTTTGCTCCACATTATGTCTCAGATTTGGCCCTCAAGGGAAAAAGGATTGGGCACCTCATGTACTCTCCCTTTAATACAGTCTCTTTTATAATTCCATAGTGAAAGTTGAAAGTTAACTTAATATCATATACTGTATGTACTTGACATAACTTTAGATGTTTTTAACAGGACTGTGGAAAGATTGAGGCAGTAGGGTTAGGAGGGTAAAAGTCTAGCACCCCAAGTCAAATTCAGACACTCATCTTTTCCACCTGTAGTGCATCATTGACTTTGCCTGGGCCCACTGGCCTCATATTCTCCTCAGCAGTGTTATTGTAGATAAGCACCACGTGGTTAATGAACAGAGAGAGGGCTTGTTGAAGGTCAGCCTCTTCATTTAGGGGCCCTCCAATGGGCTGGCCCACTCTGCATGGCTAAACGCATCATCATAATAATGCCAAGGACCCGCCGTTTTAAAACTCTTGAATCTTTTCTCTCTGGCCCCCCTCCCGATATTGCCTGGCATCCTTTACTTTACATTTCCGATATTCCCCTTCATTTGAATTATGTTGATTTTTCCAGGTTCTTTTCTGAAAGGCTTTTAAAGGTCTTGGCAATTATCCTTTTCTGGATGTGCTTAGAGAAGGATGCTGTCCATCCGGTGTCTGCTGATGATAGGGAAACATGATTTAACACAATCAGAGATGCAAAGCTAGGCTGGATAAGGGTGCTGATGTGACCGGGTGCCAAGGCCGGCCAAGGTCATGTTCATCTGCATGATTAAGGGAGATGAATTCTGCCCTGACCTCTGGATTATGCCAGAAGGAAGTACTAGAGTGTGTACAAGTGTGTCTATGTGTGTGTATGCATGAACACTGGGGGTCCTTTTTGAAATTTGGAAACATTGTTTGGGATTTATGAGATTTGATTTCCTCTCCACTTTTATCCCATTCATTTTTAATCAAACAACCCTGGTATCTATTTCTCCCGTTCCTCTGCTGTACGATACATTTCTCCTTTCTTGATTTTTGGTAAATATTGTGAATTGAAGAAGGTCTTTCTTTTCATGTTCCTCCTTCCCTTCTCCTCCTGAATGAGAGGGAGGCAGATGTGGTCTCCCTGCTCTCTACTGTCCCCTCCTGGAGGGACCAGGCAGCTGGTCTCCCCACACTGACACCTGTCCATCACACTCACAATGCAGACAAACTCATTCATTATGACCCTGCACTTCTGTCAGAACTCAAACAACAAAGAATTGCTATTTAACGCTGCTTCTTCTTACATATCTAATTAAACTTAAAAACTACCGTCATCACTTTGTTAAGGGTCTCAGCGAAGGAAATGTCACACTGCAGGAAACCAGAGTTTATGTCTGCATTAACAGGAAGTGGCAAGAAAACCGAGTGTGCAAAACTTTTATTGTTTTTTGATTACCAAACTCACAAGTGAGCTGTATATTTGTTCACACTGCAGTGCTATTTTAATCTATCCTCTTTGTTGTCCTTCAAATAATGAAATGTGAGTACCATACTGCAGACGTTTTCTGAAAGCATTCATTTAAAGGATAATTTTGTGCCTGCAATCAGAAAAGGGTGACAGTGCACCCTTTTAGCATAGCACTGTACAGTTAAATGTGCTGTACTGTAAGGTATACAGCAAATGAAGGTTATTTCTGTTCATACCAAAACACTCTGAACCATTTTACTGTAATTCTTGCCCCAGTCCTTGTCTCTTCCCAGTACCCACTCCTTGTTTCTGTAAGTGTCCAGTGCAGCTCTCCAGCCAGCCCCAGTATGCCAGCTGGCTGGGGGAACAGCCAGAAGCCTTATTTACCCCCCCAACAGAGTCCCTCCTATGAATACTAATGGAGCAGTGCTAGCGGGGCCGCGGTAGGAGGAGAAGATGGGAACAAGAAAACGATGGACAGAGGGAAGGAAAGAAAGAGACAGAGGAGTGCAGGTTGCAGTGTGTGTGTGTGTGTGTGTGTGTGTGTGTGTGTGTGTGTGTGTGTGTGGCGGGTGGCTCTTGAGATTTCACATGCCTACACACAGCGCCCCTCTTCGCCCTCTTCGCCCTACCTTCCCAGATAACGAGATGCGGGGATCATTTCGTGTGAGAAAAAAAAAAAAGCTTTGCCTCCTGAATTTGAATGCTCATTTGATATCATTGTTTCTAAAAGAGCCCAGGAAGGAGGCAAAATACCACCAAATTATCTTAGGCAAATCTTCAGCCACTACTTTACTTCCCCTCATCTCGCCTCGCCTCGCCTCGCCTCGCCTACCTTACCTTACGACTCCTGGAGACTTCTACTGCTCTTCCATTGCCCCAATGGACACAAGAACAATGGCTGGAGAAGGGGGGCGAAAGGAGGGGGGGGGGGGGGGGGGTTGGATGGAAATGGAGGAAAAACAGGAGTGAGAGGCCTCCACAGCAGAGGGCCGGGTGTCAATCACCTCCTCAGGTGGGCTTCAGAGACACACGCACACATGCATGTACCGTGCACCGCCGATATCTGGGGGAATTAAAAATACACTGGAAGAGAGCTGAGACGAGAGAGAGGAGGAGAGACAGAGATGGTATAAGAGGGAAATGGGGAAAAAAAAAAAAAGTAGGAGAGCAAATGGGACAAAGGGGATGTGAGGCGAGATGGGCCTGGATGATGCAAAGGTCGGAAAAAGAATTCAAAGAGCGCAAAGTGGATTCACTGAAAGTCATTACCTGCCACAAATTACCTGGGCAACAAGCTTAAAATAAATAAATAAATCAGTTTGCATCAACAACAGAGGAGAGCGGGAGGGACTGGGGAGATGCAGACGAAGAGCTGGGGGGAGAGGCGAGAGGAAGAGAGGAAGGAGGAGGAGGAGGAGGAGTACGGGAAGGAGGCGGAGGGGGGCAGCGGCTGGAGAGGGATGAAAAATCGATGGACAAACAAGTGAGAGGGCGCTTGCAAAAAGGAAGCCAAAGGGGGGAAAAATTAAGCATTTAAAGAAATTCTGTTTTGGCGGTGTGGAGGAGGATGAGAAAGGGAGGAGGGGGGGGAGCACAAAAGCGCCTGAGGGTGGAGGGGGGAGTGTGTGTGTGGCAGAGACGGACGGACCACAATGCCCTGCAGCTCGATAGGGTTGAGTGACCACATCAGGTCTAGAGGCAAGCGGCGAGACATGGGCGAAACCTGATGGCTTTAAGTCAAGAGGATTAGAATCAGGGTCTCTCCCTCTCTCTCTCTTTAACCCCCTTTTTTTCCCTCCACCTCTCACCCCCCCATCTATCAGCTCTCTCGGTGTCTGTTAGGTGGACTGCCCCGGCGCAGGTCGTCCAATCAGCAAAGAGAAGGACCAAAGTATTACTAATAGTCTGGTTTTAATGTTTCAAGTGGTAAACCGGAGAGAGCTGGCCCCGTATGCTCGGCACCAAGGTAAACAGGTCAATAGTATTGATCCTGATTCTGACTCTCTCTCCTTCACACACACACACGCACACACAAACACGCACAAACACACTCGGCTCAGAAACATGGAATGCATTAGACGCTTTCTGCATTGCACCGAAAGTTGAGGATGGGGAGTTGACACATACGCACAGACACACAGGAATGGAAAACGCAGCACACACCTTTTTCTTGCAATATTCACACATGTAAAAAAGCAAAGCACACCCTAATACTGACATCCTACTGGCTGCGACACACTCAGATGTGAAACCAAACAGGTACACACGCAAACACATGCTGTGCTCCTGTACATCGTCGGGTCTGATTCCACCCCATCTCACAATACGATGAAAATATGTGATAGGTAGCGGCCTACACGCGGCAGCAACTGCACCCAAACACGAGGGCAGAGCGAGTCATTTGAATACAGATTCCTATTGTCCTTCTTATGTCAATAAAACTCAGCAGTGCTAAGGAACTAGCGTGGTCAGCAACATTATGGGACTAATTAGCATTTTCTTCTTTCTTCTGCTGGTTGATCTGTTTAAACAAGCCTGGGGGGTCTGCTGTACTTACTGTAATTAAAGCAAAAGGAGCGACTCTTGCTTGAGAGGAGGCACACATAAAGGCTTTTTCTCACTAGGGGGACCTCAAAACTGCACAACTAAGTATCCCAGAGTGGCTTTTTTGTACATCGAAAATACAAGGGGCTATACAATAGGTGAAGCTGGCAGGTTAGTGCAGCAGTTAGTGAGTTTTTCACTCAACAGGACTCAAGATTTGCCCTTCTATACGAACGTACCTGTAGATGGAAGCGTCCCTGAATGATACTTAGTTAACCCCTAGCCACTCCGGGAGCACAGCAAAGTTGCTGAAGCTGCACCCTCGCTAGGCAAAAGGAAAATTCCTCTTGGGCAATGCATAAAGAATACCAAAAGTGATAATGAAAGGAACTGCGATAAATACACAGTGCGAGTTGTAAAAAAGACTGAGGAAGGGGTTTCTTGCTTGCTTTGTCTTTCTTTCTTTCTACGCCGAGTAGAAGGGAGGTGAAATAAAAGAAATATGAAAAGAAATCTTGGAGAAAAGTTCTTCTTTGGGAGAAGCTGACGGGTTTTAGTGGCTGATATGATCTCCTCTCCTCTGACACCGCTCAGTCTTTTCTGGCTCTGGGCCATGTTAGCAGTGGCGGTGATCACTGAGGCATTAACAGCACAGCAATGACACCGATGTAATGCAGCCGCTCTGCTCCAGATTATGACACTTAGCGTGGATTGAATAACCCTTATTATGGTGTTCATTTAAGCTAAGATGGGGCAAATTATAGGCTGTCGTGACACTGATACCGCCGCTGTTTAGACAAGAGCTGACACTAAGGAACTGCTGTTGCGTGATTTGGCCTCGTATGATTGATGCAACAATTTCCTTGATGCGAAGTCTGATCTGAAGTATGCAATTATTTTATAAGTATATAATTATTCTGAAAAGCCCTATTTTGGAATGAAATGTCCTCAAACTTCTTTTTTAAGGTCTCATTAGATAATTTTGAATATAAGCATTTCCGTCTCATGTGAACACACACACACAGGAACACAAACACACAAAGACTGAGAGTGTCTTCTCTCTCTAACGGCTCACTGCTCGCCGTCTTCGCCTCCTGCTCGTTACAGCTCTGTTCCTGCTCAAACAGGAAAAAGTGGCGGCACCCGAACCCCTCAAGCATATGCAAGTGCAACTGCCGGCTCTACACACATATGCACACAAACACAGATTATATGTTTGTCTTGCTTTCCATCAGCAAAGCCTTCTTGCTTGTCCAAAAAGGCAACCAAGCCTTTAGGAAAATCCCGGACACTGCAGCCTCAAAGCCACTTTAAATCAGATACAGCAAATTCACTGATCCAGCTGATGATCCTCCTAAAGCCAAGAGGAGGAACCATAAATATTGTGTATTTTGGGTCTACTCAGTTTTTAGATTCCTGAAAAGGCCCTTTGATTCGGAAATAACCACTGCTTTTTTTTTTGTTTTTACGTGCTGATTAAACTGATTATCCAAATCTGCAAATAAAGGTTGAATAAAATACTTTATATTTTGTATTAGGCCTGGTCCCAATAGTCTTATATTCTGACAGAAATATATGGTTTATTCACAAATTAATTGATTTGGATTATACAACATCAACACCAAATCAATACACATCATTCCGAATATACATAGTTTTTTTGCATCATCACCTTAATTACAGCAATGAAAAGAGCAGGGAAGGTGTTCAGATGTGTTCTCTGTCATGCAGAAAAAATTATTTAGATTTTTTATTACTTCAGTAAATATTTGGAATCGAATACATCTGGTTGTGCAGATTTCGTAAACTGCAACAACTGCATGTTACAAATGCACAGTGTTTGAACTGTAAGTACACAGACTGTCTTTTAAAGTAGTTCATACAGTGTGCACTCACATATAAACAGTATGTGTGTGTGTGTGTGAGTGTGTGTTGTGACATGTTTGTAAACACGTGTGTGTGTACATTGTTGTCCATTTCCAGCTTGTTTTCCCCAAACGTGTGGTTGTGTGTGTGTGTGTGCGTGTGTGTGTATGTGTGTGCGTATAAGCCCCGGGGAGAAACCCCGTCTTAAGTTGTGTGTGACAGCCAGCCATCCTGCCAGATCAAGACCTGTCAGCCATGCAACCCGGCCCCAGCCACATCCCCTCTGTTCCTCCTCCTGCTCCTCTTCTGCCATCCCTCCATCTCTCCCTCTACATCCCATCCCTCCATCCATGCTGCAGCCTTAAACAAGCACCAGCACTTATCAGCCAGAAAAATAATTGGGAGGTCTGCCGCCTGCAATACGCTGGTCCTCCCCTCCGTCCACACGGGTCGCTTCAGCAGTGTCAGCTTCCATTAGGGGGAACGCCGGGCACCGGGGCAAAGTCTAACTATCTCTATCACTGAGACTGTTTCTGTGTGTCATCCGTTCTTGTTGTTTTTTTAACTCATTCTCATTCATTAACATTATGCTATCCATCTAGGCATCTACCTATTTATCTATATATCTACGCATCTTTTAGTAAGTGTTACTCGTTTTGATCATTTTCAAGACCCCACTAAGAGTCATATGGTGTGCTCTATGAAAGTCAAAACCTCTGGAAAGTTGAATCTTGCAAACTAAAAAAATGCCTTTTCTGTGTGTCTGTGTTTGTTTGTCTCTTCTGTCCTGGTGAGAGAAGGAAACACGGATCCTCTGCCTTAAAGGGTCAACAGAGATAAAAGGGAGGGGGGGGTTTTGCGGGGGCAGGGTGAAGTGGACGGCGTTGTGGATGCTCTCCAGAGCATCAGTACGTTGTCACTGTCATGTCACAAGGCCGTCTGAGCGTCTCGTACGGTCGAGCCGCCTGGCAAGCAGGGAGACAGAGAGATAGATCCAAGGGGCCAGCGGGAGTTGATGTTGATGTTGCCCCGCTGTTGTGGCCGATATGTGTGTTTGTGTGCGTGTGTGTGTTTCTACACTGAGGAGCCATGACAGGGACAGTGGTTCAGCTGTCATTCCGGGCGCCACGATGCGATTGGCCGGGGCTGACAGGTCATGGAGGTTCATGTCCGACAGAGCGGTGTGTGGGCGCTCCTGTGTGTGCGTTGTAGTACAGAGGGGGACGCCAGGGTATTACCTCCCAAACGTCACAATCACTGAGCCATGTCGCTCTCCCTCTCCACATAAGCGTGACATGCTGTGACCTTACCCAGCCCACTGGTATTTGGGTGTAATAACCCTTCATTGATACACAGGGGTGAGTGGCATAATGTATAAGCAGCTCCTGCACACTCAAATCAAATCTATTTACCTATGATACCCAGGGGTAACTGATTGTATGTGACCATCTATAGCTACACAAAAAGCCTCTAGGCATTGTGAACTGTGTGACCCTGTATTTATACTTTTTACAACACTGGTGCTCTATGATGTCCTATAGGACCCCTTAGATGGTCATCCAGTGCGTCACAATGAACCCCTCGCAGTTGACTCTTGCATAAGGGAGGGCAGTTACTAAACCTCTGACCCATTCCTGAATACATTACACACCTAACTACTACTCCCACGCACGTGTCCTCCAACGCCAAGATACCGTTTTGCCCTTGAGCCACTCTCTGCCTGAGCTTTCCTGGTGCAGGTCCAAGCGGCCGAAACTGCCTCCCACAATGCAGGAGGTGACATTGAGAGGCCCCCCCGAGTCTCGGCGGATTTGGGGTATCCATCCGGCTGCCCGCACACAAATAAATAATGCAATGGCCGGCTAATGCAGTGGGCCCTGACGCAGTGGCTGACGTTGCCTGCAGCTACCTTTGGGCTGGAAAATAATTACCATGCAAAAGAGGGGGGAAAAAGCCCCTATACATAGTGTAATGGGCTAAAATGGGGTGATACAATGCAGCTGCCCTCCACGCTTCGATGCCTCTCTCTCTCCAGCTCTTTTCTTTTTCTCCATCTCTGTCAGTCTCTTAACTCTCTCTCTCTCTTCTCTCTGCTATACACAGTAGCCACTGCCTAGCCAACCAGTGTTGTCCATTCCTCTGAGGAGCTCAGTGAGATGAGAGGCCGTTAGTGGCACCAGCCCGATATTCATGGTTCCACTGACACACTGTCACACTTATTGTAGATTCTCACTACAGGAGCTGGACAAGCAAATGAAAGTTATTTGGATTGGGTGTTGGGTGTGATGTTGGGGGGGGGGGGGTATAGGCTTCAATTCAATTCAGTTAGATAGCATGTTCTATTTTATAGCTAAGACATCAGAATCTTTTTTGAGTTCAATATTTTGAGGACTTTAAACAGAAAATGATTTTCATTTTAAGAATTCAATCAATTTTTTTTTATTTATTTCTTTTTTATAAAAAGTTCTACCAGACCAGTGTAAGTCCAGTTTTCATGAAACTAAGCCTCAACAGTGTGTAGTATTCCAATTAGGCTTTGGCATTGACATTGGCCTCAGTTTACAGTGGAGCAAACAGATGGGTCGGTATGTTGACTAATCCAGTGCAGGCGGAGACGTGCTGACCATGAATAGAGGGCTGATCAATGTACTGCTGTTTACACAGGCCTAACAGTGTTTACTGAGACACATTTAAACACAGCCCTCCTGCTCTCATCTATCAACCCAGGTGTAGGACCGCGGACGATGGTGTCATTTATCTTGGGTCTGAAAAAGAGATTTACTGTACAGTGGTTATGATGCACTCTCAGAAATACTCCAACAAGGGGAACACATTGTTGTACAGAGAGTGCAATGCTCACACTTCCACACTGCTGACATCTCGAGCCATCATGAAACATCTTGGTGTGTAATCATGTCTAAAGATTTGCAACTATGGTGCAATGTTCTGACACAAGACTGAAAATGGATACAACAGCATTTGCACAACAGTTATATCCGGCCTTTAACAGAATTTCAACTTTCAAATTGATCGATTGGGCTGAATTTGATTGGCAGTGAGACTACAACACACTTGATGTCCTGTTTCACAGACAAACTGCAGTAGTAATGCACAGCAGGGTCTCACTGTCAAAATTGGTATTTTGCACCCGGAGGTGCGTATTTTTGCAGGACGAAGCAGTGCACGCTTCAGCAAGCTCCGCGCATCTGTGTGCATGAAAGGATTAGTTTTCCTTTTAAGTCCATTTGGGCATTTATGAGACGTTTTCTACCTTAAGGAAGTCCAGTACACAGCAAGTTGTGCTGGATGACTGGACCTTGACCAGGTCAGTATTCTACTTTGCCTTTATTTGTTTTTTCGGTTTCACAGGACACAAGCAGCAATGGTCACAGAAAAATGAAAAAGCCACGCAGTGACAAAAACATTTGAATGAATTGTATGCTGTTGCACGTAAATGTTCATTTGGAACATGAGCCTTCCTCATTACTATTCAAAGGAGTCATCTTGTCCTTCACACTCTTGGTTCCAGGGCAATATACCATGAAAACCGAGCCATCATCTACGGCAGCCCTTCCACGCATCTTGACCCCCATCATCTCAGCCACACTTTCTGATGAATACAGAGGGATGGGCTGGGATGGGTGCCATGGAGACCACAGGGCATCGTGGGACCAGGACGTGCCGCCTGCCACCAGGTCCCCTTCACTCTGGGGGCCTGTCAGTCAAAGCCAAAAACTTCCCTTTGAAGCTCTGTAAAGTCTCTGGAGTGTCTCTACGCCTCAAACTCAGCCCCCCACCACCTACTCCCAACCCCTTCCGGACTCCACACCTCCATCCCCCTTATCCTCCCATGTGCTCTCCTCCTTTCCCTCTGTTCCTCCCTTCCCCTAGTGACCCCTTCTTGAAATCCGCTGTCCACTGTCCCCAGAAGTTATCCCCATATCCCCCCTTATCTCCGTCTCAAGCTATGCAATCCAAAAATTGAACTTGAAAAAAAGAGTGGCACAGAAAGAGCTTAGTTTCACTTTTGCAAACCAAATAAGGTTTAAAATGGTAAGGCGTCATGAGAGAGTAACTCTTAAGCCCTGAGACAGACACGCAGGGTGAATCCCTGCGGCTCGCTTGGTTCAATCGTGAGTGACACTGACGGCTCGGCCGTGTTTCCCCATTCCAAAAAATACGAAGAAGGAAAGGAAAATGAAGCTGCATTCACAATTCTGGCACATGCTGTTTGATAATCGCTGATTAAGACATAATTTTCACAAAGATCAAGTATCAGCGACAGAAACCGTGGCAGCTGTTGGTGTTGTCAATTAGGGCATTGTTGGTGTAGGTATCTGAATCGCAAAAATGATAAATTTAACTTATCAGTGGCACCGCTTACAGTAGATGTATGATGCTGGGGTGTAGGGAGGATGTGCTAAGTGCTGATGTTTAAGAAACTGCTTTGAAGGCACATGTATCATGGAGTGCCGCTCGCCATACCGGAGCATTAGACTTGCTGATGGCTTGTTTAAGAAGTGATGAAATGCATATTAGATTTGTTGTGACTCAAACAGCTGTGTTCACACCTCACACTGGCTTGTTAGTGTTGCCACTGGATTCCAGATAAATGCTCATTGACTTTCCTAGTTACCCATGCTAAACAACATGATTGTGTGTGAAGGCACGTGTTTTCTGAGTGTGTTCGTGCTTGATTGTGTTAACTGTATCAACAGCATGTGTGCTCATGTGATTTGAGTCCATCTGAGCAAGTGTATTAAAGTATACAGTGTGTCACATTTCTGAAAGAATTAATTGAAAAGGGGGAGACAGATAGCTCAAGCCTTGGGCTGCTGAATATGAAGTCTGAGGCTTAGAGAAAAGTCAGGAGGGACAAAGATAAAGGTGAACAGTTTTCTCTCTGTGCAGCCTTGAGCCCCGTCCACTGAGACAGAACACAGCGGAGGTGTTGTTCTATTACCTCAACTAGCCAAGACTGACCAATTAACAAACACTAGCTGCTAATTAGTTTGATTTTAATTAACACCACAGGCATGACCATTGTCATCACCACTTTCCTAGAAATCCTACGGTGCATCAAGTCTGCTCAGCAGCTTTTGACTCATTCTTACATCACCCTTTAGCGCAACTTTATAATATAATGTCTGCTCCCAGTGATGTCACCATCATCCATAATCAATTTGGGGGTCTGAGATTGGACACCCAGGCCATTAGACAAACGACAAGCATCCATCAACCACACAGATCTATGGGACAGCGAGTCACATGAAACACACAGCAAGCCATTGTGCATTTGACCCTGGGAGTTCATTGGACTGCACACCACCTCTCCCGCTCTCTTCCTCTGTGACGGTGCCGAGGTGTTGCCCCCTCATTGCCGGCGCGTGGCTGGCAGGCCAGCTCATGGCCACGGGGGCCTGGTCCTTTGAATAACGGCAGGTTAAGACATAATCATCTTCGGCGAGGAGAAGATTCACTTTGACCCCATCACCTTCCACTCCCTATTCCCAAGCCCTGAGAGAGATGGAGAGAGAGAGAGAGAGAGAGAGAGAGAGAGAGAGAGGGAGACAGAGCCAAAGAGAAAGAAAGACAAAGAGGGAGAGAGTGAGAGAAAATTACAGTGTGAACCCAGAGGCCAAATAGAGACAGAGGGAGCGATGGAGGGTGAGGATAGTTAGTTCTCGCCTTTGATGCTTAACTCTCGTCGACAGTGCAAAGACTGAGAATCACAGAGATGTGCGGCGAAAAACCTCTCTGTGGGTTGCCGCACTACAACCCCAAGGCTGCACAATCATTCTCACATGTTAATGGGCTGCCATTTGGCTCCTAAATCAACCGAGGGCTGAGGCTGAAGTGAGCAATATCCAGTTCATTATAGGAAGTCAGTGGAGTTAAAGTAGGAACACATTAAAAAATGACATCCGTAAAACTTTTCCATAATAAGTAGACGTTCCGCGAGACAACATGGTGCGTGAATGTGCTTTCACAAAAACATACACACTCATACTCATACATGTGATATAAAGGGTTACGCAGTGGGGAGCACCGCCGCAATTGATCAACAAAATTCTTCTCATGTACCCCCGTCCCAGTTTTAGACTTCAGATTCTCTCTCTCTCTCTCCCGCTCTCTCTCATGCTCTCTCTACCTCGCTCTCTCATCCTTTCTTTCGCTCTCTGGTCCACTAACCCAGTTTAAAAGCAAGCAGCCAGACACCTCCTCCTCCAGTTTGTCTGGGACAGTAGACAGCCCTGTTAGCAGGACCGGGCTTCTAATGACTACATTCTGACAGTGTGTGTGTGTGTGTGTGTGTGTGAGAGTCTCCATGGGTGCACCAGTGTATAGCTCCTGCAGTAAAACAACTTACAGATTGAGATCTCACTTCACACACACTTCTCTATAAACACAGCTGTCTCTGTATTACTGCACAGTAAGTCCCTCCTATTCCTTTTGACGTAGTAGTGACCGGGGATATCCTTTTATAAGTTCTTTTGGTAGTGAGTAACTATCTGCTGACACCGACACCAATCCCGACAGCTGGTTGTACCTAAACGTTGATTAAATATGGATCTGGCATATTCAGTCCTGACTCGAAACTATAAAGACGGTGAATTTAAATCATTGATATGAGATGGAGGAAAATTTAACCAGGAGAATGTAACATGCATCACTGGAAGGAACATGTCGTCTATGACTCTGTTACGACAGAAACAATGAACAGCAGTATTTCTTCTAGCTCATAAACAGGGTATAGACAGCTCGTTGGAGAGAGGCCACAAGTCCGACAACAGCCAAGTTTAAAACAGCCTGCCACTAAATGTTTTATACAAGTGTAAACCTACTGTGACATCACCCATTGGTTTGTTGACTACTTTGTTGAAGCCTCGAGTTCGGCATTACAACCGTCGCCCAGAAGTGACCATATCTGTGCTTTGCTGACAAGAGAGGAGAGTTAGCAGATTTGTTACAGTCAGAGCTTAGCTTATACCAAATTTGATAACCTCTGCGTCCGAAAAAAGTCCATCACCAGTGCCACCAAATACCTGTTTTACGTTTACACACTTAATGTCTTTACTTGTACATGGAGAAAAATGCTACCACTGTAGATGCCGACCGTCAAAACACAGTAAATAAAACATTTGCTTTTTAATCAATTGCAATATGCCCGGCTACAACTAACTGATTACATTCACAATTCATTCAGTAATTGTTTAGTCTATAAAATGAAAAACAAAAAAAAACAAAATTGACAATGCTCTTCATGACTTTTCAGAGTCTAAAGTGATCACATCCTCATATTGATCCATTGTCCAACCAACAGTCCAAATCCCAAAGACTGCTCACTTACGATCATAAATGACAAAGAAAAGCAGCAAAACATTTAAGAAGCTGGAACAATCAGATGTTTGATAGATTAATAGACTATCCAAGTAACTGGCAAATATTATTCTGTTGATTGACAAATTGTTACAGCTCTATCAGATAGAAGGATCAGCTCAAGACATACCTAATTTCACTGAAGTAAAGATTTACCATTATAACTTAAATTAATTTGTGTTGACTGCTCTCTAGTCTCTGCTCATCAAAGTTAACGGTCTTTTTACATTCACATGAGACACCAAAGTTGTAGATGATTCCAACATAATTGTTTGAATTGCAAATCGTGAGGGGGTATTAGGATTCTCCTGGTTAAATGAGTCTTCACCATTCACAGAGAGTAGAAGGTGGTTCACTCATGAATATACACCAGCCCAGCATCGTTTAGGATTCAAGTGACTTGACTTGGCATTTTATGTTTTAATTGTCTGCGAGCAGGAGGTCAATCCACCCAAAACACTGCTGCCCGCTGCTGAGTAGTTACTGTAGATGAATGCATTATAGCACAGGCAGAGATATATGAAGGGAAGTACAACACATTCACACACGCATACATGTGGTTAGCCACTGATGAGGGACAATTTTTAGGTTAATTGATTTTCATCCCCTTATTAATTTGCCCAGCTTTCTTTCTCTCTCTCTCTCTCGCTCTCTTTCTCTCCCCCGTCTCTCTCTCTCTGGCTTCATCAGCAGTCTGTCAATAGGCTTCGTAGCTGCGCTCGATCCCTTATTGCCTCAGAAACGCCTCAATCAAATCCCAATCAGTCACTCATACTGCCCATCAGCAGCCAACTCTGGCCAAGCTCTACACACACAAACACACACACACACACACACACACACACACAGGTGATAAATGAAGAATGTAAACACAAACACATTTGCACTCGAATACACCTTTGTTATTATTGAAGTTCTTCTGGTTGATCAATAGGTCTGGCAATCATATGCTCATTAGTTCTAATTACAGTAAAAGGATTAGTTCCTGTTCTGACAGAGTGGATAAAAATGGCAGGACAAGGATCATAGTAGAGGATGTGAAGCACTTAATATCCTTCCAAAAATATCCAACATTTGCTATTTCACTCAAACCTCTGCCTTTAGAAGCTTGCTGTTTTTTGGATAAGATTTGTTGAACTGAATGGCTTTCTACTGGACGTGAGTACTTGAGACTGCATCAACTTTTTCTTGACATGATTTGGTATCATGATCATCATCATAATAATCATGTTTTATTCAAAGGCTCTTTTTTAATCTTCCTCAATGCAACAGGATCCATTTTGTATAATTCATACGGTTAATCAATACTTTATTTCCACACTGGAGGGTATAAAGATGTATAAACTCCAGAATGTGCAGCCCATTGATTGTCAGACTTCGTCTACATACACGTCATTCTATATGTGCTCCAGCCACAGTTTTATTTAAAGATGAAAACTGAAAATTGTTTGACTGCAACTTTAACATGGAATCTCAAAACAGAGTGCGTACTTAATAATTTGAGTATTTTGTAAATCTAACAAATACATGCATTCTCACTAAAGAATCTTATGTTAATACATCCTGCAGACATAAGGGCACCCACCCATCCCTCTCTAGTACCCACCCATCCCTCCCTCCCTCCATTCGCCCCTCCTCCCTCCAAACATGTACCAGACACAGCGTCTTCCCCATGCAGCCCCACCCATGTCCAGCTCAGAGTCCCAGCCAGCATCCACCAGCCCTGTTTTGTCATCATTAAACCTCCCCTGCTCGCCCTGCTTTCCTTACTATATGTCACCTGCATGGGGTTGCCACCGCCGGCAGTGGAGGGGTTAACTCTATTTAGTCCAGGACCTCATGCCTGTGTGTGAATATGTGAGTGTGTGCATGTGTTTGTGTGAGTGTACCAATCCACCCTGTGTGCATGTCCACACGGGCATGTGTTGCTGTCCGTGCATGCCTGTTTGTTCTCTTGTTTATGTGTGTGTGTCCATGCAGGACCGTGGTCCGCTCTGCGTGTGTGTGTGTGTATGTAAAGGAGAAATTTGCCTGTCCTTGCCTAAGTGAATGGCTAGGATTAAGCTGACAGCCCACCTTAGTGATGGCGAAATAATTGGTTGTTCAGCTCTGTCCTTGTCAGAGCGCTGACAGTTCTGCAGATGTCCTGTGCGGTTCTCCAAAGGTTAGGCTCAGCTGGGGCCGCCATTCATTAATCATTCCGCTCTGACAGTGCACCGAGCAGCCTGCAGCTGCCACCCCGTCCCCCTCAATTTCTGTCACCGCCTTGCACCACCACCACCACCACCGATACCCCCCCCCACCCCCCCCCCCCCCCCCCTGCACTCCCCCTTCTAGGTCCCCCTCCACCCCCATTTGTGTGTATGTGTTTGTGCTCTCCGTCGTACACACAAACAAGTATGCTTAAACATAAATTTGCATGAAAAGTCAAGGGATGTATACAAGCAGCAGCATGCCCCGTACATGAGAAGTGTGAACCGGACAAGCGGTGAGCTAAGGATGTAAACAAAACACACAAGCTAAGGAGGAAGTCTTCTCTGCTAATGATCTAACTTGCTCTTCTCTCAGATTCATCGCTCAGCGCTGCAGACAGTAAATGACCAACTCTCCTGTGTGCATGTAAGTTAGCATGTAAATCCTCCTGTACTTTGTAAATACAAGCACGCCTGCATGTCTTAAGGCCGTCCCTCACATCACTAACACAATACAAAGCCCAGGACTTCACTAACCAGTATTAACCCTTATGGACTATTAACCCAGTGATTCATCATGGATAATGGTGCTCCTGGAGCAAGTCTGCCTATGTATTGTATAGTGACGCTCTAGCACAAGACGCTGTGGCAACTGACGTTTTATGAAATATAAATAAGGGCCATATGAATTTAACGTGCATGTGAACTTGTTCAATTTCAAAGACCCTGGTGAAAATTACTATTATGATCTATGTGAGGTCAGACACACACACTAAAATTACCTCTACAGTTCTGACCATGTCAGCAACATTGTTCTGACCCCTTTCCCTTGCTCACTATCTAACGACCCTCTCAACCTATTTTGTCCCTCGTTCCAACCCATTCTCCTCCGCCTCCACAACTCTCTCAGGAGTGGTGTTTCCATCAAGGCCTTTGGTACGGAGGGGGGCGGCCAAAAGGATGGGGGAGGTGAGCGGAGAGAAAATGTAAGAAGGTACAGAGAGGAGGTAGTGGTGTTGAGGTGTCCATTGGGCACTAAGTGGTGTGAAGAACTGAGATAAATCCTCCATTATGGTCTATCTGCTCCTCAGCGGTGATTAACAACTAGCTGGAGACAAGTGGCTAGCAGCCATGAGGAAAAACCCTCTGTGGTCAGAGGCCATTTCATTTTGGTCGTCTCACAAACATTTGCTATCAAAACTGACGAGTTAGCTAAGGATCATCTTATAATATACACAACAGAACGGAACACAACATCATAAAATATTACCAATTTATAAAGATTAACAATGTACTGTACATGTCTGGTTGGGGCCCCTCGTCACATTTCAGATGTGGTGTTAGCAGTTCCACTATAGAGACATTTCCACTCTAAATATGTCACATTGTTTCATTTGAATACTAGTTTGAGGCCCAATATTTCACAACAAACAGAAGGAGAATTATTAATCCCCCAAAAAATGTATCAAGATTTATGTAGCTTCCCTCACATTTATCTTGTGAGCCTTTCAAAGGGCCCAACCCTATGTTGAAAACCACCAGATAAAACAATAGTTAAAACTGGCTCCACATTGAGCAGCTACAACTGCAACATGCTGCATGCACATAAATGTGTCAGTATTAATAAGTCACTTTATCGTAATATCAGTCACAAAAGCTGAACCAGTACTTTAAGAAAACTCAATACTATTACTTTTATTCAAGTAAGGTTTTAAATGCAGGACTTTTATTTGTAATGGTGTACTTTAACACTGTGGTACTGGTAATTTTACTTAAGCAAAGAATCTTCCAACACTGCTGAAAGCAAATTGAAGATGTTTTTTTTAAACATTAATGATAGTATTAAATGTTTTTTTTAAATGTTCACATAAATTGTTTACACAACTTTGAAAAGCTTTAGATAATACAGTATATGTACAATAGCCTGGCATGCTAAACGTAGGAGTGCGTGAAAGAAAATGCAGAGGTATTTTCAGCGGCTGGGCAGCAGAAGGTCAGATCAATAAATGAAAAAATGGATGCTTACAGAATATGCTATTGCGGTCTCCCCTATCTAATGCCTACTTAAATGTTAAAGCAACACTATAAATGCCTACTCTGTGTGTTCCTTTAAAGTGGGCTCTGGCCTTTAGATAAATACAGGTGTATGCCCTTACACTTTAACTTAAAGAAGGATACATTCAATTTTAGTGGCCACTTACTTATCTCTGAATTGTATGTCTCTGAACTTCCTCAGAAGTTCATGGCGACTTGAGAGCTCGCGAGACGGAGCATGAACAAAACAAACTGAGGCTGTGATCGCATATAAAAGCCTGACCTTCGCAGTGCCACTCACTTTCCTGGTGGTCAAGGGAAAAATAAAGGTTGCCTGGTCATAACACAGCCCACTAAGTGATGCTAATTGCGGAATATGATATTGTCTATGGCCGCCGCAACGCCTAACGCAAAACCCATCAATGACACAAAGTATTCTATCATTTATTCTAAAAACCGATGGGATAATTTCAAAAGCTCGTACTGACCCCTCCACCTACACGTCTATTTATTCTTTGAATAGCAATTGTGGTCCCAGAACCATGGTGGCCAATGTGCTGACATCAGCAGAGCAAGAGGGAGCGGGATGGTTGTTAGAAAGAGGAGGTGGGTGGGGTGCCCTGTTGTGCAACTCGGAGGAAATTCCCTTTCTTAGTCCGTCAAAACAGTATTTCTCCCTGGAGACAAAAGCAGCTACAGCGCATATACATGCACAGCAAAACAGATGTGGATATAAATGGTTTAGTGTATAGGAAGAGCAGACTAGTGACAGGAGACCGCATCATTTAACTGCCTCTCCTCAAAAAGTTCAATTTTTTCATTAATATGCGATGATGTTGGCTATACTTATGCCCCCGCTGAATGCAAGAGGAATGGAGATTTATAGTATTAATATTCTATACATTATGACCATGCCATTGGGTAATATTCTGGCAATTACACTAATGAACTCTCAGCATACAGTGCCCCGTGTTAACATCACAGCTTGAGGGTGGACATTCTTTTAAGCGCTAATCTATCTACCCAAGTCTACAACCCTACATCCATCCATATCAGTCATTGGTTAGCACGATATATTAAAGCACCCCTATCCAGGCGCAAGGACATCTAAAACTGGAAGACATATCACCTCTACCAATAATGGGCATGCAAAAATGACGGATTCTTCTGGAATTCAAAGGGAAACATAGCAGAGAGTATCATTGATATGCCCCTCAGAGATTACCTATGTATCATAAGTGTATGTAGATCATCCAAACCACCCCCCTTCTCCTCGCCAGTGACTATAGTACTGGAGTAGAGCGAAAAAGGGGAGGCACATACAGTAGATGACGAGCTCCAGTCACATGGTAAAGCCCACGGAGGATCTCATCAGCCTCTATGTAGATGTGTATGCTGAGTGAGTGATTGCCCATGGCTGGAAATTGGTGTAGAGGGCTTCACGGGGGAATTGGAGGGACGAGTTTTCTCTCTCAATCTCTCCCCCTCTCTCTCTGTCATACACACATAGGCACACACTTACACAGATGCACACAAACATACACACTTATTGGAAAACACCCACTGCAAGACACCCATGCACACGCACGCGCATGCATGCACGCATGCACGCACGCACGACCTGCTCAAACAGGAATCTGCCTATATGCACATGCACAGTGAGCCAGGATGATTAAGGTCCTATGCAGAGGAGATTCTGAGTTGTACTGTGCCGCGGCTGCCTGTTTTCCCTGCTGAATACAAGCCACTAGCTCGGTATTCTCCAATGGGGAGGAAACCCGTCATCACAAATGCAAGATCAGGGGTAATTACGTTGTAATATGCCACATGAAATATTTCTTTGTAGCAGGAATGGGATTCCCTTTGCTTCAAATTTAGTAAAGATATATTCCACACAGCTTGGCTGCTATTTTTGCAGGCATGTATTTAAATTTTTCTCCTTGTATTTTTTAGCAGAAGGGATGTAACGGTCTGCGCTGCTCATTTGCAAACGTCTTACTGTACGTGTCTGCAAGCGTCCCTGTGTCACTGTCATCCAATCCAGCCGGCATGGGAGATCAATCCTGCTACAGTGTTGATCAATGATTCTGATCAGGTGAGATTATAGGTATTGCAGAGATATCAATGCGATGATGGATGATTGATAATTCAACCACAGCGATCGATCAGTGGGATATTGCTGATAAGACTCTACAGCCTTTGCGTGGCAATTTGCATTCATCGCAGCAATCTGTGAGTCTATCATCTAATATTTAGGTAAAGTGTGAGCCAAATTAATAGTGCAACACAAAGATATATCTATTTTTGTTGGATGCTACAGTATGTAACATCACAGCATCTGAGAGAGTATAATCAGCTGTTTTTTTTTTTTCTTTAAATCCCAGATGAGCCCACATATTTGATTTGTCAAACCCATGCATCTTCACAGCCACACATTGTGACCACTGGTCCATCAAGTCCCCCCATGGTGGATTAGGGCAAGGAGGGTGATTTGTTACCCTTTTGGGAAGCTGTCTTGGACGCTCATTTCCCCCTGCTGCATATTCTGCCCCTCTGCCGCCATCACCCCCACACCCCCACCCCTCCATTTTGATGAATAGCCGGCCGCATGAAGGCGAGCAGCCGATCTCACCACCAAGGTTACGGTAACCTGGGCCCCGCATCTGGGGGCTACCTGCCTCCAATGAGCACCGCAGAGAGAGGGAGCGAGAGACATAGGAGGAGAGTGGAGGGTCTCTGCTGTGCTGGAGTGGCAGTGGGGAGAAGGCGCGGTCCAAGGATCCTCCTTTATAGGCTTTAAATCTGCATGGCAATTTCTGGAGACTAGGCCTGGATGGGATTCTGATTACTCCTCCTCCGCCGCCACCACCACGCTCATCCTGTCAGCCCCCTCCTTCTACCAGACTCTCCTCCAGCAGGTTGATGTCTCCCTGCCTAGCTTTTGCCACTGATCACCCAGCCTCTATATGCCTGATTACTGAACGTGCGGCGTTATGGATTGCCCTGAAGGACAGGAGAGACTTATCCCGATGAATCGTTCTCAGGAGGCTGGATTTTCGCAAATCTGAATATGAATGGATTTATTTGTCTGTTGATTGGATGGATTGGAGATTGGTTTATCCGCACATTTTGAGCAATATCTATCCGCACGCAAGCAATTACTGGCAATGAGCTGTGTAAATGTATGGAGGCATTAATAATATACATACTCTGATTCATAATACATGGTAAAAAGTTAGAATACCTACTCAGAGCCATTTTATAAGAATATACATGTTTAAAGGCCTGAGAACAGATTCACAGACCCATTTGCCAATTACCAAGTACAGCTCTCACATTTCTCATGCCCTTCTGTGACCATCTTCTCCAACAGCCGGTGAACCTTTCGCCTTTCCACGACACCCCAACCTACTTTCTTCACAGCCCGCAGTCTGCAGGCTCCACTTTCTCACAGCCACCAAGTCCCTCCCTTCAAACAAGTGTCCAACAAACAACCCCATATTAAAAAAAAAAAAAAAAAACATAATCCATATCTACAACCGGAGAGTGAAAACAGTCTAACACTGACACTATCTCAGGCTCCCGCTTTTGTATGCTTTTATATTTGCACACAAAGCCCGAACGCAGCAGTTTTCTTTCTCTTTGTGGGGATGTCGGGTTTTCATCGCGGTCCAGCACCACTAGAGAACACTGTCTCTGCCAGCGATTAGAGCCTGAGGTACAAGAGGGCCACTTCACCTCCAAGATTAGAATGAAACAAAGGCTGAAGTCTTCGTATTGTGCCAAGAATGGTAGCAGACAGGAGAGGAGAATGGTAGGAGCCAAAAACAGACATGCTGGAGAGCCGAGTGGAGTGACTTGTCCAGAAAAAGAATTCAGTGTCTTTCTAACGAGGCAACTTGCACAAAATAAAAAAAACTAAAACTAAAATGATAACTCACTCTCACACGGTAAAGATAGGATTTAATTTGATAATTTAATCTCTATGCAAAGAAAAAGTGCCCTTTATTTTGGCTTTGTTGGCGCATCACACCCTCAGAGTTGCTATCTACCACATCAAGTGTAACTTGAGCATACAGATCACACTGCTACACCTATGGCCTTTGTTACCTTCTACCAGTATTGTAGATTCAAAGCACTCAGCTAGCAGGGTCAAGGCCTTGCTGTGTGGAGAGGTGAAGGCAACATGACCCGCCTCTGCCTATTCTACTCCTCTCCGCTGCTGCCCGCCTCCTGCTGCTCGGCTCCATCCTATTTATTCCTGGAGGTTTGTAACTGTATATGTGTGTCTGCATTTCCACGTTCCTATTTTTTCTTCCTCTCACATCTTTTACTTGCTCAGTCAACAGGCCCTTGGCTGCCCACCACTGGTTGCTAATTGCTGCTGACATTGTTTGGCCTCTCGCTGCTTAGTTTAGGACAAACCCCTCATTCATGTGCTGCGGACAGCTCGTTAGGGCCGACCCCCACCTTCTGCATCTTTCTCTCTCTCTCTGTCTCTCTATCCCTCTCTCTCTCCCTCTTTCACTGACCTCCTTAATTAACTGGTAAGGCGCTGCTGGGAAATTTGCACACAAAGGCCTGGTGTCTAGCCTGTTAGCCTCCCACTACCCAAACACCCCCTTCCGCCTCCTCCGCCTCCCTTTCTTCATCCCCATCCTCAGCCCGCTACTGTCTTCATCCCAGGCCCAAACAGAGGTCATTGTACAGTCGCAGAAAAACAAAGATAAAGTGATTCAGTACACACACGGCATTCGCACACATTCACCCATTCGTTCATTCTTTTTCCTTGCCCGCCGCCAGCCCCTCCTGCTTTTTGCTTTCCCCTCTTTTGCTTTTCTCTCCATTCCTTTTCTGTATTAATAGCGGACCTCATTAAAAAAGCTTGTTTGGAAGTGCTTCACTAGTGATACGCTCTTTTAAGTTGTCTGTTTGCTTGCTTTCTCTATTTAGTTTTATTGCTATTATTCTTGCTCTATCTTGCCTATTCGTCATGCCCTCGCCTCCCCCACACGCCTCCCTCTCCCTTTCAGGAAGCCCTTCGAGGCTTCAGCTGTTTTTGTGGTCCCTGCGGAGGGCTCCCCAAGAGCAGTTAGCTGGTTGTCGGGAACGAGGGCCCTCTAAAGGGGCCCGCTCAAGAATGCTTGGGGCAAAGAAGTGTAAACAGGTGGAGCCTCTCCATTATATGGGACCCCCTCTACACTCACACACTCCACCTCCAACTGTCTCTTTCCATGTCAATGTCTCTCATGCACCTACACGCAGTCAAACACACACGAATGAACAGTCTTATGCATTCCACCACAATTCTTGTTGTGTGTGTGTGTTTGTTTTCCACAGCTACCTCTTGGTGCTGCTGTGTGACCACAAGGCCTCCAAACAGCATGTCACGTCTCCCCTGGGTGCCTTTTTTTTTTTTCAACCAAATACTATGTGAAGTGGTCTGTCCATGGGCTTTGTGCATGTGTGAGAGCGGTGAATGCATGCATTGAAGAAACTCTAACAGGATTTATATCATTGCCAGTTTTCTATCCACTCTTTAATTTCCCAAAATTGCTTCCTACTCTTACTTTGTATTTCCTTTTTTCTCCGTTCTTTCCACTCTGTCCTTCGTTCATTCCCTGTTTTCTTTTGGTCCTCCTTTCTTTCACTTTGGATGGAAAAGAAGGAGTGAAACTCCAGCTCAAGTTTTGAGTTTTGAGCTTAAAGACAGCTATATTGATAATCATTTTGTTGGCTTGAGAAATTTTGAGGTAAGTAAATTTATCTGTCGTTAAGTAAATGTAAATATTTTCAGGTTTTCTCTACTCCTCTATGACAGTAAAGTCAATATCTTTGGGTTGTGGACAAAACCAAACACTTGAGGACAACATCCATCTGAAATCTGTCAGTAAATAGGCAGACTAATCGATTACGAAAATAATCCTTTGTTGCAGAAAAATATAAAAAATTTAAATTGAATAGCTTGTCACATCCCAAGTTTACACATCTTTCTGTCTTTCTAATAACCTAAAATGACTTGAAATGCTCCTTTTCAAAACTTACCAAGTCAGAAACAGATTATTGAACAAAAATAGTCTAATAAGCTGCGTATTTATATGCAGCAAACTCTTGCATGTCATATGTAATCTGATCATTGTTGGCTTAATATTTCCCCATTTAGCAAGAAAAATAAATTATTTCTGACCTACTTGGTCACATTTAGTGTTTGTCATTTTTCCCACAAAGTCCCTTCACTGTGTGTCGTACTTGTGTGTGAATGCATGCATGTATATATGTGTGACGTGCACCTGAATTTGCCTGCAACAAAGTACCAATGATGGAATCCTTTAAGGCAGAGGAGGGGTACAGAGGCGACAGTAAAAGAAAGAAAGAGAGAAACTAACTTCTGTTCGCCTGGGGAGTACGATGCAGCCCATCTGTTGAAATTGTTCCACATATTGTGACCTAGATAAAGAAAAAAACTTCACTCTTATAGGTAGCGCTGCCTTCGTCTGTGTTTGACACTTGTCTATTCATTTTATTGGTCTAGTTGTCTCAAAATAGAGGACTTTTGCATAATTTTCAGCTTTACATATGTATGATTTCGATAAATTTGTATTAGAAGAATGATCTGGTATTGAAACTAAATCCATTTAAAAAAAAAAAAAAGTATTTCACTTTTTATATTAGCAAGGAGTCTCTCTTTATGTGCCCGAAGTTTAAATTCAAACATTTTACAATGGGAAAAGACTAACAGAGCAAAAAGTAATCTGCATTTTGGGGAGATGAATAGTACAAGCTGAATTCAACCAGTCAACCTCTGGGTAGCCTGGATTGCATTGCTGTCTCTCTTCATTCATTTAAAAGTGTGTTGCTATTCTTTTATCTGTCTTTTTCTCCCTTTCCAAGGACCCCTGTCATTGTCAAAAGAAGATGCCCAGGGTTTTTGTAATTGACGGGAGGATGGAGAAGCAGGGGCAAAGGTTAAAAGAGATATCCTTTGCCTGAATAAGGATGTAAAATTGACTGGGAGAGTGTCTTTCAGAAACTCCAGCCTGACCTTGAAGGAGGACCACAAGGAGGTTTTTACTCTCTTATGGACCAAGGAAGGTGGGTTAAGTGGGGCCGTCCCGGCCACACATTTGCAAACACGTACACACACACACACACAAACACACACACACACACTGTAAATGCACACACTCGCATAGAAGCACAAGGAAACACTGGTGAGAGGCTCCTATTGTGCACCTCTCTGACAATATTATGTTTGGGCAAGAAGGACATTAATTTGCCTTCTTTGAAGGGAAGTGCACTTCTCAGCCATCTTCAGCCCACTTGAGCTAGAATTGGAGTGGAATCCCCCGCCCTCCTCAATCCATCCTGCCACCACCCACCCACTGATTGTCTCCCCAAATGAGGGCCCCCAAGGCCCCATGCACCTCTTACCGAGGGGGGCTTCAGTGCTGCATGCAAGATTTAAGGTTGACTAGTGGGCGATGGAGTTGTTCCATTATATATTGTCCTTCTTCATTGTCAAAGGAGGAAAATATTTACTAAGTTATTAAGTTATGGTGAACACTGAAGGGCATAGAGTAAAGAGGACACATGGTGAGGAGTTAAGTTCTCAGTTGAGAATACAGTAGAGAACCAACAGCCTGTACTGCAAATACAACTAGAGCAATAGTATATATTAAAAAAACAACTGTATTTTATTATCAATTTATATGATAATAAAGCTGGAAACTAGTCATCATGATGTTTATTCTGATGTTAAAATAATCCATCAAATAGTTATAATAGCCTTGAGAGGTGGGGATGCATTCAGAAAATGAAAGTCCTCATTTTCACTGACAAACCTCCATTTTTTTACAACATATAACACTCTGTCTGTCCCCAATTTGGATGAGGAAAAACTCCCCAAAAATACTTTTAAATGGAACAAACCTCCCTCTTCCTGGATCTGGACAGACACATGTGAGAGAAAGTAGGAAATGATTTTATGTGGGATTTAACCTCCACTACACTTGCGATGATAGGAGTTATGACAGAGTCTCTCTCCCTTCTGAAGATGTCAGTTCAGTCTATGTAGTCCTTCAAGCTAATTGCAACAATCAGACTACATGACCTGCCCCTGGCTCCCCTCGAATCAGAGAGCACCTTCAGAGGCCATGCAAAGGCGTCACCTCAAAGTAGGAAGTACAGGAGACACGGTCATAATTGCGGCGCCCTATGCCGCCTTCTCTTTGTCAGCCGCAGCGTACCAACATTAAATTTTAAGTGTGAATGTGATTATCGTGTGGCATTCATTTTTAATGGGCTTTGCCTCTATGTGTTTTAGCATGCGGCAAGGCCCAGCAAACGGCTGACTCAGGCCCTTTTCTGCTGATGGCGCATATCTTTCGCATATATACATGCACTGCTTATTCCTCCTTCTCGCCGCGGCCCTCCTCTTCCTCCTCCTCCTGCTCCCTTTCCTCCTCTCCTTCATCTCCATGCTCTCCATTATCATTCTGGTGGTAGGATATGGGCCAAGGGGATAGAGGGTGAGGCGGTGCCCTCAGAGGTCTGACCATCCAATGGGGTTGGCCAAAGCATTCACTGGTGAGGCTGCATGTCCCTGTTGTCCTCTGTATAGATGAACTGCTGAGGAAATCAGGTTCAGAATCCGGATGAACTATTAATGACTTTCATAAAATTACACCAAAGTCGGTATGTTTGCTGCATCAAGTACCAGGTCATAACTGTGAAAATATCTACGTTAAAACTACTCTTTCCTATTTCACACTAATTTATCAGCATTTAAGTCTCAGCACACTACCTGACCCAATCTATCCTTGATCCAGTCTGTCAAAGGAAAGGATGAAGGCTGACTTAGGGAGGATGTGGGGCCTGTACTGAGTATCCCTCCCTCATACAAAGTAACCAGTCAGACTGTAAAAAAGCATGTTACCTATACTCCTACACAGACTTAATAATGCCTGTAGGAAGAAAAAAAAAAAAGGAAAAGAAATAAAGGAAGGGTTCTCGTGAATCACAGAGGGAGCGATAAGGCCTTGAAATTAAAACAGATATATAGCCAGTCCGGTATGGAAATCAATAACATATTATTAACCGAGAGGCCACCCAGAGAGATAGGTGAGGCTTAAATGCATATATATTCATAATAACAATATTGAGATATATTATAAATAAAAGGAAAAGGGGAGTAAATACCAGGCTGGCTTTTATTAGCTGCCAGTCTCCCTGCCAATATGTGCCGTGACTCCGCTGTCCAAAACGGTAACTGTCCAACGCCGGATCAAATTAGAGAGACTGACAGGCAATAAGAAACTGGTGAAGTTAAACGTGATTCCCGCAGCCGCGCACCCAGAGCTCTTTGAATATTAGAGCCACGGTGTCACAGGGTAGCAGAGGAGGAGGAACGGGGGAGGCTGGGGGGGGATGGGGGGAGGAAGACAGAGCTCAGGTAACTCCTGATAAAGTTTTATTAAAGCCATGTGCATTTTTTTTTGCCCCCCTTTTTCTCCCCCTTTTCTCCCTCCCTCCGCTCATTCTTTTGCCCCTAGATTCTGATAAGCCTTGACAATGACACTGGCATCCCAAGGACATACAAACAGCTCACTGTCACTCGGTTTCTCTCTTTGTGTGCCGTGTCCACAAGAAACGCCTCGGCTAACTGCCATGCCAGTGTAATTGTCGACTCTGATAACATCCACGTGATGGATATTGAATCAAATTAAAAAGCTGTTCTATAATAATTCAAATAAAATTAATCATTCAAAAATATTAAAATAAACCAACATCAGAAAATTATTAAAAATTGTAGCGGTAAGCGCACATAAAAGCAAATGTCTAGTGGGCGTAAAAGAAGATGCAGACCCCACGCTGTATGTTCAATTCATTTGTTGTTACAGTTAAGATTATTTGAATGGTATGACATCATCAATAGTGCACTTTCACTTTTCAGTTCCTTTCCCACCGACTATCCTCATTTGTTTTTGCTCGTTTACCCACCTCCCTCCTAATTTCCCCCCTTCTCCCCTTTTGCCCCCCAGAATGCTGCTCCTCTCTCCGCTCTTTCGGCCTGACTTTTAGCACAGGGCCACACATGGTGCACCGGTGGGCCCTTTTTTTTTTTTCTTTTCGAGGGCCAAAACAAAATCCACTCCACACCCAGATGCGGTTTGACTGCGCCTGCTTGTGCCGCACAGTTTGTTTTCAAATGAATAGCTGAGAAAACTCGGTGGCCTTTTGCCCAGCATATATACCCGTCTCGCTCCCGACTGCTACGACTACTATACTTCCCAGCAGGTCCATCATTTCCATTCTGTCTTTTTCTGTCTTCCTCTCTCTGTGTTTCTGACTGGCTCTTTGAACCAAGCATGGGGCCCGGTGCCATTGTAAGACATGCCTTCTTCCTTCCCAAGTTTTGTCTGTGTGTTCTTCAGCCCCATTGAGGGCTCCCCAGCCCTTTTCCAGTGTACAGCTCCTTTGTAGCCTCCAGAAAGGCCTTCATCTCGCACTTGTTTTCTTCGAGCCAACCCCCCACAACCAACCCACCCCTCCTTTTCTCCTCTTCCTCCCCTCCTCCCTCCCTCCCTCCCTCCCTTCAGAATAAGACAGGAAGTGAATGCAGATGTCGGACCCACCTGAGCTCATTGCTCATTCTCTCTTTCTCTTTCTCTCTCCCACGCGTTCTCTCTTTCTCGCTCACTCTTTTTTTTTTTTTTCCTACAGACCCCCGTGGCTCAAGCAGTTGCTACATCACACACTGAACACATTGACATACTGAACCTCACAGTGGAGGCTGTCCATCACAATAGCAGCATGCTTGTTTGTTGTCTCTGTCTGTTGCCTTGCTGTCTAAACCGGTGCTCGTCTGTAATGCTACAGTACGCAGACAAGTAAACGGTCTCCGTCTTCAGTGCATGCCCTCAAGTCTTTAAAGAAGGAAGATGTGGATTTACTTCTGTGAATGACCTAATATCATCTGCTCCGTCAGTTCCACATGCATGGATAATAGGGATGCACAACATCATATGTATCATTAATGGTAAGTTTACATTGTCTGCTGTGGGTTGATAATGAAGTTCTAGCTGATAAAAAGAAGCCAAGTTGCTTTCACAGATTTAACAAATGCAGCATGCGGCGGTACTGGCAGAGTAATGGCTGAGAACCTGACCCAAATCACATGAAAATGTATGTTTAAAACTCTCACAAATACCTCACTGGTAATCAAATAATGCCTCTTCAGTGGATAATGAGACCGAAATGATTTTTTTCATGTTACCATCCTTCAAAGCTTGCCCAATCAAATGAAACCATTACAAAAGGAGTCTGCAGGCCTTCACATTCTGATACAGTAGGCGACAGTATGCACCTTGAAAGTTGGTTTACAATCCACCAATAATTCCATTACACAAGGTATTGCAAGGTTTCAAATTGGAGGGGGAAAGTCAATGCGTTTTAACAAAACAAATCTTCCTAGAACAAAACTTCTTTTTAAAATACAAAAATGTGAAATCATCGATTATCTTATCGTGGCAATGAGGACGAGGTAAATATAATCATATCACATATCCCTAAAAGAATTGACAAATAAATATTTCTTCACACTTTTCTCCCCTTTACGACTCACTGTGAATATAATGTAGAAGAGCTAAGGCAATAAAACAGTAAAGACTCTACCTCAATCAGCACCTGTCTACAGTGGCTGATTAAATATCTACCAAAGAAGAGAGGATGCCCACAGCAGAGGCATTACTGGAGGGCAAGAAAAACAGAGAAACAACCTCTTTGCCAGAATAATCCCCTGTTGGGTTGGCACTGCCGTGTAACCACTGGGCCTCCTCAAACCCATCAGTGTCTATGTGTTTACTGCGGGACATATCCGCTGCCTGGCACCACCCACGATCCTTGGCATCTTCCTGGGAAGTGTACGGGACAGTACCCGCACTGCCCCAGGGATCAGGGCAAGAGGGCACGCTGCCTGGTGCAGACACATGATGGGCGTCTGGCTCCTGTCACGGTGCCCAGTGCCTGGGCAGGGCACAGGAGAGAAAGGGGGAGTTGGCCTGGCACAGGGCATCGGCAACTGGTAAAGTTGGCACAGGGGGCACATAGCATTCTTTCACATGCCATTGTGGCATTCAGACAGGGCGATTTTTTGGCAGGAGCCCTTGGTCCTGCTTCTGTTGTCGTTTCAGGCAGTCCCCGGTTCCCCAAACTGCAAATGAGCCCGGAATTTAGTCGGCTGTCTCTCAGCAATGTGTTGCCATGACTTCTAATGGAGGGCAGGACAGAAGGGTCAACAAGACTTTTGTATTACAGAGCTTTAATTGAAGGGCAAAGTCAACAGAATTTCACTGCTAATTGCCGTCTCTGTACCCCCATCCACCCTGACTCCCAAAGAGACTGGCAGCAGATATGAGCCGTGTGTGTGGCTTCAGCGAGAAAACAGGATCAATTAAAGTGATCTGGTGCCGTGGAATAAAAAGACATACAAGCTGCAGTGAAGTGTGGGAAGTCTCCAAAAAGATAACATTAAGCACTTCCAACACTTTCAGCCTATAAATCATAATGCTGACGCACAGGAAAATTACTGTAATGTTCTTGATGATAAGACTGATAATTTGACTACCCTCTGAATCACTGCATGTGCCTCCCTTCACCGGAACACCTGAGCTATCCCATGAGGCATTGCTGCTGCTACCATAAAGGTAAGCATTGTGCTGTCTGGGGTGTAAAATAAATAAAGGCAGCGGACAGCAAGATGAGTTGGGGGTTGCAGAATGCCAAGGATGGGTGCGAGGAGGGAGGAAGGAGGAGAGAGAGAGAAAGAGACTGTGTACATTTGTGCATGTGTGTGTGTGTCAGGAAAAGAGAGAGAGAAAAGGCAAAAGAGGGAGCCGGAGCAGGAGTGTATGTGTGAGTGTCTAAGTGTTGTCTGTGTGTGTGTGTGTGTGTGTGTGTGTGTGTGTGTGTGTGTGTGTGTGTGTGTGTGCGCGCACACACTGGTACAGAGATGGATCACCAGCGCTTGTATCTTCTCCGCGGCCATGCCTAGCAGCACGTCAGCGGCAGCCTCCATTTACATTAGGGAGATTTAAGCTGTCTCAGGCAATGGTGACAAGTCAAGGTGTTTCACTTTAATTACACTGGGCAAGGTCACCCCCTAGCTGGCTCACCCTCACACAGGAGGAAAAGGAGGAGGATGACTACGAGGAGGTGATGGTGGTGGTGGTGGTGGTAGTGGGGTGGAGAGGGGGCTTTGCTTGGTGAGCTCACGCCTGTATTTACATTCTCATTTTCAGCCCCCCCCCCCCCCCTTCCCTCCAACCCACCATCCTTTAATGCACTGCCACTCACACACTGTGCAAAGTGTGCACCATATGCACACACACACACACACACACACACACACAGACACACTGGAGGCACACATAAAAATAAGGTGGCCATGGATTTAAAGAGACAAATATAATATCCATCAAGGCACATGCACACACACACTGTACACAAACAATACATTTTGCAACATTCACAAACAGAATACACAAACATCCACACACTCCCCCGGCAAGACCGTTTGTTCCAAATAATCCCTAGTGACAAAATAAACGCCACGGTGTATGAGGTTATAGCCTTAATGGGCCATACGCCATTGAGGTGACATAGTGTATTACACACCCTTAATATGACACCTATTGCCTACTGTGCTTTTAGCCAGGTCTCTCTGCCCTTTTTCTCTTTACCTCTCCACTCCAGCTTGTCTGTCCCGAGGCCATGGTGTTGTACAGTGGAACTGACAGGTTGGGAGTTCACAGAGTGCCTTCATGGTGTGAGTTAACCCCGTCCTGAGAGGCCCACAGAGGCTGAGAGGGAGGAAGAAGAATCACAGTCAGGCAGGGCAAAAGTGCTATTTTGGAATTCTGCTTTTCTCACCCTAACACAGTCTCCGTCTGTGTCTCATTTCTTTGCATTATATTACTGATTTGTTATGAATGGTCTGATGATGCTGCATTGTCATAAGGCAACCTTGATATCAATAAACATATTTACGTACATTTACTACGAAAGGACGACCACCAAAAATCTTTGTTTATTCCACTCCCCCTAACATTGTGTCTCCTTTCTAGCTACTAAACTATATGTATACATACATATATTAGATGTGATTTTATTTCCTCCCTTCAGAAAACTCACAAATTCACAAATACATTCACAGGAATTATTTTGCACAAATAAGCAGGCAAAAATTTAAACTCTGAACTCATTTGTATTACTGTGGAGCAAGTTAAGATTGCAAGAGCATGCTTTCCCTGGCTTTAGATTGCGATACAGATCAGTGTGAACTTCAAGTCTCACAATATTCTCGAAGGTCTCTGGGTATCAAATATTATTTTTTGAAAAGAAAAAACAGGACATGTATGTATTTTAGTTTATTAAAGCCAGATATGACAGATATTATGATAGTTTATATCATCGGCTGATAATAGCAAACCACAGATATATCGGTTTAGGCATATATGTTGTCTGAATATGAAACCTTTGAGATATGCAGAAAAAGATGTTTGGTGTTATTTCCAATTATTAAATTCCTAGTGAAGCTAAATACAGTGTAGTTTATTGTTAAACTGTGAAAGGTCCTGCAGTTGTTACATATCTTTGTCCCAACTGATATACACATTTAAAGGTTTGTTGTAAAAAAAAAATAAAAAGCGTGTTTTGGCTGACATTTCAATATTGCAATTTTTATCCCTAATATCGGGGTCAGCCCAAAGACACAATTATCAGTCGGGCTCTAATCTGTATACAGTTAGACCTGAAGAACATGTACAGTATGTACCTCTCCGGTAAAGACAAAATAATTAAAAATGTCTGTAGTATAAAAAATTGCACGCTGGTATAGATATGTGCAACTTCAGGGACTTGACAATTGACAGAGAGCCACTAAACACTGACATGTTAAGTGGATTTTGTCTTACAATTTACAAAATCAACAAAATCTTATGCTAGAAAACACAAACACTATAAGCCTCTGTTAAGTCCACACGTGCTCTCAACCGTCTACCGTCTTTGCGTGTGTTTTCCGCAGAGATTTGATGTCAGGCCGTCAGTTAAAAGCAGCCTTACCTTGCTTATCAGCATCACAGCTTTACCCGTGAAAACTGCAGTCATTTAAAAAAATAGAAGAGGCAGGGAAGGTGGGAGTGAACGAGAGAAAGGGGAAAAAAAAAGAAAAGGGAGAGGAGGGAGAGGGAGAGAAAAAGAAGGAAGTGCCTTCGGGGGAAGTTATTAAAGAAGGTGCAAGCTGGCTGGCTTGGCAGCAGTTCAAAGGGGGTGGATCCCCTTGCCTCCCTGCACCCAAATGGCAGTTGCTGGCACCATCGCTAAACACACAATGCCTTGTGGCAAAACTGTGTCTTTCATTGACAGATGAGTGGGGCAAGGAAAGGAAGGAGGGAGGAGGGAACACAAAATGCTGCTATTCGCTCTCTTTTTTTTTCGAGGTGGGAAAAAAAAGGCTTAACCTGAAAGAGGTGTTAGCCCCCTAACCAGTAGTGAAAGGCACACACATCCATACGCACACAAAGAGAATGTGGTGTAGCCATTGGTGGAAGCATCAGTGTGGGAAGGTGAGAAGAATTATAAGAGGGAAAGAGTCACTTTTGTCACAATTATAGCTGGCTGAGAGTGCAAGGAATCAAAATAATTAGAACGATAATGAAGGGAAGACGACTGCGGCTGCTACATGAGTTTCATCTTTACATTCATTTGCTTTAACTTGATTGTGTTGAACTGCACTGTTAGAGGGTGATGCTGGAGTTAAAACAGAACATTTCGGATTCACTGTACACATGTTAAAACATACATTCACATGTTGTTTTTCCTCCGCTCCCTCCAGCAGATTTGACTCCACACCTTCTCGACGGCACAAGGTTAACAGATTTTATTGGATACGGGCCCTTGAGCTCCAGTCAATACCGCTGGTCAATAGTTCTTATTAATAAATGGATTTCAAAGGATTTATTTTATTCAGCTGGATGTAGAACATGCAGTCGAAGTGTGCCACTAAGCCGGGCAGAGTTATTAGTATATGAACATACAGTGCATGAGTGACACAGAGCTTTTGATGTTTACTTGCCACTTGAGAGATGTAAATGTGCACGTTTGGAGGTTGAGGAGTGAACATCTAGTCTATGTGTCAGAGCACAGAAAGCCAGAGAGGCAAACACACAACATGAAACGCCCGCACAAGTAGTTTCACCTTCTCTCTCGCATGACCACACAAACACTTATGTACGAACAACCGCACACACCGTCAGGGCAGCTTATAGTTAGATTTATGCATACATATATAATCAGCAGCCTATATGGCAGCCCTGACCCCGCAGGTCTGGAGCAAGGCCAGAGAGATGCATCGGAAAAGTCTAAACTCTAAAAGGCATTAATAATAACCTGTCCCATCAACCGCTGCAGGAGCTCAGGCAAAGTACAAGAGGGTTGGATGGAGAGATGGATGAATGAAGGTCCTCTAACATGCAGACAATCACCCAGTTCAGCATCCGTAGGAGAGGTGACACAGTGCAGGGACCAAGAAACCTTTGACGTGGATGTGACCTTTTTTTTTTCCTAGTGAATCAAGGGAGTCAAATTGGTGCTAGATTACATTTATACCATGTCATATACAGTGACAGTCACTGACAGAGGGCTTTAAACTAGATGATTTAAGTGACAGTGTTACTTGTTTTGTTTTTGTAAGCTTTCACACGTTTGTAAAAACAAAACAAAAACCTCAATGTTCAGATTTTCAAGACAACATTTACAGATACAACCTGAATACACAAGGTGACTGCACTCGGGAGTATAAACCTCTTTAAATGTCACTGTAACAGAAGAACTGAATACAAGTTCTCTCTAAGCATAGAATATGTACACGTAGGAGCTCAGGGATCAAATCAGCATCAGGAAGAGCTCTTTCAAATCTAAAGAGGCCCTCTTTATAGAGGTTAGTGCTGCTACGTTTACAGCTTTGCTTCAGTGCTTCAGATTACAATCAGAAGATTGTGTAAGTTTCTGCTCTGTCTGTCCCAGCTCAGGCATAAGACTCAATACCTATCTGCAGTGTGCACAGACAGTAGGCTTTATTCCAACTGTGATGGCACACATGATATTTCAGAACTCCTGCTTCTTAGGTGACATTGTGTGTTTGCCTTTTCCTCACTTTAGCAGCTCTGGGGAAGATGATGCGGAAGCATTGTTAAGTCATTGCCAAGCCAGCTACCAATTACTCAGTTTTTTTGTTGTTGTTTTTTTCAGAATTACTATAGAGGAATAGTTAAAGGTCCCCTAATAGGCTATTTCTTTAGTTTCAAACTATGATTTGGGGAGTCTAGTAGTGCTGGGGGCATCACACAGGGGAAGTGACTGTGTAGTTGTGTCCTTACCGAAATCATGACGGCTTTTGGAAGGCTCAGTTTAATACTGGGTGAATACTTTAATACTGGCTCTGTGCATTTCTCTGTGGATTGAGTATTATGACACTTTCACAGTATTTATACAGCACCGAGACCTGCTCTATAATAAAAAAAAATATTTTCTGGAAATATAATTTTCCAGAAAATAGGAAATTTAAAAATGTTCTGTTACTTATTTTTCATATAAGCAGATTTCTGCTTCACCGTCATCCATCTTTTTCCTCATAGTAGACACACTATAAAAATGTTTGTCAGGAGCTGGGCTATTAAGGCCATCTCAGTGTTTATTGGCAACTGTACTCAAGTGACAATGAGGTATACGACACTGTGTAGCTGCACAAGTTGTACTTTTTCTAGAATACCACCATGTTTGGCAGCAGGAAGCTGTTCAAGAACCACCGCTATACACTTTTACTTTCTTTACAGAGTCGTCCATCTTTAGGGGTTGATCTGTCTGCACATATGATACAAGTCAACAAAAAATAATAATAATATAATATAATAATAAATAACAATATCTTTATCTGGCCCTGCTTTACAGGTGTGATAGGTGGAGAGCAAGGTTCTGCTATGTAAGCAAATGAAACAAAACAACACATACTGTAATCTAGCTCTATGATCAAAGGCAGAAATCCACTACAATGAGAGATCATGTTGTTTCGTTAATGATCACAGAGCTACAGTTACAATATGTAACTATCTTTTATGTACATGTTAACACCTAAGTCATCATCACAATGTGACACTCTCCTATTCCTTTGGTAAGAAGATCCAGTTATGTATGTTTGACGTACGCTCTCAGCGTTTACTCTGTTTCAATTTGGATTACATGTATGTCGTTCGCTGCTGGTGGATTTGTGTCTCAGGTGAGTGAAAAGACAAACCCTCCACGGTGTGGACCATAAAATTGGTTTAAAATGCCATTCAACATGACACCACACCATCTGTTGTCCTGTAGGAAATTCTGTTTGTAAAGTTGTAAGGCAACGGCGTAAACATCATAGATATCAAGCAGAAAAACATGTATGACAGCGAGCTACAAACAAAAGAGTCTTCATCACATACCATCCAACACTGGTTGGTATGGCTCATGAAAAAGCCGGAAATATATTGGGATCTATTCTATTCAGTAGTTCAGGAAAAAATCTTAGTCCAAAGTTGGGGAACTGAACTAGGCCACACAATGGTGCACAGATTCAGCCCTGTGAGTGTTGAGGGTGTCTGCATATTCTCTCCGTGTCTGTGTGAAACAGAGACAGTTGTCAAGCTGTGGCCAACTCAGTCACGCTGCCACTGAGCGCCAAACAATGACCTGAATGTAATGACAGATGACACATAGGGTGTGTGGATGCAGCACAGGACAGAACCCAAACTCCATCTGTTACTCGGCCATATTAGAAGAAGATGGACTCTCTTTTTTTTTTTTTTTTAAAGAAACACGCCACGCAGTTTGACTCTGTGGGGCCACATACTGTACATTTCCTTCCAATTAAAAAACTATTTTTCAAATGTTGGCGATTTAAATACCGTGACCTCGATGACAGATTGCATGCTCCCTGAAATATGATTACATTTTTGAATTTTTTTAAAACCTTAACAAACCAAAATGAACTCTGAAATGCAAAACTGCAACATAACAAAAGGTGTTTTTTCTGAGTAACAGGGTTTGGTTGAACAACAAAGACCTGTGTACATACATGCATACCTATACACACACACACACACACAAAATGAATACAGACAGAAAACGTGCACAAGAACTCGGACCAACTTGAATCAAGACATAGATTTCAGCTGAAACGTAGCATTTATCAATAGGTTAGTTGGTATATTCAGCATTGTTTTATCAAATTCACTGATTCCAGCTTCACCAATTTGAATATTTGCTTTTTTTTCATCTTTTAGGACAGTAAACTGAGTACTTGTGCTTACGGACTGTTAAAAAAAATAAGCACCTTGAAAACTGCAATGCGCATTTTACACTTTTTAGACGAAAAGATTAACCGATAAATCTAGAAAATAACCTGCAGGATCATAACAAAAATCATTGTTAGGTGTGGTCCTACCATTTTTTACCTGCCGACTCTGTTTTCTGGCTTTTTATAAAGGTCTTTCATAAAGAGATTGGAAGTAGACGATTAAATATATATACACTTGTACCAGTTTTTGTCCATATCCTTGAATTTTTGCAGTTCCTGCCCTTCATGACCTTTCATGAGTGAGGGATTTTAACCAAATCGACCACGATGAGAAGCCTTTCACAGTGAGCACAGCTGCCAGTGGAGGGGATAGAGAGGGAGGGTAACAGTGGCTGTTTTAAATGTATTTTCTACAACACTTTCTCAATTAAAGGCCCTTTTTACACATAGCACTCTGCTAATAACATAATGGCGAGTAGAATGTCATTGAGTGGTGTAATGTACCTAAATCCTTCACCAGCATTTTTAATGCTTTCATAATTGGAGCCCACTTTGGAACATAGTGGCACGCGGGAGGCAGCGGCAGAAAGGCAAAGAGAAATGATTTGTAAAGATGTCCGCGCTGGAAATAATAACTAGCCTTGGTGCTAATGTAGGGCTCTTTGCAAAAGAGGAGAAAAAAAAAACATGCGGCTAATTGAGTTTGCCTGAAAAAAGACATTTAAAACTCATCATTTCATTTTACAGGCCTTTTTGTGGCACATTGTTTTTAGAAAGGGGAAGAGGAACACTAGTGGTGTTTCACATCCATTTGGAGGTTAATGGTCAAGTTTCAGGCTTTTAAATATGGTAAAAAACTAAACTGAAAGGATTTACTTCAATTAATTGCAAAGTGTGATTCTTTTTCTCCCCAATACTTGTGAACTCCTGCCATTCAAAACTTACCGACAGAAATTGCTTAAGCAAGATAAATACCAGTTTTCGTCTTTTTCGCTTGCAAGCGGAGTAATGTGATAATTTAGCCAAAACATTTTGCCCGTATTTAAAGTTATTTTTGAATAATCAACACATAATTCTCAGCTAAATGAGTTGTGAAATGTACCTGAAATCATTTTCCCGGACTTTTGCAACAGAATCATATCATGTTGCTTTCACTTCTGATTTCTTTTTCTTCTTTGTTTCCTCAAAGAAAAGGTGTTTGGAGTGGACTGCCTCTGATTTGTGAGTCCAGTCTGAGACTATATATTACCGTCACCCGCAATGACCCCTAGCCCTGTCTAAACACAGACCTTAATGACTCATGGTTGGTAGGCACAGTCCTTGGTTATAGGGCTCCGCAGGCTGTGGCCGGGGCAATGAGAGGACACTAGGCACCAGGATTGAGTGGACTCCACACAGACATTAGTACTCTTGCTTCTGGGATGTATTGCATCAATGTCAATGGGTAAAAACATGTCCTCCATCTTCAAAACCACACCCTGAGGGATGAGAAAAGCACCTGCAGACCTCTTATCTATCAAAAGATAATGGCCAAAGTCAAATCAGTCTTTCTCTGGAAGCACTCAGCTGTTGCGCCGCAGCAGGATATGGCGAGTCGTACAAATTAGCCGAGGCACCGTTACTCGTAGATAAGATATTGTCCTCAAACAGCACTACATCCTTTTTAGCGTTCCCTGCTCCTTCCACTAAAAAATGAGAGGTCTCCTTCGAAAATCTCCCCTCTATAAAATGAAACGAGGAAAAGGGAGCTCGGGGTGAGGGAGCAGGGAAATCATTTACGGTAGCATGATGAAGTGTCCGTTTCTCCTGGCAACAAACAACTTAACAGGTGCCTTAAGAGAAGGAGTTGTCCTATAATTGTAAAAGCTTTTTTGATCATTTAACCTGCACATCCTATCAATCAGCAGAGAAAGCAGACATACAAGCACACACGCACGGAAAACCACACAATACACAAGGAAGTATATTACGCGGAAGGTTAATAGCTCAGAGAGACACTGGAGAAGGTCGAAAAATAAGTGGAGAAGATGTATAGTAGGTACGTTGGCTGCAAGGTTTCAGAGTGACCAGGGCTGTATGTAATATATCCTCTGTTAGTTAAGTGAGAGTTAATGTATTTTGAGATGTAAATTCTCACTCACAGTATACAAATATTCCTTTAAAACACTTATTTGATTGTATTTTGCCTCACAACACTGTCTCTCTGCACCAATTGGTTTTATACTGCCGTTTCTATGGGTGATTCGTGTTTACTCAAAGCCAAAGTCAAACACTTTCATTAAATACACGTAGGAGTCGTCGTCGTCGTCAGAGGAGCTTTGACAGATGAACCTGATGGCACCGAGAATGGCACAGAACCTCACCAGCTGGTAGTGGACCTGGCGCCAACTGCCCATCTAGGCTGGCAGCTTGCTCTAACATGCCAGTCGAGACCTGTGAGGGCTCAGCTCACGACCAGTATAATGCCAGAGGGTATCACATGCCAAACCTTCACAGTCGGCTCTCAGATGGAGCAACTGAGGCATTAAATCTAATGAGAAGGAACCAAAAGTGATTCAATAGACAGTTTTACTAGCACTAATATAAATGAGGAGAAAAGCGATTTGGCAGTTTGTACCATTTTTTAAATGAAAATGAATCTAAAGAAGATTACCCTGTAGAACCTGAAAATGGTAAAAATGTTATAAATAATTTCAGTTAATCATCTGTAAAATGGTCTATCCATTCAAGTCTCAAATATGTCCATGCTGTTCTAGTCAAATATATAAATAGACGTCCAATCTTTTCCAACAGAACCTTCCCAAGGTCCCCACTCTCCTCTCTCTGCATTACTCATTATCAATTCCCAGTGTAACTTTACACTAGAGTGAATCAAACACAGCTCCTATAACACAGACTGCCTGTTGCATCATGGTGTGTCCAAACACTAGTGGAAGATAGTGGGAGACACGGCACATGATTCTATGTTTGTTTCGTGTAAAATGAAGACCACAGGAATGCAGCCTCTCTGCTGCAGTACGTGGTATCAATCAATCAATCAAATTAATTTGTATGACTCATCTTTTACGCATATGCACTGGAGTGGACTTTGTAGATTCGGCACTCTTCTTCTAAAAGAAATAAGGAACCGAAACGTGAAAGTAAGGTCTTAAAACCAGAATTAACTTAACATGTTTGACCCAATGGTGATACCATCCAAACATCCAAAAGGTTTCCCTTTCATTCGACAGATATCTGCAATACTTTATGCTAAAAGGAAAGAAAATCATTTTAAGAGCAAAAAGTATCTGCATGATGTTTGCTTCAGCACAGAGGTCATTAATGAGTGGGAGTACTGTAGGCTTAAAACTATGTAAATCGTGTCACAGTTTCAATTAAGTGAGAGCAACAGAGGTGAATGGTTGATTCCACAAATCTATCATAATCTCTGTTTATGTAAAGGGAGTTGTTATGTCACATAATTGTGGCTGGCAAATACAAAAATATGTTTGTTTTTCAATTGGAATGAATTTTTAGTCCATGAATCGATCAGATTTAATCAAAAAATAAAGACAGACAAATTGCATAGATGTAAGAACTTAAAATGAATAAGTGCTACATTCTACTTTAATAGCCTTTAATGCTATTTCGGATTTCTAAAACTCAACAGAGGCCACTTTCAGACTGAAGGAGCTGCAGACATCCTGCAAACAGAGAGACTCACACTGACACGCGCTGGCAGAGATTCCCACTGAACTCCGGCTACACATGGGAAAGACAGACAGATCAAGAATATCGAGGGGGGGATGGAGAACAGCAGAGGAAAACAGAGACATAGAAAGAGAGAATGGGAGATCCAGAGACTTGTCAGTCATGCCAATGAACACTGACAAGCCAACTCTGTGGATAATGTTTCTGTCACTGAGCACTCTAATCACAGTGTTCTTAGTCAAAACCAATCCCCGCGCATCTGCACACTTGCAAAGTGCTGGTATGTTTGTAGCAAACAGCTGAAAGAAGCGTACAAAGAGAGGGTGTCAAGGCAGGCAGAGCCAGTCACATCTCTACCATTGTCACCCACTGTGAGTAGCACACAGCGAGTAGAAAATGCTGAGAAAATACAGAGAGAAGCAGAAGAGGTAAAGCGTGCACACCAAAGAGAATGATAGAAAGAAAGAAAAAGAGAAAGACTGCAGTTTTTAACACACCCCACCAGGTAGTGCCTGTCAGAACACATTGCCATCCTCTAATTGGGTCATTTTTGATACCCCCTACCACACGGTGCCAGCGTATTGATGGGGAGGTGTCAGGGTGCCAAGAGCCTGCGAGGCCTCACTGGCACCGAATCAAAGCAGGCACAAACGCTGCCCGCAGACAATCTGGCAAGCCAGAGCACACACAGGCGCAAGAACATCCAAAAACATGGCCCCATAGCTCCCGCCTGTACCACCGGGGCGTAATTGGTACATGGGCATTCTGCAGCGTTTTCAAAGGAGGGAACTTAATCCACATGTGTACTATGAAATTGGCTATTTTGTACCCCCCCCCCCCCCCTCCCTTGCTTGCCCTCCCCCAGTTTGCAACCCCAACACCAATTTAGCACTCAGTATGCGTCTTGTTTCTCTCACATCCTCTCCGTCAACTATCAGCTGCCACTCTATCTTTCTTTCTGAAATCGCCCCAGGTTTGACCACGACGTCTCTGGCTGTGAAGGCGGACAAGGATGTCTAATCTTTACTCGGTGCTCAGCTTGACAAGATTTCACTCGTTTGAGTTTGTTTGTGGTGGTGTTTGCGCCTGTATGTATGCGTGTTGGTATGTCTGTACTGTAAGTATGCAGATCTGGAGAGTCTAAAACAAATTAAATTTGCTCGTCATGTGCTTCTACATAAAGCTGTGGAGTTGGGTTTAAGGGTGTGGGTTGTGGATTGATGCTTACAGTTGGATGTGGGTGAGCCAAAGCCAGCGCATCCCACTCCTGTCCTTCGACTTAGAATCTATAAATCTAAATGCTCCCAAACAGTAACATCCTCTCATGTGTTTTTTTGTGTTCTGCGCATTCCAACGTTGAAGAACGCTGTCGCATCTCCTCTTCCTTTGTGTGGTGGAGTGTGCCTTCCAGCCAGCCTGGCACTGACTGGCACATGGAGTAAACCGACTCCAGCTGCTTTCTGACCGAGGGGAACTTGTTTAATTAACCACGCTCTGGTTCCAATGAAAGGCTTGGTTTCGCTCCCAGCTGTTGACCAGTCTGTGGCACCCCGGGGCTCCGATGGGGACTGGCATATCACCCCTGGTCCGGTCCGATCCACGTTTCCGAGACAAAGATGGACTCTGCCTGTCATGCCAGGATGTATCACGCCTGAGCCCTCCTTCATAAATTAAACATGAGATCTGGAGGAGTTCTTTTAAAAAAGGAAAAAGACCCAGAGGATGTTTCTCTGCTCAGATTCACCCACGCTGTTTTTCTTTCCTTCTTTTTTTTTTTTTCCTCTATGACTCGGACTCACTCAGACATGGAAAAAAGGAAGAATGGGGAGAAGGTATAAACAGGTGCAGAGGTGAATTAGAAAACAGTGCCCTCAAAGACTTTCTCAAGTGTGTGTTTGTGAGTACGTGTGTGTGGGCAATCCATGGTGGCCTGAAAGAGCACTTCAAAGAGCCTTCTGATGGTTGTCTGGCCCTTTCCATGTGCTTTTGGGGACGCACTCATATGTACGAAATGAGCTCGGCTTTTAAGCATTACTCATCCAGCGTGTTAAGACCATGAAAGTTTTTACCTTGAAAATAAAAAAAAAACAAAAGCTTCACAAGTGGAACGATCTAAATTGTCTTATTTTCCTATCATTGCCACCATATTTGTAATGACATCTGAAATTGAACTCAAGATGTAAAAGTATAATTGAACACTTAAGATTAAGCTCCTTTGCCAGGAATCTATTTTATTAAACACAGAGACCTGCAAGCTGAATTTGACCCTTGAGGGTAAATATATGCAGACGCATGTAAACACCACATCACAACAACACCATCTCTTCATCTTAGGCATACTACGACCCCACCCCCACCCTCCACTTTTACTACAGCAATGAATCAACGGACAGGTCGCAACCGGAGCCATCACGTGCTGGGGTTTACGTCTGTGTTTGCCTTTGTTTATCCAATGTGTGTTAGGGAATCAAGGTCTGATTGAGTTAAGAAGCCAACGGACAAAGTATGTCGGTCTGGCACGAACAATATGGACCAAAAGGACACATTTTTAGGTCACTAGGCCTGAAAAACGGGATGTGTGTAAAGGCAATGTCCATGGAAACGCATGCAACTCACTCAAATTATCTCAGACTAAATGTCATGATGTTATTCAGACTGGACGAACACATTAAACTGCAGATTCTTCCTAATCATATTCCTCATTATTTGCACTTTGTTCTGCCACTCCGGTACAGAATCTCGACAGTGCTAATTGTTCTGTCAGTGGGTTTCCACTCTGTTCCCACACTCATACTAAAAAAATCGACTTTACAAGAGAAGACGAATGCCGAACTGACATTCTGAAAGGTAATGTCACCACCCAGCCACAGTGGAAGTCTCTCTACATCGAGTGAGAGCTGGAGTGCCACCGAGAGAGCTCATTTCACCCCCATCTGGATGACAGGTCGTACCATCACCGAGCACAATTGTCACCTTTACAAGTTGTCATGCATCTTGTGTCCTTGATGCTGTGATAATGCACACTGGAAGGGTGTCATGTCATCACCCACACCCCTCGACAAATAACGTGTGAACGTAGAAAGAAAGGCAGCGAGGAGACAACAGATACCGACACCCGAGAACATACATATGAAAGTAAAGGTCTCTTTTTATATATATGGTTTAAGTTTTCCTTAACTCCCACAAGAGCACTGTGGATTTTTAACGATCCTTGAATTGCAGCTGAACTGTTTTTTTCTGCTCTACTCTACTGCCCACCTCATGCAGCCTACAACCCTCATCCCCTATCCACCTCCTCGTGTCATTTTTTTCCCTGCGAGTCCATGGCTGAGTCCACGGGAGCCCCATTTGCCGTGACATATGGCGAACAAGGCAGGCACTGCGAGCGAGTGGCCCTGTCTGGAGCTGTGACTTAGTGTCGTCCCTCAGTGCCTCTGGCAGCACAGGGACAGAGGGATGAAGGGGATGGAGGAAGAGGGAGAGAGGAGGCACGGAGACAGAGGAAGGGTGGGAGTTGGGGCAGAGGGTGGATTCATGCCGGAGTTTTCGCCCTGGAGACCCACTGGCAGTCCTAAGATTAGAGGGGTAATCAATCTCAGTGTGGAGCTGGCCAATCCCACCGCCCCATGGCCTGGCAACCTGGCCTCCTCAGGTGGGGGCAGGGCTGCGGGGAGCAAAGGAACACTGACAGGAGGGACAGAGAGGAGAGAGAGAGAGATGAGGGTAAAGAATATGCTTTATTAAGAGTCATTTGTCCTTTAACAAGCCTTGGTGCTGGACAGGTGATGAAGCATAGCACCACGAACACATATGATTACTGTCATCGTTGTTTACTGGCTTAGCTGCCTCTGTCACCTCACTAGGGAAACCTTGTTTTGGGTGCTCCTAACACACACACACACACACACACACACACACACACACACACATACACGCACACACTGCCCTGAGCAGTGCAGTGCCCATTTTGGTCATACTAAGGGCTGTACAGGTCCAGTAGGCAGCATCAAAAAACACTGGAGCAGTTAAAATAAAAGTCAAAACAAGATACAAACTTTCGAAAAATATCTATTTAAACATCATCTAAATACTTATATAGGCAAACTTGGTGCAAACAACAGCTATGAGAAGTAGCAACATGTCAAGTGTTAACAACAGTAGCCACAGCAGCTGCGTGCTGTCATTATGTCAGCTATGTTTTTTTACACTAAAAAGGAGGGGGAAAGAGCAAAACAACAGAATGCCAAGAGTGCAATATGAGTGTTTTAAGGGCGCAATCAGTGTTGGTGGCTTTAACACCAAAAACTTGATAACACACTTGCAGAAGTATCATGCAAGGGAATATGATTAGGTTTTACAAACAATAAAGGCCAAGAAGAGAAGTGTCTGTTATGTTTGAAGCAACAAAGAAGCATCGAAAAACAGCCCTGCGGAGGGTAGAAACAGTGGAAATTATTTTGGTTGATGACCAGCCCCTTGATCATGGATGAAAGCGGAAATCTCACGACTCACAACACAAACCAAAACACCAAACATGAATAACAGTACAATGACGACTTTCACAGCTAGCTCAAATATGCGCAACACATGAGATAAACTCAAGCAGGCGTCCACCAGGCTAATAATCAGTTTCCACTTGACAGCAGCATTGTAAAACTCAGTCATGTATTCATTCACTTTGTGGATGGCACATATACTGTAGATATTAAGCAAATTGTGTGTTAATAATGGTTAAAAAAAAAAAACATAACGAAATGAATGAAATAATGTGTATTGAATTGTTTAATCAATCAATCAATCAATCAATCAGACACCAGATAACACGTAGTCTACTGAGGTGTCTGTAGTGGGAAAACACCAGTACAGAGCTCTCTATAGTCAAGTGTCAGGGAGAGCTTTGGACAGAATGAGCCTGAAGTCATTTTGAGCCATCACAGTCAGTTAGGTCAGTTGTACTAATACACGGATCAGCTAACCCATTACTGTCAGAAAAATACATGTTATCGTGTATGTGTACGTGTAACACACACCGGCCTGCAAATTATTTTATGTGTTTAATGTGTGATCAAGCATAGGGACTGCCCTTTTTTCATGCCAGTGGTCTAAGCAAAGGTCTATAGAGCACAGCTTCAGTTAATGAGTCACATGAGTCCAGGACTCTGGACTAGTTTGAATTACTCACAGTCACCTTTACTAATTACCATCAATGTCTCCTAATCCAGTGAATGCATGTTCAATATTTACTGCAGAGATGAAACAGAGAAAGAGATGTAATATAGTGCAATAAAGACAAGAATGCTAAAGGTGTAAAAAGGGGGAGAAAATTAAAATAAAGGAAGGAAACATCCTCACGAGGCCTTTTACAGATAAATGAAATAATTAGACACAACTCCCCAGCGGCCTTTACCATTTTATTTTATTTCTAGGGAAATAATTAGAGATTTTTTTTTCTTTTGCACAGCCTCTGTTTTTTCATCTTTAATCTTTAATCAGTGTGGAAGATTTCCCTTTGGGCAACAAGGTGCTTTATGTTGAGATGTGATACTATGTAGTAATTCACAGTTGCTTTGCATCATGACAACACAAGCAACATGTATCAACCTGTGTAAATGCCTTACCTCTGTGCACCTCTTTATCAAAATAATGCATTCATATATATGTAACAACGTTGGTAGTACTGAGGTAGGAAAGCTTGTTTTAATTGGGCCAAAAGGTCTGAAGTGAGTCCCATCTGTGGTGTAGTAGGGACTTAATTATAAGCAAACATGGCTACCTATCGATACACCACAAAACCGCAGCGAGGAAGAGGGTTAAGAATAATCTTGACGCCCCGCGGGTCATCGCACACTGTAAACAACATGGATTTATCCAAAAACAAGACAGAGAAGAAACAAAACATAAGTTTTATGAAATCGATACGAGCCAAAGCAAGAATCAAAGCTGGAATAAGGGAAATCAGGCTAAATTGGACTTTCTGTTGTGCTTGGTCGAATGTAGTGCAGCTAGAGATGAACCTCAGGAGACAATAGCAATAACAGAGTGATGCTTACGAAGAGATTGAGGGCCCATATCTAGACAAAGTCAATTCAGGTCCTCATGACCCTACACAGTGGACAAAGACATAGATTTGAGGCACACTCTCATGTCCCTCTCATGAGCCTGTAAAACCATTTTAAAGTGGAGACAGCCATAAGTGCTAAGCCAAGGGATTGAGGGAGAAATTCAGCGTGTTGTTCGCCTCCAGTTGTGGTCCACAACATCTAAGGCTAGCTGCATGGCTCATCTGTGATCCGTGCTTCCAGGCACTTGCATTAATTGAGCTCATAATTGAATAGTTGTCTTCATTAGTTCCAGTCCCCTGCTTGCGAGTCTCGGTTACGGATTACTGAGGAAATGTTTGTGCTAACATCCTCTTGGAAAGCTTATAGTAGAACATTCTCGTCCTTCTACACTCATTGTTGTGTCGTTATGCCACTGATGAGAAACAACTGTCACTCATGGCTGACCAGTGACACAATGTGTGTTCCCGTAGCAACCAGGGCTTTTCAAGATACCAGAGAGATACAAAACAGCAACAGAAGCGGCTTGTTGAATGGGAACAATCGACCACAGTCATTAAAATTCTTGTGGATGTTCAGGCTGCAACACAAAAGCTTTACCTGCAGAAAGGCTCTTCAAGCAAATGCATGCAATGTTAATCTCGACAACATTAATCTCATCGTCAATAATTCCAAAGATTTAAAGTTAATACTCCCTGTGATTTAAATTCACCAACAACATGTTACGCTCATACAGCTTAGGGAGGAATGAAAAATGAAAATGAAAAATATCTCAGAGGCATGGGCCAAGTTCTGGCAAGAAAAATTCCATTCAGTTTGATTGAGAAGGAAAAGCGGGTACACAAATAAACAGCATGCATAGAGACAGGCCAGACATCAGCACTGTGATGTGCTTGGGGTCGTGCAGCATGGTAGAGAAGATAAAGGGAAATTAAAGGAGAGGTCCCTGACCCTCTCCGATAGCTCTAAATGCCTTGCAATTTTCCACAGGAGACGAAAATCCTCCTCCACAAATGAAGGGCTGCGTCTGACCTCTTCCAAGAGCGCAGGAAGTTTAAGAGAGGTTGACAAAAAAAAGAAAGACTCAAAGAGAGGCGAAATGGTAATTTGACTTGCAAACAGACATTTCTAACCCCTTTAAGGTGCATTTTAATAAATCCTCAGCAATTTGCATCTCCTGCGCACAGCCAATTATTATGGCATGCGTCAGATTGAGGCAACATCTATAGAAAGTCTGACACTGTCAAACGGGCAAGCAAAATGAAGCCTAAAAAGGTGGCGTCACAGCAAGCAGGCCCAGCTCTCACGCAAAGACTTAACGACAGTTGTTCCCCTCATTAGAGCATCATTTGGCAATAATTATCTTTAAGTGCTCTCAAACATCTTGGAGAGGTGAAACAAACTGTGCAGAGCTGCAAGAAAAATTATGATGGGTAACTAGAAAGAGCCACAAAAGTGGTCGTCAGACATGCACAGCATTGACTGTCAGAGCAAATCAACATCGCAGTGGCGCCGGCACTGAATGACATATTAAACAAATTTAATCAAATGAAATTGCAATTTGGGTGGGAGTGGGGCTGGTGATCATGCCGCACTTTAAATATCTTCCACAGTCTGCCACAGACACCTCACATATGTCTACCTTTGAGCACAGACACCTTTCTCCTCTCACCAAAACAGATTCACCCATTTCCTAGTACCTAACAGCTTCACAAATAGGAAGTGACTCTGCCGCCCTGGAACAAACAACGCCCGAAAGCATCAGAAATTGATTTTATATGAATATTCAACAAGGGAGCACAACAAACTGAATTCCTCATTTTCACCTTCCTTCCTTTCCACCATTGCAGCTTTTTCTCTAACTGCATAATTAATGTGTGAACGGCAAAGTGTGAATTTGTTTGTGTTGCAAAATAAAGAACGGTGGGAATTTATAAAAAGAAGACAACTCCATCCTTTGTACTCTTTAGAAGAACATTAGGGTAATCAGAGAACAAGAGGTGGATTTGTAATCTATCGTGGCTTAAATTACAGGATATACTGTATAAATATATATTCATCTAATTCCTCAATTTATTTATTTGTAATAACAGTTAACCAGTAGACTGAACCCAGCTCTTCCATCCTTGTTATCAGATGGTTAACTCTAAAAGTATCTGTAATTTTCTTGTCATAAATTTTCAATATTCCATTTAAAAAAAAAAAAATCTAAAAAAGCGATTAGATGCATACAATAAACTGTATATTTTATATTTTCCCCACACAATATATTTACTGTTTATACTACTGGGGAAATAAAGTTAGAGGCTGAATGTTTAGTAAATGCGTAGCGTTACCTCCATCGCTTGTTTTGTCAGGCTCAGCACGTGTAGTGCGATGTAGGCTCAGCAAGACACACACACACACACACACACACACACAGTGTGTCCACCCACCAACATTATCTCCTCTGCTTGTTAATGGGGACAGCTCACACAAACGCCCTAGCAGGAGTGAAATATCTCCAGCCCCTTGCTCAGATTTGTTCCCCTGACATCAATCGTTGATCCTGTAATTTCTCCCACCTTTCGGGGGTTTTGCCCCGATCGTTGATGTGCTTTTAAAATGTATGTGTGTCATTTGCCTTCCAGTACACAATTGGGTATACACACATAAAACAGAGGAGGAAAACGGGTGGTAGTAAGGGGTTTTGCAAGCTAAAGGGATTTTTTTTTTTCTTAAGGTACACAGATACCCTGAGGAACAGATTTACTGGCCCAGAATTGTCTGTCAAGATGTGATACATTCAGAAGTTTTGTGGAGATGAATCTAGACAAATTAATGCATTTGTGATTCCTTCCCATATGTGTGTGTCTGTCTGTCTGTCTGTCTGTCTGTCTGCCTGTAACAGGGTAAAAGGGGAGGAGGAACTGGAGGGAGTTAGTATGCTGAAGGTAAGTCAGTGGGCCGGCAGGTAAGTAGGAGACAGAGCAGAGTAATCAGGCTGCCCACAGCCCAGTGGCACAGAAATCACACACACACACACACACACACACACACACACACACACACACCTACACCCACAACCCCACACACACACACACACACACACAAGCATGCACACACGCACACACAGAGCCCACCAATCGTTCATTTTCCTAATGATCAGCAGAGCAGCAGGAGGCAGGAAGCCATGTTGACGGGGAGACCTCTGCCTTAACCCTCACTCAGAGCAGCACTGCTAATGATACTGTGTCAGTCTTACTCTGTTGAGTGTGTTTGTCAGTTTGTAAACTTCTTTTGTATCATACGAAGCACAAGCTTAAACTCAAAGTCTCAAAATCACAGAAAGTTAGCTTTTGTCCAATTTAGTTTGCTTTTCATATGAAATTAAAACTAAACAAATTTGCACTGATCAACCATGCCACTGTTTAACACCCTATTAACCTTGGCCAACAAGAGCTCCCAGTATGTCTAATAGCACATATACCCTATGACCCTCACTCCCACCTTGTCGCTGCTCTCACCTCATTTCTGCTGACCACAATTTCTCTGTAAATATTTCTGGGATGGATAAAGAAAAAAACACTTTCACCCACGCGTTTAGGCAAATATCAGGACGGCCGCGGAGGCGAGGTGGCCCTGGGTGGCCATTAGGATGCAGCAAGCAGCGTTTCCATGCAGACACCATCTCCACATGGAAAGGTCACCTCCCTCCCTTTGCGGGTAAATACGCAGACGTATACAAATGCGGTTGCGTGCTGAAATGGCTCACCTTAAGAAGGCATTAGGCTCTTTTCCACTGAACTTTACATCCCTCTCTTCCATTATCTTAACCAATGGCATTTCAACCTCTTCTGAAGTAGTGGAAGGCTCCTAAACTGAGCAAAGCCATTAAGTCTGCATCTTTAAAAAATAAGAGTGATTCTCATGATGATAGTAAACTGGTTTCTATTAGTATGATTGCCATTGGTGTATGTTTAATGCAATGCAATAATGAAAATACAACTTTAGTTGGATAATATAATTTTTTGAAAACATCACTTTGAAAACATCAATATTTATTGGAATTTGTGTGAAAAAGTACACACAGTCTACTAAGCTGTCCGTTGTTATCATTACGAAAGCGCAGATCAACAAGGAGTGACGCTGATTGAACAACAGTTCATCCTGCTCGACTCGAGATGTGACTCAGTGCTGTTCTGTGTGTTTTTTTCCCCTTTTGAGTCCTGTGAGCTTCAGGTTCACTATAAGGCCCTTAGCACCCACCCTGCTCACTGGGCCCTGCGAGCCTCACTGCTGTCAAGTCACATCTAGCCAGGAGACTAACCTATCCTGTCAGTGCCCTGCGTCCACTACCAGCACACCTGAGCTGGGGCACGCCTTCTACTCCAGCCCCAGGCAGGCCGGGCCTCGAGTCAGAACTGACTGGTGTGCAGAGGTGCAGGAGGATTAGGTCATGCTACAGGAAGCTTTCTTTTAGAGATGATGGGTTTGGTAGAGGGAGTGGAATATTTCAGACAATTTCAATTCTTTCTTTGTTCACTATTTCTGTCCTTTATTAAATGATGGTAGGTTAAAGATGCCATGTAAATAAAGTGAACCTCATTCGGATCCTCACTTCTTAATCTCTTTTTTATCTATTCTTCGTATCGTACGCTCATGTAACTCCGGGGTTTTTCCCTCAGCTTTTCCATTAGCTTTTCATACCTCTTATGCTAATTCTGAGAGACATTTTACCTTAAAATGTTCATTCTTCTGTGTTTGTCTTCTACTTTCATCGATTGTCTGTCCTCCTTTTGTTGCAAGTCCTTCCATTATTCCCTTTTGTTATTTCTATCTTGCAATCTTTTCCAGTCCCAGGGGATGGCCATCTTACCCCTGGCATCAGATCCCAGTGGATGCACGGAAGCCCCGCCAATGCCGCACTAGCAGCTCTGCGGTTAGCTTCTCGCACCGTGCCGAGCCTTGTTCCCGTGGCGCTCTCTCCCAAAGGGAATTCCCACCAGAGACAATGGGCAGCTTACCAGGGTAAACAACAGCCTCCTCCATGCCAGCCTGCTACAAAGGCACATACAGAGAAAGGGGAAGAAGAAGTGCAAATACAGTACAATGCTGCAGAAACCCCAGCTATAATACACAAAGCCAAGTCAGACACATCCCTCTCAGTGCTTTAGACATTTAGAATCAATGGCAACACAATCACGCTTACAATATGTAATTGTGGCTCCAGCTGCCTCTTTGACTTAGTCAAACAATTGCTTTAGTTTGCAGGGAAAATCTATAAGAACTAATTTTCAGTGTCACCAATAGGAAGAGAAAAAAAGTCTCATCAAGAAAATCCAATGAATTAAGGCTCAGTTGGAACCAAGTGCAGGGGAAAAAGTGTGCCTGTCTGATGTCACAATTATGTCAAAGCGTTTGTGAGAAGGGCTGATATAAAAGGATGGTTTGGTTTGAAATTCATATCCACTTACTGCCAGCGCAGGCCTGTATACCTCTCCAAGTAATGGCTGTTTACAATATAAAAGAAGAGGAAAAATAGCCACTTTTCCCTGCTCAGACATGAAATCCTCTTATGAAATTAGGCTGATAAAAGGGCCTTGTGACGTCGGCCATTTTTCCAACCTTGCCTGTGAGCATTATTAATGGCATCCTTGTGGCATGTCATTTTTCTACATCTCCGACGCACGCCTAACAACAACAGCAGAGGGCTGGGCCTGCTCAGCCCTTTGTCAGAACAACAGTGGAGTCACTGTGAAGCCCTGTCAAGTTCCCTGAAGCAGGTACAACATGGGAAGAGCCACAAAACACACTTTGCTGTGTGCATAAGAGCCAAGGGTTAATTTTTTGTTGGTTCCTGGTTGCCATCACAGGGGGAAGAGTGGAAAAATGAAGCAGGGTTGAAACAAATAGCAGCGTCGGGAGAGACGTGTGGCCTTCGCTTAAACAGAGCCATAAATCAGCGGACTGACATGGAGAGAGGGAGGGAGAGAGAGCGACAGAGAGAGGGAAAGAGAGGGAGATAGAGCAAAACCAAAAGTGAGACAACAACAGCATAACATTACCAATGTTTAGCCCCAAACAACCTACAGGATTAACTCTTACTATGACCTGTATGTACTACTTTTATACTGTATATTTCTATTTTCCTTCATGTTCTTAATACAGTGAACACATCTCACTTTTTCTTTTCCACTCGAGTGAGTGCGAGTGTAGCCCCTCATTCACGTGGCCATGCTGACCTCCTACCCTTTACCTTTATTTATTCCAACTTATACGTCCAGCATTGTGTTTGAGTTGCTCATGGGACATTTTTTTTATAGGTAAGAGAAGCAGAGCACACCTCATACATCTGTCTTTAACAATATTTTTCATATCAAAACCCTTGCAAATCAATGTATTTGTGCTTAAATGTGTTACATGTCTGCATACAGTGTGTGCATGTTCATACAGCACGTGTGTGTTCACTTCCCTGTGCATTTCAGCCTCCATCTCAACACAAGCAAGGATTAACAAGCCTCTGGAGTTGCAAAGCGGAAGGGGGTGAACATGCATGTGGATTACATATAGCGAGCATCATCTTGTAGTGATGCTTTTAATGAAGTCCTGTGTGTTTAAACCTGCATGTGTGAAAAGGCCCACACCGCGTCAGACTCCAGCCTGCTAGGCCATAAGGCTCGCTAATACATTCTGGGTCGGTCCATAAGCCCAGGTAGGGGCAGAATCTAGGAGATATCTTATGCACGGCCGTGTGCGTTCCAGCTGCGACCCCGCCTGTGTCACTCATTTTGTCCTGACTTGTGAGGGATTACCGCAGTGTGGGCTTGTGCTGAGGTGGCAAAATAGAAAAGGGATAAGAGGAGAAGAGGAAGCTATACCAGACTGAATGTGTCTGTGTTTTACATATAGGTCGAGCCTCCTGGAAACCTGTAGCTGTCTGATTGGATCCTGCCATTGGAGACGTTAATGTATGTCATCTCTTGCCATTACAGAGCATAGAAAAGAAGTCAATGGAAAGATGGAGCGTGGGTTTTACAGCTGTAACATAGAAGATCTGGTTTAGGTAAAGCTGGATAAATCAAATAGGATAGTCACAGGTATTTCAACTGCATGCTTTGAAAGTGAGCCTAATAGTTCGTTCTCAACCACAGCGTAACAGGAAAAAAGGAGATTTGGTGTGTTTGTGTGATAGAGCAAAGCATGCAATTGCCTCCTGGATTTCCACAGTTTAGGCGCAAAGTATGTGCAAATTATTTCATTCACCTGACACCAAAGAACAGCGGTCGCCTGGCACTTTCAGAGAAAATTAAATTAAGCGCCCAGAAAATGTTAGAGAAAAAACTTGGAGGATATAGAATGGATTTATGGCTTTAAATCTGATGGAGCTTGATACTAATACGGTATAAATCCTCGCCTTTCATTATAGTATTATATGAAATGCATTGGAATGGAGCGATGGATCCTATTTGACATTCCGTTACCAGAGCAGTTGTGCACAGCTCCACACTTAAGCCCTTTAAAGCTAATACATAAATGTAACATTACATATAGCTGCAGCGCTCGACAGCAGTTTTTTTTTATTATTCTGACTGAATCAGCAAACACATGAGATGATTCTCCCAAATGGTTTAATTACTCAAACAGATTGAGGAACGTAATGATGTTTTGCCTCTCCAATGGCAACAATGCTGCTAATCGGCTCAGCTATTATTCTGACAATGAAAATGAATCATAAGATGCTTGTTCTTTTTTTACAATATGTTAATGTCGCACACTGTAATCGACTGGGCTCATAGAATATTTTAGAAGCAAGCACTGTGAGTGTGTTCACAGAATTTTCACAAGTGACATCAAGACCAAAGAACGCATGCCACGATTTGTCTTTTCTATCATTTGAAGAACTTTTGGGAGGAAGCTGGAGGAGGACTGTCTTTGTCTCATTCACACAAACATGCACAACCTGATCTACATAGTCTAAATGAAGACCAGAAAAATCTCTGCGAAGACTAAAAGAAATTAAAATACTAATTATGAGATTCTCTTCAGAAGAGAGACTTCTGGCTGCCTTTCAACAGACAAATGAGACGTCATAAGACACACACACACAAAGAGGGCTTCCAAATGCATGTGGCGAAATTCGCTTATTTTTTCTGGTGCAGGTTAGCATTGATGTATCCTATTCTTTTCACTCTACAGTGGGCCACTGAAGAACAACGGGGCCCTCGCTGGCCTGCCTGTAATGCAGGTGTCGGATGCTAGATGGGGTCCATTTTGTCCAGTGTCATTTGGTGAGGGGGGACGGCGCAGATGCATTGTGCCCTATGGCTGTGGCGGCAGCACGTATGGGCTCCATTGTACTGCGATTATGTAGGACGAGCACGCCGCCTGCTAATCCGCCTGTGGGAGGGTGCATGCCTGTGAATTATTGCACTTTGGGAGAGAAAAAAAGAGAAGAAGGAAGAGGGAGAAGGAGATGAGGAGCACAGGAAGAAGAGGAAGAAGAAGAAGAAGAAGAAGAGGAGGAGGAGGAGGACGAGGAGGAGGAGGAGGGGGAGGAGCGAGAGACAGAGAGAGAGAAGCCCCCTTGGCTGTGATTATGAAATGGTCTGTCACAGATTAAGGCTACAGGGATGCAGGCAGAGATGAGCCAGAGCCTCCCACAGACACTCTGGCTAGTCAGGCTGCTTCATTGAGCTTACCTGAGGTTATACACGCCTCACATCCATCGATGGATGTACTGCACACACACACACACACACACACACACACACACACACACATAAACTGTGAGGGAAAAGAGGGAGGAGGGGATGCAAGAGAAAATGAGAGGGAGGTAGAGATTGAGAACGAGAGGAGAAAGCGTGAAAACAAACATGCTCCAAATAGGCTTGCAATTGAAAGAGAAGGAAAGAAAGAGGAAGAGAGGGAGAGAGAACTGTGCCCAAGGAAAAACACAAGAAAATAAAAGGGAGAAGGGAGAGAGGGAGTTTGAGAAGGCTGGCAGCCACAAAAGGCAGTGACTAAAATAAGACCTGTGTGGCTATTGTCTGTTTCCAGGAGGGCTTTGGTGATAAAAAGCCCACGCTATTTGTCTTTCTCTTGCCTTGCCCTCCTCGAGAGCATAGATACCTGGAGATGTTTTTTCAACCAGAGATAGAGGAGAGAGAGTATGTCAGGAGAGAACTGAGTGCACGGTGTGTTCAAAGTGGAGGATAGGGTGTCTTCTGCAGGTTTGTATAATTATACTGGGAGTCTTTATCCTAAGTATCTATTATTTTCACGCCTGGCAGCTTCAGAGGTGTGCAGCCTTGTGAAAAAAGGGTAAGAAATACTCAACTCTTTGCTGATTGATTGACAACTACAGCCTGCACAGTTCTGTCCAATCACACGCTCCACTGTCAGGTTGATTCTTCCACCGGCTTCAAGTGGGGAAAGAAAAGCCGTTGCCAGAGTTTGTTACAGCAGAAACATCCGCATTTGATTGGCAGGCCGGCCCTCTTTCAGGACAGACAGAGCCAATCAGCTTAATTAGCTCGATGGTATTTCCAGGTTTTGTATCTACAAGGCTGGGATTTGTGAGTAAGGATTTAAGTTTCAGCCTTTTGTTTAAGAATTCACTGGGGCTTGCAAGTCTCTTTCACTGTAAGTCAGACAGGAAGTAGATATGCATCAGACAAGCGCTGGTAGGAGTTTCATGCAGGTATAGACAGGTGTGGTGGTAACTCATCTTCTGTGTGTTGGGAAGAGAATAAAAATGAGTCATATGGTTCTCTGTCTAGAAGAAGACTTACCTCAGGGCCACACAGTTGCTTTTGAATAAATAATGCGTATAGTATGATACCAAAGGTGTCAGTATAGTTCAAATGAAGCACTTGTCAGATCATCGAACAGCATCTGAAGCCTTTCCACTCTTATCTTCTAGACATCTGTAATGTGGTGGTGAGGGCAGGGGGGAACTTCTATCTCAAGCTCTTTTTTTTTTAATTCTTCACACAACTACTTTCATCCAACATAAGGAATGCCTGAGAGAAGAGACTGTCCGATAGAGTGCTCTGTTAATCCCACTTGTGTGATCAACATTTCTCATACCTTCCAATAAATACATTTCCACAGACTTGTTTTTAAACTATTTTTTTAATTTGCATATAAAAAAACTGAGGGAAAATGCAAGAAAAAAAAATAATTTATATATATATATATACATACATATATATATATACATACATACATATATATATACATACATATATATGTATATATATATGTATGTATATATATATGTATGTATATATATATATATAAATTATTTCTTTTTCTTGCATTTTCCCTCAGTTTTTTTATATGCAAATTTAAAAAATAGTATATATATATATATATATAAATACATATATACATATATATATATATATATATATATATATATATATACACATATATATATATATATATATGTATGTATATATATATATATATATATATATATATATATATATACATATACATATACATATATATATATACACATATATATATATATATATATATATATATATATATATATATATATATATATATATATATCAACAAAAGATTTTTACGCTGATGTATTACCAAAAACAGAAAAGCGACAAACTGCAATGGAAACAAGCTTAGCACGAAATATGACCTTAACATCCACTGAAGAGATGAAATATAGCCGCAGACAAACATCCGGTCCATGTTGAGCGATGAGGAGACTGTTAAGTTCCTCCCATTAATAGACGGTCAGTTTATATAATTACCCGACCCTTAAATTTACATCATGTCATTTCTGCCACTAGTGGTCTCTCAAGCAGAACTAAATAAATTGTGTAAGTATTGTGCAAACATGGGAGTTGTTAAGCAACCACCATTCCCGATCAAAATCTATCTGGTGTGACTCAAGCAGAAATGTTCATAGACAAGGCAGTGATTTAAAGTTTTAGTCACATTACTTTAAGTCTCTCTCTCTCTGACTTCCTTCCTCAGTCTCTAGCCTTGAGGGTTTCTGAAAACACTGAGGCCAAGTACACAACTCAACAAAATATAAAATAAAGGTTCAGTCATTTTGAGTCATATAAATGAAGAAAATGTTATGTATTATACCTCAAACACAGGGGAAGTTAAGAATTTGTCAGACCCAATCCTTTCGATGTGCTGAATTCATTCACAGTAAGTGCTGTGTATAAAAGCATCCACAAAATAGCATATATTACTTCCTCACAATGAGTCTGCCTAATTGTTTATCCAAAGATCATGAATGTAATAAAATGGCCAAAATATAAATAAATACTGTGAGGTATGACCAGGTTACCTTGGAAGGCCACCTTTTGTTAGACTTCCATAATAACGTGTTCTGTGTGTCTCTCATGGAGATGTTGGAGAGGCAAATGACATTCATTTGCATTTTCAGTGTGTTTATGAGTGTTCCCATACCACAGGCAGCGTACTGGATTTTTGTTGAAACTCAAGGACACAAGGCAGCACTATCGACCATGTGACCCTATTGTGGCCATTCTGCTACAACCATACTAATCCTTCCCCATCAGAAGATATTAGACGAGAGGGGATAACCCTTTAAAACTGTTGAGTTATTACAAAATCTCGGCCTGACATGCCTGTGACAAGCCAAGCTGATGCCAGATAATTGCCCTCGTGCTCGCCACTTAATGAACATAATTACCACGTTGTTCGGTGTTCACCCCGTGATTAATTGTTACAACATTTCTTTGTTGGGTTCCGACAAATTACCCCCTCGTACCACCGTTGCCATTTTCACATCAGGCAATCATAAAGTACGCAAGCAGGCACTCATAAAGACAGCCTAGAGCCACTTGAGAGCCATGTTGGGATTATTGAAGGAGGCAGAGGAAGTTAAGGACTCGCCAATCAGTCAATTATAATGATTGTGGAAAGGTTTTTGAAGCTGTCATTTCTCTAGGAATGGAGAAGAGGGGGGATCTCATGAGCACTATATCCAGCGAAAGCGCAACGTGTCAGTTAGATGTACACACACGCACACACAGAGACATACGCAGACACTCAGAAAAGCAGTGCCTTATGCAGATGCAAGCACAATAACATCAAAGAGAGGGTCTAAATCATTACCTCAGCAATCATAGGTGCACACGCACACACTCACTTTGAGGTCCGTGACACCTGTGAACATACAAGTCAAAGGGAAGAAGTTCTAATCCAATTCATGAGCTCGTGTTTGGGGGCAATTATCTTGGGCATATTTCACAGACGACCTAATTGAGAAGCTGTCACCCAGTTAAGCAAGGCTTGTCTTAAGAGCATTTGCTTAATAAGCCATGGCCTAATGCAATAAGGTGCCTATTCCCAATCAGCCATGACAAAGTCTAATTTATGCCAGGCCAAATTAGCAGGCGGAGCAGCAGTCTAGGGGCCAAGAAATGATCGTGACCACTGGAAAGTGCATTTTAAAAAGAGTTTGGAGAGATGAAACCTGTCCCATCCAAAACACAGTCCTTTACCCGGTGTGAAGAAGATAAAGTGTGTGTTCAGCATGGCCTCCCGCTGAGGGGAACTTGCTTCTTTTCTCGGCTTTGCACCTCCATGCACATATATTCATGTATGTATACGCACAAACACAGTTTCATGTTGAGACACACACAAACACATGTATACAGTACCCACAACCCACAGCGCTTCTGTGTGATTGATTCAGCGGAGCATCAGATCGCTCACTGTGACAAATAGCTGGCTGACAGCCGAACACAAAAAAGCCCACACCCTAACACCTAACCTGTGAGGGGGACTGGGGCAAGGGAGGGGGCTGACCTAGCAGCAGGCCTCCACAGCTGTCTCCATCATACCTCCTTTTCTCTTTTTCCCCCACTAGCCGCTTTCTTCCTGTGTCTGACTCACTTCTTCTTTGTCACTCTTTTTTTCCACTTACCTCTCTTACTTTTTTACCTTTTTCCTTCCCCTTCGTACTTCTGTATCCTCATCAGTATCTCTGTAAGGTATTCTGTCCCTCCCTCTATCTCTCTCTCCCTCTCCTTCTTGGGGAGTGATAGATTCCCCCTCAGTTCATTTATCCTGGAAGCGGAGGAGACGGCAGTGTGATGTGATCCATCTCGCCGGCGATGGAGGGAGCGCGGCGTCCCTGATCACAGGCCCTATCAATCTCACTCATAGGGGCCGGATCAGCGCTGCTGTCAGACAGCAGACACACATGGCCTGTTTGCCTGCCTAGGACTTCCTACTGTACCAAGCACACTAGCACTCACTGGGGATGTGACTGTAGCTGAGATAGGGAGACCCACAGAGGGGATGTTGCTGTTTCTGAACTCCAGAGGGGGAGATACTTATACAGATGCTGATGGTAAGACTTGAACAGGGTTGAAGTAAGTTAAAACCAAATTCCTTCCATTTGTTTTACTTGAATGTTTGGAAAGTTCAAATATGTATCTCCTGGAAGGGCAAGCAATGCTCTGACAGCGGATATAGTGAGATTTTCAAATGTGATATAATAGTTCATAATAGGAGAAAAACTATTTTTAGTCAGCATCTTTAGTATTCAGTATTTCATTGCTGAAATAATCACCCATTTGTCAATAGATGGAACATTTTCCAACTCTTGGACACTGCACCGGAAATCACGCCATCAAATATTGATTAGAGAAACACAAATTAGTCAGACAATATTTTGTAACATCTAAAGAATACTATAGAGAATGAACAGAGAGGATGGGAGGATGACCAGATAACAACTAGCCCAATGTATTTATTCAAACTGAAAATAATCCTCATACCTTCTAACAAAAATGACTCACACAGAAAAAAACATGAACAACAGATGAATTACATGTATCAACTTAACTTAATCAGTTAATTTACTAATGAGAATAATGATTTTGATAGGATGAAGAGTGAACCCTTCACCCACTGTGCAAGCTATATCAAGATACGAAATAGGTTTCCTGCAATTAAACTAATATTATGGTGCTATTTTCATACCACACACTGCACGTATTGAGTTTAGCAAAATTGGCAATGTGAGGATTTCTATTTGACCAGCAGCATTTCTATCCATGTCTGACCATATCTCCCAACACACTTGCCATATGCTGAATCAAAACACATTAAAGTCTCCTTGACACTCAAGTACACAAAATCACCCTTGCCCGTGACATAAACCACCCTTTACACACACTCCCCTTTACACACTCTGACACCCCTCAAAAAACACTTCCCAGCTGACGTGTAACACTCTCATGCACTCATCCACAGACACTTCATAACCTGACATGCATCACCCTGACACGCACACACATGCACACATCCACACACATCAAAAGCAGTGGGCTGTAAAGCGCTGTCCCTATCCACCCCAGACAGCGTCGACCAATCAAATTAGGTCTGATCAAAACATGCCATTCAAAGTCGGGGCTGGGGTGGGGGGGCGTTCAGGGGAGCACAGCCGACGCTCTGACCTTGGGAGCAATTAGCATGACCAGAGAGGGAGAGAGACTGAGACGGAGACCGGGAGAGAGAGAGTGGAGGGGGGGCCTGAGCGGAATAAAGACGGAGGTAATGCAAAAGCACCCCCACCTCACTCGATCTGCAAATAGGGGATGGAGCCCTCTGAGGGCCCACTCAGCACAAGGCCCTGGTCTTACCAGCCTCCTCCTCTTCACCCGAGCTCCTCTAGCTCCCCTGCCGCCTCCCCGAGTTCCCTAGTGCGAGCCCTGAGCCCAGGTCTCCCCCTGAGGAAGTTGAGGCCTCATCTCTCTGTCTTCTTCAGACTTGCTATCATTAGATCCTGTGTGTCATATTTGATTTTGTAGGTCATTAGGTTCCATAAGGTCGCTGTGTGTTTGAGGTAAAATAACACTGTGTGATGGTTTTTTACATATTGCACAGTGCCTTGCCTCATTTCAAATAGAGGATGAGAATGAGATCAATAATGACATTTTACTCCCTCAACACACAAGCACACACCTCGTCTACATTCATGTTCATTAATTATCCATTAATTTATCAAAAAAATCTTGCGGTGAATCCCTATCTTCAACAGCAGTATCAATATCTTCTTTCTTTGATAATAAAATATTGCCTGTCAGTGTCATCGAAAGTGCAGTGATCTCCTTTTCACAGCTCTGTTTCCTTTCAAAGGCTGCAGAGTTTGTTAATGTTAACATTCGTCGGCTTTGTTTACACAACCATGTATTCCTCCAGCGTATAACGGTGCTCCTGACACTCCACCCCCATCCCTCCAACTCCCCCCTCCATCTACCTGGGAATCTAATTTCAATTGACTGCCAGACAGAGGAGGTTTGAGGTTAGAACCATACAGTAAAAAGGCTGGGCAGGGCCGCCTAAGCGAGGTGCGCAGGTTCAAATTGTTTTCTATAAGTCACCTCTACGGGGGATTTGTGTTTATCCCTGGCCATTGATTTGTTGCTGGGGTTCATTGGGTAAGAGGGAGAAAAGGGGAAGGAAGGTAGACCAAAGAGGGAATTCAAGAGAGGCTGAAAGTAGGTCTTCGTCCTTCTCTTAGACCTCCAGAGAGAGGTGAGTTGAGGCAGAGAGAGAGAGAGATACTGGGTTGGAGATGGAAACCATGCTCATTGTTTTATGTATAATGCATTTTACGAGATTGTATCTGCTAGATTAATTAAAAAACACAAATTTGTGATGATTAACCTCTAAAAATGTTAGGATCTCTTTCTCTTTTTTTATAAATATTTGAAAATTCAGACTCATTGTCACTCATTGTTTAGACTCATGCACACAAAACTAGCTAAATTAGGTGTTCTGAAAACATAATAGGCATTTTTCAACATTAGGTGCACACTTAATTAGGTCTATAGTATGTTTTGTGTTTATTAGATTTACGTGCCTTATGTGTTTCAAAGCTGCTTTTGTGTGGAGCTGATTGAGCTGATCTTAGTCTTAATCCAGACTAAAGAAATTGATGGGAGAGACTTTGGCAGAGGTTGCTGCTTTGGTCACACACACCAACAACAGTGTGTCTTGTGTTGTTTAATGACACGAATACTACCTCAAAGTCATCCAGTCTGCTCTACAACATTATGAACATTACTACATAGATAACGATTTTTCTGTGCATTCGGCTCATCCTTATCTCTTTCACTTACAAACCACCCACGCGGGTTTAAACCTGTCTGGCTTTTATATAATATTCATGTACATATGCACCGACAAACGTTGTGCTTTCATTATGATATGTTAAATACTTTGGCATCAATCCGACATTGTGGTATTATTTTCTTCCTTTTTTGTCTATGCTAGTTTTGTCTTTCTGTTACAATAGGATATTCCTGATGGGGGGGATTTCCATTTCCCTGCATTGTTCTAGCAAGCTCTTGTCATTCTGTGTCTGTTGTTCTCTTCTCATAATGCTGCTGTGGCGCTCGCCCCATGACTCGCCTTTTTCAGTTTCACTTAGTGGCTTAATTACCGCTGAGCGTCTTCAATGCAAACGATGAAAGACAAATGGAAAACAAATACAATCAACACACTGTCTTATTAACCAGGTTGTCTGATCCTTCCCTACACGTCTTGTGCTAGACAATACCCTGTCTCCATGTGTGTTCTGTACACTACAATGTGCAGATAGAGAGACTGTGAAGTGAATGTAAATATAGGTTTGCATAAACACACAATACAACATTGGTTTGTAATTGGGAAAAGGTAAGGCGATATAGGAACTATGATGCAAAGCATTGTTAGGTCCATCACTTAGTTTGAACAAAGCAAACAGAAGAGCAGCCAGATGCAATATGAAGGTGCTTCTGATTAATACTGTGTCTGTGAATTGGTGTTTGTTTTAAAGAAAAACAAAAACGTTATTTAAAAAGTGACATGGGCTCAATATCATAATGGTAGTGCTTCACAACTAACAATTCGCTTCAGTATTTATTAATTTGCTTGTTATTATCTCCATTTAACTATGAAATGTTTGGGCATAAAATGTAAAAAAAAAAAAAAAAAACAGAGTAAAAAAGACAAAAAAATAATGTCCATCACAATTTCCTAAGCCCAAACTGATATTAACCCCTTAAGGAACAGTGTTCCAACATAGGAACACCCTTGTGTTTGGACGGAAACCAAAACCTGTGTTCCAACCTCTGTAACTCTGTGTCAGTATGTCATAGAATCAAACTTACATATCTAGAAAAAACTGAGGGTGTTACCTTTCCAATGGTACCAAGCACATCCCTGAGTCTCGAACTATGTGGGAGCTGTCATGCTTTTAATTACGGTATGTCATTTTGGAAAAAGAACCTTACAATGGGGGCGTTCATTAAGAGGTTAAACTGTTTACTTTTGATAACATGTAAAGAAATCTACTTTCTAGTAGTTGGTCATGGACTGGCGTGCACTTGTTTTGTTCAAGTTTTTCAAAACTTTAATGGAGTAGCCATAGCAATTTTGTTTGTATGAGAAGTTCACTTAAATTTCATTTGAATATGTATAAATCTAATGCCTAAGCTAAAATATATATATATATATATACATATACATATACATATATATATATATATATATATATATATATATATATATATATATATATATATATATATATATTAATGCCTGGTATGGTATAAAAAGAGTTCTGGAATTTGTTTGTATGAGAAGTTCACTTAAATTTCATTTGAATATGTATAAATCTAATGCCTAAGCTAAAATATATATATATATATATATATATACATATATATATATATATATATATATATATATATATAAATCAGATCAGAACTGAAAACACATGGATTCCTTTGCAAAATCAGCTGTAGTGTCATCACAGATCAAGTCCAAGAAGCAGCATTCATACCTCAAACCTCAACTGCTGAGAAGTTACGGAGCTGAACCATCTATGGATGTGTTTTGGTATATGCTTGATCACTCATGCATGTTGTGGATTTCATCAAGGAGTGTGTATTCATTTGTGTTTGTTTAGTTTGGGGAGCGAAGCCTCAGCTTGACAGTCATCTTGAGGGGCCAGCTTGCTATACCCATAAACAAGACGGGTCCAAATTAGCCGCTCAGAAAGCCTGTGGCCTTGAGTGGTGCTGTCCTACCCCCCAGCTACATTATTGAGCAATGCTAATGATGCAGGCTCTACTCATTTACTCTCTCTTCAACACCATTTCGCCGGCTTTCGTATGAGATTTAGCCAGGCTGGCTTTGCAGCAAGCTTTATCATTTTAGATTTCATCCCTTAAAAAAAAGAAAAAAAGAGAAAAAAAAAGAAGAAAAAAACACATACCCAGTGGGAGCGGGACTCTTCACTCTGACTCTTGCTGACTGACTCTCTCTCTCTCAAGGTTTTGGTAAGCACTGCTGCTCCTCCAGGTTTTAATAAGCAGTGGAGCAGAGGGTTTGTGTGTGTGCGTGTGTGGTTTGTGTACATGTGTGGCTGTTTGTATGTGTGTGCGAGTTAGAACGGTGAGCCGGTAACGAGACATACGCCCCCTCTACCACCACCACCGCAACCAGTGCCGCACCACTGTTTACTCTAGCAAATCCTGAACGAGGCCGCGGTGCTCCGAAGAGAGCTTTGCTCCTGTTAATTGGTCATTAAAAGTAGTGGTTTGTGGGCCTCACTAAATCTTTAAACAGGCCATGAAATAATAAAAGGGGAGGTTTGTCACCGCTGTTAGCTCCCCAGAGCAGGCAGAGAGGGAGAGAGGAGAAAGAAAGAAGAGCAGGACTCGGCTTTTGATCATTATCTGCAGAATTAACATGACTGATAATAATTGCTCTGTTCATTTCAGGCCTTGTAAATACATCGTGGATGTGGGGCTGCACGGCGGCAGATGAAAGGAGGTTGTCATTGATGTGTGAGGGGGTAGAAAGAGGTGGGCTGGAGGGGAAGATTGTGGCAGTAATCATGATTAGTGAGAAAAATACAAAGTCTTGTTAGACACAGGTTCAGGCAGCGATTGCTTGTCGTTCCTCGCACTGAACCTACAGTACTGCACAGGTTTGACACTGGGTACTTAGAAGTGTTGTATTCAGCTCTGTGTGAGAAAACGCTGCTGAGGATGCTACAGAACCAGCGATGAATATGCACACTGACAATCTCCTCTTAACGCTAATTATATCAAAGAAAGTCAAAGAAAGTCTGCTCTTACAAAATGACACCAGCAGGATGGAGACAACAGGTGTCAGAGCACACACGCAGACACACACTCTCTCTCACACGCACACACAACTATACCGTCTATTGTACCCTCCTAAGCCCTGTGAGAGTAATGATTCTGTTATACTTGCATGGCTTCTCATATATTGATTTGGGCCAGGAGGAGGCCCCGCCCGTGGGGGCCCCATTCCTCGGCTCCCCACCCGGCTCCTATTGTGCCTGCGTGTGTGTGTGTGCAAAATACCAGCAGTTGGTGTGTCAACAGAGTTGTATGCGAAAAGAGAAAAATAAATAAATAAAGAGGGGAGTCTAGATCTCAGTGACATCTTTAAGAGTACCAACCAATCCCCTCACCCTCTCACTTTCACACAAAAGCATGTGAACATACATGTGGACACACATACATGAAAACATGCGCACGCAACACATGGCCGTGCACACCCTCATTGTTGGGGTATCAGTTCAAGCCGTCAATAATGGCGCAGTGGACTGTGAAGGGACAGGCATGACCTAGACTGCCCACGGTGTGGAGTTTGTGTGTCTGTGTGTAAGGATCCATACAATCTGCAAGCTCACACTAAAAGACGCACACACACGCACACATACACACACTCACACACACACACGGATAAAGAGAGCCTGATCACTGACCTATATGACCTTTCCATCCTAGCCACCACCCTTCTGTCTGTGTCTTGGCCTGTCTGTATGTGTGTGTGTTAGTGTGTATGTGTGCACGCACTCTGTCCTCACACTGTGTGCGTGTCCTATACAGACCCCTTTTTTCTCCCCAAACCCCCTGTCCCTCCCCTCTCCTCCCTCATCCACCCAAACCTCCCATTGTTTTCCTCTCCTCCCCTCCATTGTCTCAGCTGAGAATGGAGGGATGAGCAGCCGCTGAAAGCAGGATGCTGATGTAGAGAACTGTCGTCTGGAAGGTTCATCATACAGGCTGTGGCCAAAAAAAAAAAAAAGGTTTACTGATGTATTCTTTGCCAACACTCAACTTAGAAAAAGTGAGACTGCGACAGTGGGTAAAATCCATCTGGGAGCAAATTACCTGCATCACTGCCATTCGGTTTTTTCTCTTTAATTGAAAACAAATTCACACTTTATTTAATTAGACATTAGCATAACTATTTTGCCATTTTGTTTAATGCACACAGACCTTGGAGTGATTTCCGTGTTTTTAGTCGCTCCCCTCGCACAAATTTTACATTTTCTGTCCCGATAAAAGTGTTGATATAACAGCAGACATCCTCAATTTATTTTCTGCCCAATCATACAAATTTTCTCTCTCCTGGTTTCATTGTAACAACTACTTTACTGTGTTTTGTGATTGTCATCCATCATGCTTAACCTCGCTTTTATTGCAGAACACTGAAAATGCATCTCACTTAAAGGTAACAAAGCTTAAATTTGTCTTATTGCCGCTCTGACTACTGTATTTTAAGTGAAAAGAACACATGCAGGTAAAACATGATTCTACACAGAAGATACATTTGACCTATGAAGTAATATTAGGAAAACGGGACTGTAAATTCACATGGCAGCTAACTAGGTTTTGGCTGCCATCTTCAGGCTGTTGTGAGTATTACCCTGCCAACACACACAGGATTTACAAGCCCTAGAGCTAAACATGGTGATTGTTCCTTCATGAAAATTAGACATCCCCACCCCTAATCTCTTCTAATTTCATTCAAGGTTTTATAGAAGCCATAACCCTAAGACTTGCGTTACACATAATCATTAACTGTGGCGTCTGTTTACATAAATGCACATCATCAGCTCAATTCTTACAGATTTATACACATCTTAATCATTTTCCTCAAAAGCATGAATGGTTTATGTGTGGGAAATGAACAGCAGAAGTGTCACCGTATAAATATATGGCAAGCTGAAGGCAAAATAATCACTGCGGTTTAAACCATCCCAGAGTTATTCACAGAAATAATGTCTTAATTCCCAGATACCTTTCAGACCAATTCTGCCAAGTTTACTATTGAAGCGGCTGCGGACATATTTTTTTTATGTATAAATCTATCTGGAGCATTAGGTACAGTGAAGAGATGTGTGCTCCAAATCATGCTCTGCACCCTCGGGGAGTTGTGGTATTAAATAAGACCTACCTTTGGAGCATTAGTGGAATTCAATATGTGCAATGTAATTATTCTGCTCAATAAGCCACTGGAGGAGGATATTCCATTTACTACACGCTCTAAAGCAGGTAGATTCGGATGCTGTTTTGTGTTCGCACAATATAAGCAAACATGCTACTGGTTCAGGGGGAAAAAATTACACATGCATTTTTAAACGGGTTTGCTGTTAGATCACGATTGAGATGGGGTACCATTAATGCATTTTAGAGCTTTTAGTGAGGACGGCGGAATTAGCAAGTTGAAAATCACCAAGTATACATGTGTTTTTCATTTTTTGTGTGACAAAGCGCATCTGATGAAATTATTATTAAACTGATTAAAAATGAAGATTAGACAAACACTTTTTATTATCCATAAATTGTTAAAGTCATTTAAGGAAAACAGTGAAGAATGTGCAGATTTCCCCTTCTGACATAGCAGGACTTGCTTCTTATCTCCGTTTTATAACACTACAAACTTTTACTATTACTATTAATCAAATAATTAATTTGTTATCAACTATTAATCACCAACAATTCTGATTACCATTTAATCGGTTTGGGCAATTTTAAGAAATTAAAGCAAAAGTTCTCTGATTTCAGCTTCTTAAAAGCTGAATAATTTTAAATCGTTTTTTCCTCCTCTATGACAAACTGAATATCTTTGGGTTGTGGACAAAACAAGACATTTGGGGACATCATCTTGGGCTTTGGAAAACACTGATCAACATTTCTGTACCATCTAATAACATTTTGCAGACCAAACAACTAATCGATTAATCGAGAAAGTAATTGACAGATTAAATCAACCATGAAAATTATTTGTAGTTGCAGCCCTAAGATGTCGATGAGTTGACTCAGTTAAATGACTGAAAATGAGACAAAAATGTTATCATCAACTCATTGTTTAAGTCATTTATCAAGCAAAAGTGCCAAGAATGTGCTAGGTCTTTTAAATTGGAAAACTTGCTTCTTTACTCTGTTTTATATTGAATATTAAGTATTTGACTCGAACAAGTAGTCACCTTGGGCTCCAGGAATTTGTGATGGGCATTATTACACAATTTTCTGAAATTGAATTAAAAATGATGTGAATAATTAAAGAAAATAATATGCCGGCTAATCATTAATGAAAACGACCTTTAATTGGAGCTTTGAAAGCCATACGCTGTAGTTTATCAGGGCTGCAATATTTCCAGAATCCTCATCTCAAAATACAGAGTGCACATGTCAAAAAGAATCAAAGCATGTCTAAGTTATTTTAATGCAAAATAAAAAAAAAACTTTAATATTTAGTGACAAGACATACAGCACTACAGTGCTGTAGCCTATCTGCAGTATCACCAAATCAAAACATAAAGAGCGCAAGTTTGAAAAGAAGAGAGGAGGGAGGGAGGGGGGTTTCAGAGGGGGTTATGCGTTTCATGCTGTCCCAGTTGCCTAAAGTGATTCTCTCAATAATGTATTAGAGCACTTGTTTATTATTTACTGTTTACACAGCTCAACTCATGCTGCTTTTGTGGAGTGACATTCTCACCCGCGCCGTCTGCGCAGAGCAGGCGGAACAACACGCGGCGCAGACAGACAAGCCGGCCCCACCAGCCGAAGCAGGCAGCCAACCAAACCGGGCAGCCACGCGCTCCACGCCACGCTCAGTTGATGCAAAGGCACTGGACTGAGAAATAAAAGACATCTCGGTTCATAGGAGCCGTTGTACATGCATCCTGAGGTTGTCAAAGAAAAACACACACGTGCACAGAGGGGGTTGGAAAAGGGTGGAAGTGGGAGGGGCACTGAGGGGACCTGATATTAGTATGTATGCAGACACCTTACTGGCAACCACACCACTCATCAGTTTCTTCATTTTCATTATATTTTCTTTTAAAGAGGTCCTGGTGTGAATGAAGGTCGTGTATTTCGGCGGTGTGCATACTGCACGATAACAGGTGACCGATGTGTGAAAGGGTCGTTTCTGTATTGAAGCACTTGTCAGGCGACAAAACAGTGCTTCCTAAGACTGAAGTAAGAATGACATAAAAGTTATTTTTCTAAGGTAATGCTCAGCTAATAAAAAACATGAAGGAAAATCCCCTACCGCTACTAAATGATTGAGAATTATTTAAATTCTCCCTCACAAGGGATGGGTTTATAGCTGAAAGCAATATGATTTAAAGTCCTAATCTGAGATCTAGTGTTAGCAAAATGTTCACCACACCACTGAAATTCAAAACAGAGGATTGAAACCTACTTTCACTCCATAAAATCAAAGTTATTAGTGTTTTTTTTGGGCCTATCTTCTTATTTGTAAATCCAGTCATAACATGATCTATGATCTGTTGAAAAAGCCCACAAATGAGTATATGTCATCTGCAACTCAGTACATGTTCATGTGAATATACCTTTGGATCAAGTGTGTATCAAGAGAAAAAAAAATATTACCTGCCTCTTGGATAAAATAAGACTCTTGGTGTTAAATATAAAATAGAAATTATCCTCTAATTATCCTCTTATACATGTGTAGTAGACTTTGAATCTCCTCACAGCACCACACGGTGTTTACTGAGGGAGGAAACACACAAATATGAGTCTGGTAATTACAAATAAAAAAAGTCTATCTCTGGTCAGAGCAGACAATAATTACATCCTCTTGTGTAGACATTAAAGTAAATCAGTTCCCAGGCCAATTTCTTCGAAAAAAAAAAATGTAGAGGTAGACTCTTGTGCAGACACGCACACACACAACAGACACATACTGTACCCAAAAAACAAAAACAACCACACACACAGACGCACACACACATGCAGTATTTTCAAAGTCATAAAACGAGGGGACTTCAAATGCAGCTATTTGTTTGGGGCCTGTTGTCGTGGGAATAGTCAGTGCGACTGTGCTGGTTCATTAGAATTCCTTTCAAGTTGTGGAGTGCGGCCTCCCTGTGTTCCTCTCCCCATATTCCCTGACCCCGATGCATCTCCATGGGGCTGAGGTAGGGCGGGGCACAAGGAGGGGAGGGGGAGGTAGGGGTTGGAAGTAAAGCACAGAACATTACACTGTAAACACACACACACACACACACAAACACACACACTTTTGGATGCACACATACAGTGGGACACCAAACTGCACACACACTGCATTGTAAACACACACCGGAAAGAGTACTTGAACTGGATGTGAAGTCACCAGAACTCACACAAAAAAAGGAAGAGCAGCAAACACACACATTATATTCAATGTCGATAAACAAACACACACATATACACACACACCCATCCAGAGCTCTCCTCCCTAACGGTGTCACCTCGCTGCATCACCCTCTCAGGGATGCAGGGGGGAGGTTCGCCTCAGCAGGCACAGCTCAACGCTCGGTCACAAGAGAGACTGCAATGTTGTGTTTTTGCCACCAGAGATGGTGGCAGGAGATTGTTTGTGTAATGCACCTGGATCTTTTCTGGCACACTTATAATTACTCCCCTCATCTGCTGCAAGAGCAGCTAAATGTTGCCTCAAAAGTCCTCAAAATTAAGATAAATTTAGAAGTGTCTCCATAAGATGATGATTGAAAATGAGTGAGTGGCATTTCAAATATAACTCGATAATCAGCACGTGCACAAAGATTATTTTGTAATGGATAAAAATAAAAAGTAATTTTCATGACATTATCATTATAGTAATAATGGATCAAAATACAAAAAAAATGTAGGTAGCTGAGAACATTTCATTTGTTTCTATACAATGTCCAATTCTGAAATCATTATAATGTTTCAAAGCGAGACCTTAACACATGTTTCTAAAACAAACTGGTGGGAATAAATTTAATACATTGGCAGAACCATTTTACTTCATGGAAGGAAAAAAATATATATTTTAAGGTCCAATGTGACACTAAGATGGTCATCATAAATTTCTTTACAAGATGGCAATCAGCACAGATTAACAATTCTCTTTGAGTGACATAATGACATTTCTATTTGAGATACGGAACTGTATCTGTAACTGTTGTTTTGATATACAAGATATGAAAATGGTTATATCCTGTGTCCTTTTTAGTAATGGAAAGCTATTCATTCATCATCTTTTTTGTACTATTCATGATCACAAAACATTACTGGATGATTTTTGGATAAGCCGTGATAATGATAATAAGCTTTAACAATGTTGAAGAGGCATATCAGTGAAGCCTGAATGAGCAGTAATATATGTAAAAATAAAATCTAAAAAAAGAAAAGAATTATGATTAAATTATCTAGCAACATGAGTCAGCATTCCTTTTTTTGTGAAGCACTAAAAGTGGGTATAAACTATGACATTTTTAATGCAAACTAACCAGTGTAGATGAATTTTTTTTTTGCAGCACTGTCCAGTTTGCAGAGCAGAATGGCGTGAATTGCGGCCTGCAAGAGTTTTTTTTTCCTCTCAGTCGGAGTGAGGTCACTTTGGCAGCCTGAGCTCCCGGACGAGACCCCAGCGGGCGCCAGACTGCAGGGAGAGGGACGCGGAGCTGCTGCCCGTCACAGCCCACTGGTCGCCTGACGGGCCCCAAGGCCTGCCAGACTGACACCACCCCCGGCCGGGCAGGAGGTAGAGAGGGGGCAGGGGAGGGGGCCAGGGAAGGGGTGTATGGAGGTGGAGGTTGGCATAGGGGACAATCAGTATCCAATGCATTTATCTATCTCAATAGTAGGATAGAGGGGGAGAGGACACTCAGAGAAGGGACAGTCAATGGTTTGCCACTGTGCCCGCTGCTGGCATGTGACTGAGGTTGTTTCAGGTGACACAGAGAGAAGAGGGGGGAGACATTGCAATAGACAGCAATTACTCAGCATGTAATCGATAGATAGCAATACATGCAATACGCAGTTCAGATAAATCTCTGTCTGATAAAAAAAAAAAGTCATGTATTATCTGGGAAAGAAGCCGAAAGAAAAAAAGGATGAGGGAGAGTGAAAAACTAGTTGTGTGTGTCCCAGCATGTGTCTTAGGCTGGCGTGGAGGAGGGAGGAGGGCAACACTCACAGAGTCTCTCAGGCGTGTCCAGAGCATGAGCCAAGTACCTCTACTACATTCAAGTACACACACAAACACACACACTCCCACTATACATGCACACCTGCCGTCCCTCACCTAACACACCCATACACTCACACGCACACAGGCACAGCAATGTACATGCTTGCAGTTCAGCGCACCGACACGCGCTCAAACTTTTACCCTGCAATTATGAAGTTCATGCAAAGTCACAATGGACATGTACGTTCTTCTTCCAGTAGGGCTGAGAACATCTCTTCTTCTCTAACAAGATGTCTTGTTTCACAGAGGTAAGAAAACACAGAAATATCTTTACTGTCTGTGTGTATCTTTGTGATATTTTCCAACACTGCCCTTGTACTTCTGTAAACATGGCAGTTGTTGCATTCAGAGAAGTGTTTATCCTTCATCAACGAGCCAAGTTCCAGTTTCACTTATCTAATATTCAGCATGGTAGCTCTGGTGCAGGGATCTGGGATATCACTAGGGCTGTCTCCGAACAGCCGACCAAACCATAAGTCAACGAGAAGCTAACTACTACAATCTATAGCTGCTGTTAACTAGTTAGCTCAGTTAGCTGTGTAGGTAGGGGTCCTATTTATAGATTCTGCTTGGACTGGGAGCTATAATCACCAGGGAAGTGTGTTTACACTCCAAGCACAGGGACACTGGACCGCCAGGAGGAGAAGGTTTTCAGGCCCGGGGCACTGGGGGACCCAGGGGGGACTTCCAGCAGGATGCAGCACTGAGATGAGCATCAGAACCGCGTTCAGGAGCCTCTCAGTGAACACAGCTGGACCGGGACCGAACACAGCCTCCAAGACAAGGTAACCTAAAGTGGCTCTGACTGGAACTCTGACTCCGGAGATGTCAAAGATAAGGTGGGTTTAGTCGGGGACTGGAGAGACGTGAAGCAAGAGAGGAGTAAGAGGGAGGATGGGCATCAGTGATTGCCCACCTCCAGAGGCCAGAGCAGGGATTACGGCAGGATCAGCCCCAGGGTTCCAGGAGCCAAACCCGGCATGAAAACCACAACCTGTCTTAAAACTGTTATTGTTAACAGTTAGTTATTCACATGTTTTGAACTACAAGACATTTGGGACGTGATACTGCATTGAATTAACACATTTTCAGACGCATCCAACATCAATGCCACTTTTGTCATCAGCACTGTTAGTAAAAGGCAGCTCACTCCACGTGCGCTTGTAAATTCTATATTTCAATGGCAAACTATTACATTTTGTATTTTTCTATAATGTAGCACAGTGTTAATAATGTAAATACCAGTCTTTCTTGGACCTGGAAGTCAAACCATTTTCAGATACCCTCAAAAAATATGTTTTTAAATAATTAAATGAATATTAGAAGCATGTCGTGACAAATCGTTTAACAGCTTAAAGTAAGAAGTACTAGTCGATTGAGAAAATCTTTGGTTGGGGAAAGCCCTAAATATCACATAAAATGCAACATATAGTATAATGTATGTGTAATGTGTAAATGCATGAGTCTAACACTTAACTTGAAGATATTCAAATAAAAAAAAAACTTAATAAATAAAAAACACTTTCATATACACTTTTGCAGGAACACATTATAAACACACTGAAAAACAGCGGACATCCTCGCACATGGAATAAAGCAGTAGCTGATGAGGGGAGCAGACTGAATCTTGTCAAAGAGGGATTCGTGTTCTACAGCATAACGAAACATTGTAACTTTGCAATTAAATAGTAAATGGATCAATGTTTGTATATGTTTATGTGTGCATGTGTGTGTTTGGGGGGCCTCAGGGGCCCGTCCTAATGAGCTATCTGTGTGCATTTCTAACAAGAGCTCGGTGCAGCGCCCACGGCACTGTCATCCTGGGCCGCGGCTGACCTTGCTCGGCTGCTAGGCTGTGTCGTTTGCTATATTTATGGCACCTCCACCATCTTGCTCTGTGTTTCTGTGTGTATGTGTGCATGTGTGTGTCTGAGTGTGTACATTCACCAGTGTGTGCATTCCAGGAGGGCGGGAGTGCAGGGGGGCTCACTCAGGAAGCAAATACTGTGTATATCAGCATAATGAATCAAGTGAGAGAGAGAAATAGAGAGAGGGAGAGAGAGAAGGAGAAAGAGGGAGGGTAGAAGGGAGGAAGGGATGGAGAAAGCCATTTTCCCTCTGCTGTTTTCTCCCCTCTCTGCAACCAACCCCTGTGGTGTGAATTCCCTCTATTCTGCATTTGCCATTTCCCCTTGTTTCCCCTGTTTTCCCCGTTGCCCCTATTTTATTCCTTTGCTTGGCCTGATCAGGGAGCTGCACCAAGCATTTAGGCATGGCAAGTTGGACTGGACACTCAAGTCCTAATTTAACGATTTATATGTGTTTAATACTGTTTCTGTGTCTTCTCCTGACATGTGTTATTAACCCATCCAATGAGAATAGAAGCTTTGAGCATTTACACAATGTACACACAACAAAAGCAAGCAGATATCACGCATCAATTCATGTAAAGCCAATGTGCATGCATGCACGCAGCTGTATGAGTTTGGCATCAACCAAGCCAGCTGAATCACCAATGGAATAATAACAATGCATGTGCATGGAATCAACTGGACCCCCTGTTCTGTTTCTGGGCAGGGGAGGAAGTCTGGTGCACACACACACACACACACACACACACACACACAAAGATACATACACGGCCTCAATATGCAAAGCTCCCCTGTGCTGGGTTAAGGGAGAGGGGCGTGCTGCTGTGAATACTCATCTGAGCCTGGCAGAGGGAGCAGTGTGTATCCCCCCATAACCTCGGGGCGAGGGGCAGGGGAGGGCGCTCCATTTGCGTGGGACACACATACACAAGTGGAAACACACACATATGAAAACACGTTTGCACACACACACACGCAGACACAAACAGAAAAGTCAGACACATACATGCTCATATGCCAACACACATACACACACACACACACACACACATAATATAACCCATGCATACAGACATTCGCACATGCAGGCGATAAGCGAAGGAGCACTATGGGGAGGGGGCGCCGTGACCAAAAGTAAAGTTTTAATTCGGTCCTCGGGGACACTGCTTACTCATCCAACTCCCCCAAGGACCGACTTCCTCTGAAATCTATTCAAATCACATCTCTCCTCCGCCTTTTATTGCATTTCTCATATCCCCCCATCACAAAGTGACAAATCACCACACACTTCACAGAGCCAACATCACTTTCTCTCCATTTTGGGGGACAGACAGATTTGGGGGATTTTTACTTTTAAAGTGATTAGAGAAACTCTCTTCCTTCTGGTTTTTCCATTATTTTCCATGAGCATTACTGTACATGAGTTGTCAGGTTTGGAGTCCAGAGATACCTTCACCGGACAAAAACACGCAGCTAAAATACCTGGACTTACTTTGAACAGGAAGAATCATTTATCCAACAAATGTGTAACTGAACCTCTCTCACTACTGCATACATAAACACACACACAGATGTTCATCATACACAGTATTTCAAGTCCCACCACAACTGCAAAAGAAACTCTTTCAGTCTCTCTCTCAAACACACATCAAACACTAATACCATTGCAAGCTCCCTCCCAAACATACAAACACACGAGTGTAGGAACACACTCTGCTACTCAAGTCCCACACTTGCTGCCAGTGTTCTCCCCTCCATTCTCAATAAAGCAGGTGATGAGAGCGTCGAGGTCTAATTAGTTTATGCAGACGTATGAAGCTGGTGGGACAGGCAGCATTGTTATTATTTCTCTGCAAGCCCACTGCAGACACACACACACACAACAACAGTGACACTTACAACGTCGCCTGCCGCATCCCCGACCACGCTCATCGAAGATGGTTGGGGGGGTGAAATGGTGGGGTGGGTGAGGCTGGATGAGAAAGGGGTGTCAGGATGAGGGGAGCTGGTGTGCGAGCGTGAGAGGAGAGGGAGAGAAGCGCCACTTGATATATTCGTAATGTTCCTTAATATTTTCATTTTGATGTAATTTGTGGCCCCGGTTTTTTAAATATCCGCTCTGTAATAATGTTTAATTTCAAGGGTCAGTCTGCCAAGGAGTATATTAAAGCTGATAAAACTCATTTTCCACAGGCCCAATATCGCGCCCAGATCAGGTTAGGAGGCCAGCCTCCCTGAATATTTCATCTTTTATCATGCCGATAATGGGAAGATGACAGAGGCGCATTATTACAATGAGAGAATTGCTCATTTTCCTGACGGGGAGGGCTGCCTGGCTGCTTGGCTGCCTGCTTCCCTGACTGCCTGCATCAATGACTGGCTGGGGCTGCCGAAAGCCGAGGGCTCCACAGAGTGTTTGTCGCAATAAAAGAAATTCTTCCCTGGGAGAGGAGAGGTGACGAGTGGAGAGGAGGAGAGGAGGCGCAGGGAGGGGATGGAGGTAGAGAGAATGAGAGAGAGGTAAGAAAGAAAGTGAGAGAGAGAAAAGCAACTTTCTTCAACCACCTCACTTATTTGATTGCGATGAATAATAAATGTGTGGGCTTGCAGTCAGAGGGGGGTGAGCAATCGAGCAATAGCTCTGTGTGTGTGTGTGTGGGTGTGTGTGTGTGTGTGTGTGTGTGTGTGTGTGTGTGTGTGTGTGTGTGTGTGTGCTGGTGGTGGTGGTGATGTGGCAGGGTAGGGGGCTAGGTGATAATCACAGATTTGAAGAGGGTCCCCATTCTGAATTAACCCATTTAATTGAGCCATTAGGAAAGAACAAAGCTGGGGCTATGGGGCGAGGCGAGGGTGTGGGGTGGGGGTGCTTCAGTCCATCAACAGCCTTGGGAATGGAACCTGCCCCGCACGCAAATGACTAACCGGACCATCTCTGGCGCCAGAGCAGCTTAATAAATGGACCCAATCAAGGCTGTTCTGGGGACCACCTGTGTCCCGTACAGGTCAGAACCATTAGACCCACATTAGAGGGCCATGATAGACGCAGGCGCCACTCCAGCCACCCCAATAATGAGGATAATAAGAGTACCATAATGGCATATTTATGGGCTGGCTAAGAAAGGAGGGACTGACTGCAGTGTTTTGGGTTATTCAGAAAGGGAAGAGTTCAGACAGGTGACTGTGTGAGACTGTAGCTTTAAGAAACGCACAATATTCTAGCTTGCAATTTCAATTACCAACATGATTACAGGACTTAATCCTTTATATGTAAAGCCTGTAATAAAAGAAGCCGCAAACGAGTAAACCAGGAGTGATCAGAATAAAATTACTCACAAGAGACCTAGTTATGATACATTTCCATTTCCACTGGCTGCGCTGTGTGAGAGATCTGTCACACACCAGGTGGGCCTATCTTGGCATTTAATATGTTAATCTGTAATCTTTCCTCTTCATTCAACTATTCTACTAAAGGCACCACATTGAAGAAATGTTCTCTTTTCCTGTCTTTCTCTCCAGTACTATAATCTTGACACTTCTCACTGTGCCACAGGCACCGGTTGAAAGAATGAATGGTAACTAAGGATGTGAATTTTTAACCAACGAGTCATTAAAATATTCTGGTCGACTTCAAAAGCACTAACCATTGAAAGTAAACTTTGTGTTGGCTTTGCTTCAAAAAGCACTTATTAATTGAGCTCTTCCTCCAAATTAGCAAAGATCTGTGTGTGTGGTGTAGTGAGGGAGCCCATTAATACCTGAAGCTATAACAGCTGTGCTGGCATCATCTGTGCAACAAGTCTGTTCCCCATCTGTGTGGAAACTGCAAAGAAATAAAGTAACAAATTGAAAATGAAAGTTTCATTTCAGTTAAGTTTCACTTGCTCGTTTCTTTTTTCCCTCTTGGTTGATCACTTTCACTAGCCCTCTCTCTCTCCCTCTCTCTCTCTTATCCACGTTATTCTGAACTTCTGTGTCCAGCAAAATGCCCTATTTTCAATTACAATACTAACATTCATTTTTGTATTCATTATTGAGCATAAAAGGTGTTTTTAAAGCCCATTTTTTCACAAACAGTCACATGTTCGGCCACAGGTGTCCCTATGTCAGCCTTGTATCGTCAATACCACTGTGGCAGGCGGAGCTGCTGTGGTTTCGGTCCTGTATCGAAGCTCATCAGGGTGAGAGGATCCTGCCACCATCAAAGAGTGCACAACATTATTCTCCAGCATATACAGCACCACTGAATTTTATTTTTTATTGTTGAAGTTGGAACATCAACCTGCTTTTGAGCCTTTCTATTGACTTCATATAAGTCCATCTCTACGAACATGGCGATAGTGGAGGAGGGTGTGATAAAGTACCTGTTAAGCCATGGTCTGTGAGTCCATGCACCGTGTGTGGCCAATTCTCTTACCTAACATTGCCAACATCATTTCCAATATTTTCAGATGTCTGCCATTGTTCAAAAACTATTTGTGTACTATGATCTTGTTGGTTGCACTATTGGCTACACTTAGTTTTCAAATTATCAGCTTGTCTGCCGATCTGAGAGGACTAGTACAGGACATTTAAGATTTCCCTTCATTCTTTTTCACAATGTTCCATCACTCAGGTGTGAAAAGAGCAGTGGCAGGTGTGTGAAAGGTAATGTGAAATAAATAATGTATTAGGCTGAACTGCAGTTAGAAGAGTCATCCAGATGATGATGTCCTGGCAAATGAATGGTTACTGGCTGCTACAGAGCACACAGTTCAAAGGGGGGATAGGGGGGCCTCTCAGATTTGGCAACGACAGGTTGGACAAAACAACATCTTTACAAGCTTGTCAGTGATGTCAAACTATTGTGTTAGTTATTGTATATCCCCAGCAAAACCCACCCATCCTTAGCCACCCTCTAAAAAGGTGCCAGACACTTTGGGTGCATCCCTGTGGAGAGGAAGAGGAAGTGATGAGTACCCCAAAGGGCAACGGAGGTCACTGCTGACCAGCGTGACTGCCAATGACCCCTGGGAAGGGTGGGATGGAGTCAATGTGTCTGGACCCCCACCCCAATCAAAAAAAAAATAAAAATCTGTCACCGTGTCAGAGGGGTGTGTGGGAGGTGGCGGGTTGGATGGGCCGGAGTGGGGGTTGGGGGAGTGGGTGATGGTGGGTACCAGACTGGGGCACCTCGGGGGACTTTTGGAGAGGAAGAGCCATGCACCATGTCTCCTGCTACCAACCGTAGTTCCCTCATTTGATTGTGAATCCATGAATAATGCATGGCGGATGGGACTGAAGGAGGGGGAAGGATGGAGGGGTTGGGGGGGGGGGACCTCAACCTTAAAGGGGCCCTGCCACAGTGGGAGTCATTACCGATGAACAACCACACTGATGAGCCACGGAGAGAGAGAGAGAGAGAGAGAGAGAGAGAGAGAGCGTAGGAGAAAGAGGGGGAGAGAGAGAGAGGTGGGGACTGAATGGAGGAGAAAAACAAACAAGATATAAAAAAAGAAAGAAGGATGCCCATGAAACCAGGCTTCTCAAACATTTCAAGCATGCCGCTTACTGAGTGTTTTTTTGCCTCCTCTGTTTTCATCACTCTGTAGATGTTTTGTTGTTGTTTTCATCTGTTCATTCATCTATCCATAATTCAAACAGGAAAAATACTCTAAATCTTTTTTCCTGGTTGTTTGTATTTGTTGTTGCCTGGATTCTCTGTAATAAGTTTCATGTGTACACAGGGCAGTAGTGAGCAGATGGTGTAAATGTACAGTAAAAACTTTGGAGCAACTGATTCGCCTGCAGTCGAGGGCACAGCACCCATCGGATCCCAGAGCGAGGGATGTTGCTAAAATCTGATTTGTTGGATGGGTTTAAAAACATGATATAATTGTTAATCAGCACCCTTGGCTAATAATGTCTCATCCCCAGGACATAAGCTCCAACAGTGTGGGTGTTTAAAATGCCTGAATTGATCAATGTGAACTATGAACAACTGAGATCAGTGTTGATGACATGTTGGAGCTTTGAGGTTCATTCAAACTGCAGCAAGCATCTGTCACCTTGCTGCTCCATGGCTGCTTTATCTTTGGGTATTCCTCCCTTGCAACATTTATGTGACAGATTTTCCTCACAAAGATTTACAGAGTGTTACTAACTTCTCTTAAGACAGTAATTACAGTCAGGTTATGTAAGTATGTAACTCACCCAACTAATATTGTCTTGTGGCTCTTGGCCTTAAACAGAGAAAGCATGACTGAAAAAGGATTTAACCTCCTTTAACTCCTTAAATTCCATGCCAATGAAATGCCAATGAATTGACTTATTCCTTGATCCTTGATTGACTCTGAAACCAATTTTAAATTATGGTTCAGCCTGACGTTCAGTGAGATGGTATCTTACGGTTTAACAGCACATGGATACCGAATGATGATGATGATGACGATGATGATAATGATGGCAATATTTTAGAATTGAAGCGATTAGAACAACGATTGATAGAAAATTAATCAGCAACCTTTTTGTTTGTGGTGCTGATTGCAATTAGTCCCGGAATCTTTTATACAGTGATAAAGGTCAACCTTCTCTCTTCTTGTCTTTCCACCTTATCCAGTGTGATGGTTTGTCACTTTCAACCTCTTTATATCACTGTAAATTAGAAACTGGAGGGTTTGAAATGTCTAAAACCAATTAAAAGATAATTAACTTGGAACTTGGACAATTTAAGGAGTAATCAAATCAATAATGGAAATAAATGTTAGGTACAGCCATATAATATTTATGAACATAATTATCCTAAAAAATAATTAGTGATTTATACAATGGAAGACATACCACACCAACACACACAGTACAGTGTGCTCACACTTGGACAATGACTAAAAGTTGAAAAGAAAACACCAAAAAAACAGAGAGAGACTCATACTTGCAAATCCATAGAAACACAATTTCTTTCCGCATATGCAAGTTGGTGGAGCAGGAGGTGGGTGGGAGAGCGAAATGAGCAGAGCCATCCAGCAGTATTGCTGCTGCTAGCGATGTGTTCGTGTGTGTGTGTGTGTGCAGGTGTGTATGTTATCTTGTGTGTATGTGTGCTTGAAAGCCATTCCTGCGGCAGCAGCTAAGGCGCTGTAGCAGGACTAGGTGTTATCACTCATTCTGATTCCGTATTACAGCATGACGGATGGGCCCCCGCGGGCCGGCGAGCGTCGCCGCGCGCTTATTACCGCAGCTCTTAAGTGGGAGTTGATTTAGCTTAAATAGGTTGTTTCATAAGGAGAAGACACCAGCGCTGTCACCACTGCTCTGCTCCCCGCTACAGCAAACTGCCACTCTAATTGAATAATGCCTCCTCTACATACCTATTAGGGTGCTTAGGTACATAGTGTGCCCCAATAATTGCTTATACAACCTGGCTAATTTGGCCTTCACCCCCTGCACACACACGCACGCTCACATACACACACAATGCTCCCCTCACCAATGTGTGATATTCATGTTGCTAATATAATCCACAGTATGTGTGTGCTCTATGTGGGTTAGTATTTTACGGCATTCCATGTTTAAGGATCATCACTATTTCTCTGGCGTATTAGCAAAAACAAAACAAATAGGCCTATATTTGAGTCATAAATTCAGGATTTGATACTGCATATCTAATTTCATATTCCTTTAACCTGAATCCAATGGAATCACTGGATTCTGAATGCTATAAAAGTGCAAATAGACCTACACTATAAAGGATTAGTGTTTCATTAGCATATCACAGGGAGATATTTGAGCATGCATGTTCCAATAATACAAGTGCCATGCTGTTTTAGCGTGGAGGTGGTTACGATGGGAGGAGGTTTGGATAAAGGCATTTCGATTAACGAAATGCTGATCCGTTTCCCTGTCTCTGTTGGCTTTAAGAGATTATTGCTGATGCAACAGTGCGATGGCATGTGAATTGTGCGCTGCTGTGGAGTGGAACCTGTGCCAACTCTCTGTAAGTGAACAAGGCGCCATGGATTCTTGCCAGCAACAACATACTCCCAGGGAAGCCGAAGTTGGCCGTCAATCATGAGCCCTCAAATGGAAACGCACCCACTTCTCACTAGCCCCCCACTTCACTCAGTTTGTCAGACTGACACAGATATTCATACACATACAAACACACAGACACAAAGGGGTGCTAAAGGTGAAAAAAAGAGAAGGGCTACTTTTAGGGTAAGTTTTGTTTAGTCCCCAGAATGTACTGATTAATCCTGAGCAGCTGCACTAAATTTATCTGCGATTTCAAGCCCTCCTGAACAGCACGGGGATGTCCCCAAGTCACTGGCCTGAGGTCAGAAATGGTTAGGTTGGAATATAATTTCACTCACTGGGCAGAATTAAAAATATATCTTGTTGGTACCTGCTAAACATGCTGTATAAAGTAGGTTGTCTAGTATGGATCATAAGTCAGCCTGACCTTGAAAAAAGAAAACTTTCCAGCAAGAGAACATTTGTTTATCTAAATAAGCTTTACTTCAATTCAATACTTTTAATTTTGCTGAGTGTTAAGGCCAAGTTCATTTATGTTTGAATTTTGTAAAATGAAACTGAGTTGGTGTTAGTTACCCTACATCAACCTTGACTTGCTAATTATGGAGAAATACTGAGGCTAGACCAGTTGGCAACCACAGATTTTAAAATTAAAAAACATTAACAAAACATCATCAAATGCCATAAAAAATATTGAATATGAGCCAACAAGGCAATGCTGTAATTCTTGAAGTCACTGAAGCAAGGTTTAAGTTACATATATCTATAATCAAATGTATTTTAATTAAACTACACATCCAGATTCACATTAAGACTACATGCGTGTGTTATACAACACACACGCAAAGATGCACACATGTGCACACACACTATACGCCCTGCATACACATACATAATCAAACACACACAAATTTGTTCCAATCACGCAAACACAGTCACTCATGTGCACATTCATATACACAAACATTTACAGAATATACATTTGTACAAAGTATCTGCACAAGTGCCCAGACATAAACAGCCCTGTGGGTGCTTTGGTGTGCCACCCCGCTCTCTTTCCCATGCGTGCTTGCTGTGCCCTCTGGTTGGCGGTGATTGATGACGGCCATGGCGAGGCAGATCATTTGGGTGGCCCCATCTACACAGGACGTAAATCAAATCAGCTTCGCTAATGATTCTCAGATGCTCATCTGGCAGCCGCGGCCAGAACCCTATCGGGTCTTTCACAGAGGGACAAAAGAAACATCAATAAGTCCCAGAACGATTTTTATTTGACCATCCGTTCAAAGGATTGATGTCCATTTTCTTAAAGATTTCTAGGTGAAAGAGAGGCACCTCTGTCAAGGAAAAATCAAGGCCTCATCATCTGTGCTGCATCATAAGTGTGTATTTGATGCATGTGTGGTGAGTGGGCATGTGTGTGAATCACTATGGATATGCATCTATTTAGATGTGATGCAAGGTAATGCAATGTAGCTGAATAGGGAAGATATTGCTTCATTGGAATATCTGATATCAGCTCTGCAAGGTAGAGAATCTCAAACATGACGAAACAATCAAACAGGTACTGGTGGTGAAGCGAATGAAAACTCCAGGGTAAAAATCCAGCCCCCAGACCATCCATACTGTTTCTGAACCAGTCTGTTGATCCAATCCTATTGCTAGCTGTGATGTGATGGATAACCCTGGCAGGTGAGAGGACCTCAGCCCTCAGGCCTCCAGGGGTGACCCATTACAACTTTTCATTAAAACGTCTGTCCGATGCACAGCCTCGATTTGTCTGTAATTTATGATGCCATTACAAGCTAATTAGTGCCAGGATCCCTCTGCCCTGCTCGGCATGCCAGGCCCTTGGCAGTCAAGAGAGGGCACACACTGCTGGCTTCAGCTTCACAAGTACCAGCAAAGGCTACTCTTATCAGTCAGTGCTTCATTTTCCTTTTAAACTGTGGCTGTAAAGGTCGGTAAATACAGTGCTCACAAGAAGCATGATATTAGTAGATCTACTTTCATTTGTGCACAAATGACCTGAACGTTTTTTTCTTGATCTACACACAGCCACAACTAAAAAATCTTTTTTTGTATTGTGTAGGTGTAGGACTGTATAAGTAGTTGTCTTGAATCGTCACAGTGCAGACGTCACAGTTCGGTGCATGTAGTCTGACTCAGTCACACTCTGGCAAGCGCATGTGCCAGTGGGCAAGAGTATAACCTCTCTGACCCCCATTCCAATCCAGTTGGTGGTGATAATACACCAAAAATGCTGTTTTCAAACCGCCACTTACAACAAGAGAAGAAGAGGAAGAAGAGACAATAAAACAAGACAAATAAGAAAATTGTAACTGATGCACTCTGGAGAGAATCAAACGAGACACTGGAGCTGGAGGACCTGTCTGCTATTTTCCAAATCACCTATATGGGAAAATTTCAGTGAATCAGACAAGGACCGTGTGTTGACATTGTACAATAGTTGTATGTGAGCAGAGACAAGGTGAACAGGCTATCGCATATTGGACAGAATCACCCAGATATGTCAATCACTGGACCAAGGCAAAAAAAAATATATGACCTATCCAAGAGTGAACATTCACTCTTTACTGCTTAATGCACTAGAGGCTGCACCAACTATCGCGGGTAGAACTAGGTGGGCACTGGATGGATCAAACTGTAACTTGCACGATTGTCTGTTGAAAACAAATGAAAATAAAACTTGACTCTTGCATTTGGGATTCTTTGTTGCCTTTTTTCCTGTTTTACCTCCCCACTCACAATGAACATTGACCCCAAAGCTGACGCAAGTACCAAAATCTAGCTTCTATGTACCATCACACTACAAGTATTGTGCATATAAGGGAATAATTTTGAGTCATTATCATTTTATTGCAACTCCCAGTGACACTTCACATCCAAACTGTGTTTAACTCTATGTTTGGAACGGCAGAGGTTTTAAGCTTATGACAGGCTGAATCAGAGTTATTCAGTCATAGAGATAAACAAATTATTTCAAATGAGATATAGAATTGTGATTGGTAATTGTCCTTTAGAAGACTGTATTTAAATCTGGATATCTTTGTCCTTAGAGTTACCTGACCCCAACAGAGGCCTTGTAAAATTCAAAATGTGCATCATCTGCATACAGAACAAATGTTTAACAGTAGCCTAGCAGAGCAGAGAGTGACTGTCCTCAGCAGCTTGTCTATAAGATTGGAGGGGAGGGGGGGTCTCATCAAAGCCAGTGCACCCATGCATGAAAGTCAATCCACTGCTTGTGTGTGTTTTATTTATTCATTAGTGACACGCAGCTTGAAAAGGAAGAAGAAAAAAGACAAGAAAGTTCCATTCAAATAAGCATGGCATCCCCGGAGCGAGATTGTAAGAGAGAGAGAAACAAGGGGGGTGTGTGTGTCTGTGTGTGTGTGTGTGTGTGTGTGTGTTTGTGTGTGTGTGTGTGCGTGTGTGTGTGTGTGTGGAAAACAGGGTGCTGGAGGAAAGGGAGATGGGGGAAGAGTGGGATGACTTCTTTTAATTTGGGGAACCCCTCGGGGGAAATCGAGCCCGTGAACACGCAATTACGACAGTCATCAGTGAAGCGCGCACGTGAGGAAGTGGGGCGTCGAGCGTAGAGAGAAAAATATCAAGATGGAGAAGGAGGAAATGGTTTGAAGTAATATTATCTTAAGTCTCAGCCGCCCCTCCCCCACTGATAATCACTCACAGACACATGCAAAGTGTAAATCGACACACACATTTCCCCTTGCTTTATTTCATAAATGACAAATGTAACTAATACGCAGGTAATCTATTACAATTAACTGACAGTTTGCGGGGCAAGGGGAGGGGCAAGGCCATCATCATTGGCCAATTATCATCTTATTATGGCCGTTAAGTGGCATCATATTAGGGTCAGCGCCCCTCATTTCAAGGGAGAAAATAATTGTTAACCTCTGTAATAGCGATGCACAGAAACTATTTAACACACCCCAGGGGGATCTCTCACACCTCATACACACAAACTGAGTCAGTGCATTGGCTAGAAGTTCAAATCATTTACGTCAAAAACGGTGCACTTCCAACCTGCTCTGCTTCAGGTTGACCATGTCTTTATACAACAGATCAGATGCATCAATCAGTACACTTGACCAGAAGTGTCATATATCTTCTGTCAAGCAGTAGTATATATTCAGTAAATCTCATAAAAAAAAATAACAATATCCCTATATAAGTGTGACAAGCATTTCATCATCTAATTATTAAGCAGAAATGCCAACTATTCATTTACAGTTTCTCTAATGTGTTTTTCTCTGTTTTATACCATTTTAAATGAATATCTACAGGTTGTTGACGGCCGCTAGTTCATACAAAATATGACATAAGCGGAGTTACCAGTTTACAGACCATATGATTAATGAATAAACAAACAAATAACCAATATTAAAATAATCATTGTTTGCTGGCTAATATGTTGTGAGTATTGTAATTAGTTGTAATTCTAGCACTCTTTTGTGCATTAGTTTCTCTACCATGACCGGGATCACTTCTTGTTTATATTTATTTTTTTTGTGCATTAGCGGGGTCTAGTACAGGAACCTCTCTAACCCGGTCATGTAAGTTGAGTTTTATTTCTTTGACTTTCATGAACAGTTTAAATCTACTCCAGATTTAAATACTGATACAAATGATACTGATATCAGCTGCAAATACAAGATAACGATCGTACTAGGTACTTGGCTAATCAATAGATATTCTAATGAAAAAATGCCCATCAAAGAGAAAATGAGCTCTCTGATGGCCAAAACATTGCATCAAACCTTTAATCTGACACAATACAGAGAGGCATATTTACACATCACAATGGAGAACTTTTCGGGTTGGGAATTATATTTTGCTGAACACAGGACTAAAGTTAAATTCTCATTACACTGAACCAGAAAGTTTTTAAAATAATCACATCTTTGACTCGTGGCAAGTGCAATAAACTAGATTTCCTTTCAAAACAATGTAAGCTATGAAAATGGAAAATCTATAAGGATATATCCAGCGCTGCACTTCACCTCAACAGTCCACAGGAAGAGACAGGAGACCCAGCAAAGTGAGTTTTCCAATAACTTTTTCTTTTGAGTCAGGTAAAACCAAATCCATTTAGCTCATAGATAACAGTCAATCTTATATAAATGCCTCTCCTAAGTCAACCTGGGGTATATGATTTTAGGAAATCCCTGTTTGCAAATAACTTTCAATTCCTTTCCAGCTTAAATCAAGTTTTTCAGGAAATTCTTTTTGTGGTATATTGCATCTGGCTGAGTGGCCTTTATTGTGCTAGCTCTCAGGTGGGCTTTTATATGGGAAGGCCGGACCCTGGGGTCCTGTGTCGCCTCCGGCTTATATTGAGACAGACACCGAAGTGACGATCTCCCCCAATAGCCTCACTCCCTCACTCAGCGAATCCTCTAAGTGTGTTACCTGTCTAGGAGGCTGGCTTAGATAGAATGAAACACTCACTTGTCACTTTTATTAACCCTCTTATACCCCCTTTTCCCTCCAACACAGCCCCCCCCCACCCCCCACCCCCCTCACCCCCACCAAACCCCACAACCTCGTGCTATCGCTCTAACCCTCTCGTCCCACCCAACAAAATCCCCATCTTTCTTTTCTTTTCTCCCCTACATTAACCCGCAATTCTCCCTATCACACCCCCTGAAGCAAAAATCATCTCCATTTTGCATAATGCTCCATTTAAACTGATAGTGGTGACATGAGCGGAGGGCACTCGGAGTGAGATGGAGAGAATGGGGAACTGATGAAGCTTTGTCCTCTCTTTCTCACTCACTGTCTCTCTCCCTTGGCGACTGGCTGTGACCCCTGGTGGCAGTTATTATCCACAAGGTCACAGTTGGTCCCTTGTCCCATGAGCAGGACACAACCTCTTCCTAATGTAGTCCCCCACTAGGCCTGCTCCTGTGAAGCCATATACTCACTGCAGCACACATACACAGACATACACACACACACAGAACACAGTATACCCTGCCCATCCATTTAGCAAGCTTTACTCCCTTCTGCTTCTGCAAGTCGAGTGTGGTTCCTGAAAGCGGGAGGATATGTGATGTAAGGCAGGAGGTCTATTATGTCTTCAACGTGATACTAATTCATGACTAAAGACATATGCAATGCACGTGTCAAAAGGTAGTGTTTCATTTTTATTTATTACTTAGGGGTTATTTCAACATGGAATAGCAAAGAACAAGCTAAACTGTTGAGTAAAACAGTTATGTGGTAACAGGGTAAACAACCAACCAACCAAAACTTGATTTTGTTAACAGATTAATTATGGATGTAGTTTCTCAACTTGCTACAGTAAAGTAGTATGTTGATTACATTTAGGTTCTTTTCCTTAATGTATTAGACATTTAATTATTTTATTATTTTTTTCAATGTTGATGTTCTTTTAGCTTGTTTTCTTTTTTTTTTTTTTTTTTCCGTCAGTAGATGTTGTACATGCATTTTATATTTTTGCTGGTTAGTTCATTTGCTGGATCTACAAAATTCCCCGACTGGCTGTTTGTGTAAAATACAGAATGATTGCTGTACTGTCAAATTTTTTTGTTTGTTTGTTCATTGAAAAAATAAATAAATACAAAAGCCACTGTAAATTGAATACTTTTGAATTTTAGATTGAATTAATTAATTAGTTTAAATTATTTAACTCAGCAGCTGGATTCACAGGATCACTTGATTATTTTATCACATAAATCCATCTTGCCAGGATTTAAGCTATGTGGTCATAAGCATACAGGTGTTGAACCAATCGCTTCCAATGAGGAACTACTGGTAGCTTTGGGAATAATAATAATAATAATAATAATACATTTTATTTGTACAGCGCTTTTACAGCTCTCAAAGACGCTTTACATAAAACCAAAAACAGAGGAAAAATACATAGAGAAATAAATAAAAAGTACATGTAAGGACAAACAAACAATATGCAAGTAACTGTGTGTGTTTGTGATTACAAAAAAAAAATGATTGATGGGGGGCACAAGAAGATAGCTATTATTGCAGGTTAAAAGCAGATTTAAAAAGGTGGGTCTTGAGTAATGATTTGAAGGTGGATGGGTTAGAACAGTCACGGATGTGTTTGGGGAGGGCGTTCCAGAGGGAGGGGGCGGCTATGGAAAAGGCTCTGTCGCCCCAGGTGCGGTGCTTGGTCCTGAGCGGGTGTGAGAGGAGGTTAGCGTCGGATGATCGGAGGTTGCGGGTTGGAGTGTGGTGGTGGAGCAAGTCTGTGAGGTAGGAAGGGGCCTGGTTATGTAGGGCTTTGTGGGTGAGGAGGAGGAGCTTGAAGTTGATTCGATATGGGATAGGGAGCCAGTGTAAGTGTTGTAGAACAGGGGTGATGTGTTCGTGGGGGCGGGTGTGGGTAAGGAGGCGGGCAGCTGAGTTTTGAATGTACTGAAGTTTGTTGAGAACCTTGGATGATGAAAATGGAATGGTTTAGGTGTGAGCGAATGTTTGTTTGATAATAAAAATATGGCCCCTCAAGAGGCTAGTGTAGATGCTGTTATAGCATCAGTTATATTAGAACTGGAAGGTATTTCATTGATAGAACAGCAAAGTAAGGCACTTAAGGATTTCTTTCCTACTGTTCATCTAATTGGTAGAAGAAAGCCCATTAAGGTGAAAGACATATAGGTCATCCAATGACCATATACATATATATATATACACATATATACATGTCTATATATGTTTATACACACATATATGCATATATACATGTCTATATATGTATATATATATATGGGCTTACATGATGTACAAAATTCTGAGTTTTTAAAGTGACCTTTAAAGCCAAAAACTTAAGGAACCACTGTGTAGAGTGGGTAAGGATTACACCAGCGAAGTATATTAAAACGACATTTAAGGGTTAACATTTTCTGTTTGTAGCAACAGCACTAAAGTTCAGCTAATAACTGAGGTGATTTGATTGCTGCAGAATGTCTTGATCATAAATATTGCGCACTTTCTCTGGATGAGAGAATCTGCTATAAGTCAACAATGTGAATGTAAATATTAGAAAGATTTTGGAGCTTTTCACCAGGTTGACACGTGTTTTCTAAGAACACAAAACACACTGTTGATCCTAAAACATCTCATTCTAGCTGTCAAACCAACAAGCAGAGCAAAACCCCAAAAAGAGAATTTTAAAAGATTTGTGTCGGAAAACAATGACAGAAACAAGCTCTGCCGACATCTCTATCTATCTTTTCTCGTGTGACACATTCTTAAATATTCCAATCGAGAAGTGGGCAGAGACACAACACAACCTCATGAATTCAAATGGGCGATGCCCGGAATGCCAATGGTTTCTGTCTTTCCTGCTGCTAACAATTTATATTTTCCATATGGGTCCTTAAACGGCAAATGGAAGTCAGTCTTTGCCCTTCTCTCCCTCCCTGCTACCCCCTGGGGACAAAGGCGGTCAAAAGTCAAGGAAATTTCTGATTCCTCAGCAGAGCACACCAAGGGCACCTAAACACAAACCAAACAGCTCCCACAATGCCTCGCTGTTGGCAAACTTGGGTTTCCTCCCTCAGAGATCTGCTAGTATTCTAAATGGTAATTATTACTCATACACACACACACAGACACACATACTCATAGGCGTGCATACACACTACCTGGGCTGTACAGATGAAATGCAAAAGACAAAGAGGAGAAAGGGAGGAGTTCAGGGAGACGCACAGAAGAAAATGAGGTGTAGTGAGAAAAAAATGGAGGAAGTGTAGCAAACCAGAAAAAAAGAGAATGTAGGACAAAAAAGTAGTGGGTATGTAAATGTGGAGTCAGAGAGTTCACGAGGAGGGAAGAGGTATAATGTGCTGAGCTGACCTGGGGGCCGTGGTGCGGAGTGTCCAGGGGCCGGTGGGGGACGGTGGCCAGATCTCAGTGGTTATCATTATGTTGAGGGGGAGGTGTTCTCTGTCCTTGTCTCAATCCCCCCACCTCGGCTATCTCAGACTCCATTTCTCTCCCAGGGCAAAGGTGAGGTGGCCTGGGGAGCGACTGAAGGTGAAGGGTAACGCGGGGCAAGCTCAGGGTCGGCGGCTGTCGTTAGCGATGCAGCATGACCTGCTCACCTATAACTTGAAGTTTTACTCCCCAAGTTTTTTTTTTATATGCTTCCTTTTGTCACGCACATTCTCGTTCTCTCACCGCTGCCAAACCAAACTGGGATAGATGAAATGTCCTCTCCTGAATTTTAATATGACAAATGTTTAGTTGGGGGAAGTTTGCCAGAAAGTCTCCGAAAGAATCAAAAAGGTGGAAATGTTCTCCTCTAAGAACTCCAAGAAAAATTATGACTTTGATAAGATTATTTTGGCGGGGTACTGGTATGCATGTTGATTTAGGAATCAAGCCAAGTATCAGTATAGACACACAAATTTGAATCCAATTTTAAGTTGCTTTCAATGTACTTTCTACGAAGTTTCAAGAACAATTTACAGCAGGACAGAATTAGATATACAGCTAAAAACAAGGACAACAAAGCTGCTAAAAAATAAAAAAATAAACTATATAGACATACACTGTATACATTCTTGCAATCAATGCACAGTCTATAAAATGTATCCCATGGCTATCTGTTACAGAAGTACAAAAGAAATGATTAGAAATGCACCTTATCTCATTTTATTACATCTCATCTAGGTTTCTAGTACTGAATGATTCTACAGATTCTACTAATGGATAAAAAATGGAAGCAGAGTGAATAAGGGAGTTCAAGTGGGAGATGAGAAGGTAGAAGGACCCTTACACCTCAGATCTAGGAGATCAAACACACACACCCACACACATGCCTGTCTAAAACACATGGCACTTTACACAGATTAGAAATCATCTCAGTTTACAAAACCCTCGCTCCACAAAAGGTGTTCTTTTCATGGAGACGAGGCCGACGGCGCAAAGAAGAGCCCCAGGGCCTTTCATTGTCAAGCTCTTTCTTTTCTTTCCCTTGCCGCCAACAACACCGCCCTCTTTATCAGTGCAATTACAGCACAAACAGACTCATCATTGGCCCAACTGTCCTCTCCTATCGCCTCCATTTCCACAAGCAACCTAATTAGTCCTAAAGAGAGAAAAGCCGATGAGCAGAGGAGAGAAGAGAGGCAGAGAGAGAAAAGACCAGCTATCATGTCCATTTGTGTGGGTTTGCAACGGCAATTGTACGTGTTTGTGTGTGTCTGTACGGATGTATTTTCCCCTCTGTTTTTCCCTTTCTTTTTGTTGTTGTTGTCCTCACTCTTTCTATCTCCTTTTTTTTCCAGAGAAAGAAAGCCTTCAAAGGAGCGATTGTGCAGGGCGGCTGAAGTGGTCTGTTGGTAAGCGGACAGCAGAGCAACACAACAAACATGGCTGGCACTAATCAGGGCGCCGGCTAATGTAAACAATGTCATTTTTTGCCCTTAATGAGCCAATTTTCCGCAGATACGAGAGGGCTAACAATTGGGGCAGCGCCTTTGATGTGATTCATCTGAAGGTTTGTTTGTGATCGCTTGGCACTTTTTGTTGGAAGCCCTGCGCCCAGCTGCTTTCATCTACCCCTGAAAAGGGAGAGCCACGACTCACTTGGGTACAGAGGGAGGGGGGAATAAAAATAATAATTTTCTTTTCTTTCCTTTTTTTTAAAAGACATCCACCCTCCCCCTTTTATTATAAACTAGTCCTAATCAGCTGACCGCCCCCCTCCTTTTCGTCTCCCTCCCCTTTAGCCTCACGCACACGCTTCTGTGAACATGCATACATATACAAGAACGAAGGAGCACCGTCCATGAGGGATGAAAAAAAAGAACGAGCATCGTTCATGCCGGGTGTCTATAGCGATCAAATAGCGAACTCATTAAAAGGCGCCCCGGTGTGCGAGCGGTGGACACTGACAGGGCCTTCATTAACATGGTGCTGACAAAAGGTGAGGCAGACCAAAGAGGCAGCCGGCGGGCCAGGTGTGTGTGCTGCGGCGCCTTTCAAGATGGCACCATAGCCACAGGCAGGCAGGATGGCAAGCGAACCCCATCAAATGGCATACTGACCAAGAACAAGCTGGTTCAAATGAGAGTGTGAAATAAAGAGAGACAGATTAAGATACAGAGATAAAGAGTTTTTCAGTGGTCACTAAATCCTCCGACCTTCCCATCTGCAGTAGTCAGCCAAGTCAAGCCAAATTCTGTCGTTTTACTTGCAAGCATTGATCCATTTCACAAAGTAGATCAGAAAGCAAGTCTCTGCATGAAGCTCCTGAACCAGGAAAAACATGTCTGGTGTTGATTATCATAATAAAGTGAACTCTTCAAAGTTCAGTAAAAGGCCACAAGAACACACAAATAACAAAAACAAAACAGAAAAGCAGAGAGAGAGGTATTGATGTAATGAAGGTAGTCAAAGGTAGTGACCAAAGGCAATACATCGCCCCATGTCCAGGCCTATTCCAATCAATCACTGGAGCTGAAGTGAAGTCAACTCCAGGCTAGTCAGTCAGCCAGGCCCCCCTTACTCCCACATATATACATACATACAAACACACATACACGTTCAGACACATACACACACCTCTGCCTGCCTCTCTGGCCATGAGTCAGGGGCCCTCTGGGGCCAACCACACACACACACACATACACACACACTGCACCTGCTGGGCCCTGCAGTTACCAGCTGTCAACTCCACGTGTTCTGTGCCGTCTGTTTAGTGTGTGTGTGTGTGTGTGTGTGTGTGTGTGTGTGTGTGTGTAAAGCATAAAGGGTTTCAGCAAAGTTACACGCCTCAGCTGGACCATGAACAGAGAGAAAGAAAGTGATGAGGGACCTTCAAGGACATTTACATGCATTAAACAAACGTTCACAATGTTAAAACAAAAATAAAAAAATAGCTCTAGACAGTTGCTGAATCAATCCAATGCAATCAGAGCTACGGAGAGAAATGACACTTTTTTACACCTACTGAGACAGTAACATGCCGGGAAAGTTCCCAAAGATCAGGGCTGAATTATATGACACTGTCTTCCACTAAACCAGCCCTTCACATGTTAGTGATCATCTAGTAGCTTAATTGATTAGTCCAAAATGTCGACAACACTGATAATCAATTAACTGGTCAATTAATTTAGCTGGCAAATTTCAATCAACTGAGCAGGTCAAACACTGGCTGGATCCAACTTGTCAAATGCAAGGATTTGCTGCTTTTCTTTGACTTTTATCATTGTAAGCTGCACATCTTTGAGTTTTGGACTGTTGGTCAGACACAATAAGTCAAGTGAAGACACCACCAAATCTCTGAGAACTTGTGATGTGCCTTGGTTTTTTTTTTTTTTTTCCTTTCTTCAGGCATTTTTAAGATAAAATAATTCTCTTGATTAACTAAAAAATGTGTTTTAATTAGTTAGGGTACTACATGCTATACAAAAAAGTGCAAACAAGTCATGCACACAGTAACAGTAGAAATAACCATTTACCAGTAAAATGGATAGTTTTGGTGGAATAATAAGACACATTACAGTGTTTACCTCGAGGGCATGACCTTAATCCTGAGCTCCCTCCCCACCTCTGTAAGGGACAGAGAGATAGGAAACCAGGCTCAGGCAACAATGAATAACATGTCTGTTTTGGGGGGGAAAATCAATAATGTGTTGTGATGTGAAACTGATTCCCCACTGGATTTCGCTGTGCTCTGTGCAAGCCTATTCTCTGTGTGGCCCTGAGGTAAATAGTGTACTTTGTTACAGTGTGTAGCAGTAAGCCTTGGAGACCTGTGCCGCGATTAAGCCGTACTGGAGCACATTAGCCCAGGCCATGTCATGGCAGGCTCAAACAAGCCTGGCATGGAAGGGAAAAGGATGAAGGGAGGGATACACCAGAGGGAAGAAGAGGAAAAATGCGATCAAAAGAGAATAAAATGAACAAAAAATGAAAAACACTATGGGGGGGCAGGGAGAGAAGAGAAATGTGAGGGAAGAGCAGAAACTGACAGAGATAAAACAAGAACGAAAGAAATTGTGACAGAGAGAAATAAGTAAGACAGAAAAATGACATTTTTTTGATTTCATGTGAGACAGCTTGTGTGCATCGTCATACAAGACTCAGCTCCTCCACAGACGCAGTTTTCGGTCCAGAGAAAGACAAGACATATAGCAAGCCCAAGACTTTTTGTGGTTTCACCGCTGACAGTAAATAGACAGTCAGGATGGCTAGCAGGAGCGATAAAAGGGTGGAGCAAGGATAAAGAGAGTAAAACAGAGACAGGACAGGGGTGGAGAGAGTGACAAATTCCCTGCTGATGGCTATTTACAGGCTATTCCCCCACACCGAGGCCTAAACCCTCTTTCTCATTTTCTCCTCCTTATTTATCCCTCTCCTTCCTTCTGTGGTAAATTTGTCACTTTTGCATAATGATGCTATACACTGGTGTGGAGTAGTGAGAGGCGCTGGTGGAGGTTGGATGGCAAGATGAGCAGCCCAAGGAGTGATGGAGCAAGTGGATACGGTAATGGAGGAGAGGACAGAGAGGAGTTGATAGCTGCAATTCCTTCCTCATCTCTGAGGGGGGAAAAACCTCTGACCATCTTCCTAGACCCCCTCTTTTGTTCTGTCCCCCTTTGCCCCTGTCACCCACCTCTCTCCTCCATCCCTCCCTCTTGTACACCTCCCCTCCTCTCTTTCACGCTCTCCTTTCTCTCCTCTGCCTCTGCCCACCCCTCCAACCCCCCCTCCTTGTCTCTCCAGGAGGCAGTTGTCAATCAAGTGCGTCTCCCACAATCCCTCTGGAGCTCATTGTGCCCGCGGTCGCTGGCGGAGGCAGGCGTTGTGAGGCGGCGGAGAGCCGCAGATGGAGGGAGCGCTGTCAATCATTGTCACTAATTATTAATTTCTGTCACTCAGGCCCCCGTGGCAGCCACGTAGCGGGGGCCTCTCAGTCTCTGTCTCTCCCTCCTCCCCTTCCCTATCCTACTCCTCTCCACTCATTCAGCAAGTCGGTCTGCATCCCTCTGTCCCTCCCATGTTCAGTCCCTCTCTACCTCCCTTGTCCCTCGTTAAAGTCTCTGCCTCTCCTTCGCCTTTGCCTCTCTCGTTTGGGTCGCCTGTTGTTTCCATTTCTCCTTCCTCCCTTTCTCAACCTGCAGTCCGCCCCCCTCCCCCTCTTTCTCTCTCAACACTCCCAGGGTGAGTTGATTTGGTATGCCACCCCGGCCACAAAAAGTTCAACCTTTCATTATGTGGTGCACGTGCACTAAGAACTGCCCCTCTCCCCTCCTCTCCTCTCCCATCACCAGGTCAGTCCCCTTGACTCTCTGCTCCCTTTTAATTGTATTCTGCCCTCCACGCCTCTCCGCCTCTCGTTTCCCCCATCTGACCCGCCCCCCCCAACACACCACGTCCGACTCCTCTAATTCCTCAAGAATCCCAAAAAGACATTAAAAGACCTGCTTGGCCTTTTTTCCTTTCTTTTCTTTTTTTTTTTAGCTCAGACTCGGCGGGTTTCTGCTGAGGTTCTGATTTGATTCGGTGAACTTGGTGTTTTCAATTTGCACACCGGGGCTTTCGCCTGTGATGTCACTGTGATGGCGGCTAATGAGGGAGACCTGACCCGCATGTAGTTGCGACTGAGGATGGGGTCGGTCCACTCCACTAAGGGTTCTGATCCGCTCCCACCCTCACCTCATTACCAGAGGTGGTGGGCTGGGAGGCAAAGAAGAGAGAGAGGGAGAGAGAGAGAAAGAGGCAGCACAGGAAGCAGAGGGAGTTGGTGATTAGGAGTTCTAGCGCACACACACAAACACACTCATTCACATATATTCATCATACATACTTCGTATACGCTGGCCTACATCTAAATATTCTCACACACACAAATGCCTGCACTAACTCTATCAGTGCTATACACGCACTCAGGTGCATTCACACTAAACACACACATCTTTCACCATGTATACTATATATTTACATACATTTGAGTCATATTATGCCCACACAAGCATTTTCTGTCATGCTTACACACATACTTTCTCACACTCATTTACACACCTGCAAAAGGACACGTGCTTTACATACCACATGTCATGCACTCTCATTTCACTTTATACTTGCTTGCATAATCACGCACATAAGTGCATCCACTCTCCCTTACACTCATCCTAAAATGTAAATACGCATGTATGATGTCATATAAACACAGCCAGGAGTTTAGAACACACTCACTCTACACACACTCTATGTACATCTTCTCCCTTGTATCCTCCAGGATTACTATTTGCGACAGGCCTGTGCTGCTCTAATGAGGGGCCGAGGAGGAGGCCAGCTGGACACCACTGATCTTTCACCTCCCACCTCCCTCCTCCCTCCCATCACTCCATCTATACCTCTCTCCATCCATCCATCCATCCACCCACACACACCAATCCCTCTAGCCCCACAACCAACCAGCATGCCCCACAGTCCTGCTCTGCATACAGCCATTAGCACCCCTCTACCCCTAACCTTCTGGCTCTTTGCACCCACCACCTCCTCCCACCTCCCTCCCAGTGCCTGTCTGCCTCTTTTTCCTCCGTCTCCTCTCTTTCCTGTCGCTCTCATTTCCTAGGCACCTGTCACTTTTCCCTGTCTTCCCATCTCTGTTGTTTTTTTTTTTACTTTCTTCTTTCCTCCATCTCCTCTTTTTCATCTCCTCTTACCTGTCACTGTCTTTCTCTTGCCATCTGATTGTCTCTTTACTCTCTTTATCTATCCATCCCCCTTCTCTCTGTCGCCAACCTCCTTTCACTCCCTTCTTCAGTGTGTGTGTGTGTGTGTGTGTGTGTGTGTGTGTGTGTGTGTGTGTGTCAGCATTCAGCACCTCAGTGGAGACAGGGTTTATTGGGGTAATGCATTTATCACTGTTGCAAGCCAGGGCCTCACCTCCTTCTTTGAGCCAGTGAGTAATGAAAATGGGATCACTTCTGACAACACACTCACAGACTCACACAAATGCACTCCTGCGCACACACACACAAAACACAAAACACGCATAATCTTGCTTGCCGCAACAAAATGCTCAGATTTTAACACACAAGCTGACTTCTAGCCAACACACCAAATGAAACCTAGCCCCCTCCAAAATAGCCAGACCTCAAGAGATGAACGCAGAATCTCTTTCACATGAATTGGCAATTTCTAATGAGATGGACTTTTGTTTTTGTTTTTTTACAATCTTTGTCTTTGATAAAGTGCAGTGAAAACAGTTGCTTTGCAATCAACTGATTACTCTGAACAGCTAATTAACAGCATTGCTTTAATTACACAGAGACAAGAGGCACACAAGCTGGCAACTGTCCATGTTAAACTGTGAGGAAGGGAAAAAGTTATTATACAGCCTAAATTACATCTTCTCATCGATAAGTTGTAACTTCATGTTTTAAACCATCAGCACACTTTTCCAAATATACACAGCTTTAATCAATTCAGAGTGTTACAGTTATTTCCTTATAATATCACTTTCACAAAAAGATTAACGTGTATCTGCAGGTTTTTCAAACTCACGTAAACCTACTCAAAATAAGTAATGACTCATTTCCCATGTGCCATACAAACAGGGGAACATTAGAAAGTCTCAATTTCGAGACGCTTGAGCATTGCTTGAACAGAGACAGATGGAAAAGTATTAATGCATCATACATCGCCCCTTACAAGGGTTTGGTGTAAATTGGCGTGTCCACCAGCGTGAGAGCTAGAGCAGACACCCGTAACAACTGCAGTCATTTGACGCAGGAATGAATACTGTTTGTACACATTCACATTACCAAAAAAACAGATGTTAGTGGGTGTTAGTGGGGTTTTTGTCCAGTGTAAAAGATGTATATATGCTATGGAGAAACCATTTTTCAAAAATTTTACATCTGACAGTTTCAGCCAAACCATCATGCTGTTTTTGTCTTTCGGAAATGTTTATTTTCAAAAGTGAGTTTTCACTCTTTTTTCTCTATTTTCAGTTTTCACAGGGTGTAGTATAGAGGTAAGTGAAATGAATAACGTCCTCTGTAGCTTAATATCATTATTGAATATATATATTGATACAGTTAATTTTTTTCGGGAACTCAAATAAAAAATTGTGTCTTTTTTCTGCTTTTGGTTTGTTCAGTTAATCATATCATTTCCAACTATTGGAGCCTTGGTTTTCTAAGGAAGGAGACAGCAGGTAAGGATCAAGTGTTAATGGCCAGGGGTGCCTGTCTAATCCCATTTGGTCTGGCAGTGTCGGGAGGGTGGGGGAGGTCTTCACCAGTTTAAAACGATACCATCACTACAGGTATTCCAGCTAGGCCCTGATTGGCCTTGACAGAACAAAACATCGCCGCAGAAAACAACTCAAGCACCTCCCACAACATCAAACTCGAGAAGACAAGGTCAGATCATCAGCGACATAAAGTTTAATCTCACATAACAAACTTCTCTTCAAACTGCACACTTAAACACTGTGTTTCGTAGCTGAGGAGGACAACGCTAATACACCAAGTGGTGCGTGGAGAGCCTAAGTCAAAGGACTGCTGACTAATGTGCCGAAATGGTTGGAAATACTCTGTGGTATTGCAGATGGGAGAGGTATTTGTTATTCATATGGCCCTCAAGGTGCATCCACAAGGCTTGTGTGAAAGTGTGTGTCTGCACGTGCATGTGTGGATGTCTATGTGTGTATGCTTTTGTGTGTGTGGGTGTGTGTGTCTTGTGCTTCATCCACAGTGCTGAGGATGCCATTAATGCTTGCTGCTGATCGCCCTCCCACATTTAAATAACAATAGTGCAGTCAGAGAAAGCATCGGTGTGAATCCAACCCGCAAAACACCCAGGAGCTGCAGGCCCTGCTCCTGCTGTGTGTGTGTGTGTGTGTGTGTGTGTGTGTGTGTGTGTGTGTGTGAGTTTGGGTGCACTCGTATGTGCTTGAACATCCACGTACATGTGAGTCTAAGAAAAGATAGTAAGACTGAGACAGGAAGGAGAGCAAGAGATGTACTGAGAGAGAGGCAGGCTGCAGCAGCGTCTAAAATACACATCGTCACTGTGTTGTGCAGATAGGTTGTGTGATGAGAAACTGCAGGTCCAGGGGGCTGCCCCATTAGCATGCACTGGTGGCCCTGGATCCCTCAGTGGATGAGCTGCCTGTCTTTTAAATTGAGTATAGTGCTGGGCCAGAGGTGGATAGAGTACTGACTGTAGGGTTTTCAGTCTTATTTTCTCCTCCAAAATAATAAGACATGTCAAGTTTTCCTCTTATTGTGAAGTGACTTCATTAAAACCATCTATGTTGGCACAATATCTGGCACAGCAAGTGACAGGAGTACTTTCATTCAGCATTTCTGTCATTATAAAATCATTTGGAAAGCTCATTTGGAGCATCACCAAGCACACCAACAGTCATGCAGTGAGCTCACACAAATACATTATCAGAGACAATGCCAAGTAAACGGAATGTCACTTTTCTGTTAACCTTCAGTTAATTTAGTTCTTAACATACTTCAAACACAATTTAACAGGTTTAAATTTAGACAACAGACATAATTATTATTATATTATTATTATTATTATATTCACAAGTACCGGAAGTCTAGAGCCAATTGACCTTACATACGTGTCTTTGAATGTAGGAAGTAACCAAACCACCCGTGCAGACACAGGTAGCTCAATATAGGAAGGCCACACCAAGACAGTGAACACAACATATATCTCTAACGTGAAATCAAATCCATTTAAATACCCATAAGAGCTAGCATTTACAGAAAGCCTTTTTAAGAGCAGATATTTTGACTAGTCATAGTCGGAAAGCCACAGGAGTTAAGACAATAACTTTAACAATGGCTCTATTCTATTTAACTCTCACACAGTAAGCCTAAATTAAATTTGGCAATCATTCATGTCCTTATTCACACCTGGGCTTCTCCTACTGTCTTCCTTACAGTAGCCCCATAACAAAAAGAGACATCACCGACACCCCATTCTAAGGTGGTGTTAGCTATCACAGTCCTATACAGTGATATACACTGGAGGGTAAACGGAATGATAAACCTCACAATAATGTGGAAATATAAGAAAAGTGCTGGGGTACTTACGAAAGATGAACCCCCTTGAATTATGTCCATCTTCTCTTCATGTGTTGTCGTCCACCTGAGGGATGGACACGTTAGCATCAGCACCGGCGCTAGATAAGGAGGTTGCCATGGTAACCATTAGCCGTTCTTGAGCGAACGTTAGCTAGCAAGTTGTAGCTAACGTTAGCTATGATTTGACTTCTTTAGCCAAAATGTAAGTGAAGCTAATTAATACCGAAATTAGCGCACCAAAGGTATCAGTAGAAAATGTTAAATTGAATAATTCTTCCTGCCAATAGGCTAACAGCTTACCGAAATGCTACTTAAAATTAGGTATTTTCTAGCCAACAGGTGTACAAAATGAAACCTAGTTTTCTGGTTCAACCGTTCAAAATTCGAACTTACTTCTCAGCAGCAACAGTTTGGGTGGATTCACGTCCATTTCAGGCGTAAAAATAAAACTTGATAAACCATGTTTCGAGTTTGTTTAACTCGCTCGCTCCCTTGCACCAGTCTGCCAACATTACAAGATGGTACAGGTGCAGCTGATGGTGGCTGGACGACAAATGAGATGTATCATTTTCTTTTAAAAACATTCCTCTGGCGAATTCTATCCACTTTTCCAAGACTTTAACTTAAATACTATTCATGTGGGTGACTTTGACTTTTACCAAAGTAACATTATTACACATTGTCTTTACTTTTACTCAAGTAAGTTAGACTATTATTTTGTTCATTCAATGCAGAATTTAAATATTTAAATGACAGCATATCACATAACCAACAATTAGATTATTTTTGTCAAATAAATATACATATGTGTAGAATACAAACACATACACAGCCTATAGTTTTTCTGTATGTGTCCAGCACTTGTGAAGAGCTCTGAATGTGCACACCCTCATGTTTTTCACCTAATGTGTGTGACTAGGGTTGCCACCCTGGATTTGTGTTTAAAAAAAAGGGACACTCAACTAGCTGACAGACTAATATTGCCGTTCATAGCCCTGCTACTAGCCTGGATAAAGTCTAAGGTATTTGTATCAAGACTGTTAATGTTTAAAAAATGTACTTATGGCTGATATAAACAAACACATCTCAATATTGGTACTGGCCTCAAAAGTCCAGTTATGGTCAGGCTATAATCATACAGATTTAAAGAACATTTCCAAAATTGTTTGTTTACATCAGCAGCTTTTTCTCAACCATCCCTGTTCTCGTTTGTGTCCTTCAGCTGCTCGAAACAGAAAGTGGGCCTTGGAGGATCATAAAGTCAAAGACCCATCCATGGAGGAGGCTGTTGGAAAGACCCCCACTGAACAAATGGTTCAGTCCATCCCTACCTGACCACAACAGCTCCAAGGGGAAATGTTTTTTGACCAGACAAGTCTACAAAACCTTTTTGCCAAGCTCTTTGGACTGGGAGGATTTGCCTTTCTCTGAAGTTTTTGTGTGAGGAAAACAAAGGAAGTAGACATTGTTTGTGAAACAAAGCCACATCTAAATGTGCAAAATCATAAAGAAACAGCAAAAAACAACCTGGAAATCAGATCACAAGACAAGAACTTACCAATTACTTCAACTCCTGTTTGTCAAACTGACACAGAGATAACTTTTTGCTGCAACTGTCATTTTTTCTTCCCCTGACTGCTCTCCACTTGATCAGCTGTAACGTAAGTTTGTTAGTGATTGGGTACTGCTGCTACATCCAAGGACCAAATAGAAATATCAAATTGACAGACTTTCATTTATTTTTTGTATTATTAGGGCCCAAGCACTATCTGTGCGAGGACCATATTGTTTCTGTAAGTTCAAATTGTTCATAGAGTAAAACACCAAGCCACACACACACTTTTTCCTTTGCTGTGATTACATTAAAAACATGAACATTATTATTTAAAGTTCAGACAGCATATTTAGGCTCGGACTGAATTAGCTGAAAACAAACAGGTGAAGTGAGTGTGGAAAAAAAGTATTTAGAGAAAAATCTGACCATTACTGAGGAGCCTGTGAACTATCCTCACTAAAAGGCCTTTTGGATTTATTTCAGGTCCGGTTTTCTACTTTATATTAATAAGTACCTGGTTTAAAACAAGGCTGACATGTAAAAACCTCAGTCAAATAAAGCCTCATTCAGAGATCCATTCAGAGACATAGAAAGTAATCAAAACTAAAACATTAAGACATTAAAAAAACATCTGAAAGACAGAATGGAAAAAAAAAGCTAATATAATAAGTTACAGATAAAAAAAATGCATTAAATTAATGTACTTATTTGAGTGAACAGTTATGAATTAGATGAGTAGACAGTTTTACTTCAATTACATTACTAATTATTTTTAAATAAGTAACTGTATCAGAACAAACATTTTAAATAACCCTCCCAATCCCCGTACAAGTAAACCAAATGTGTTCAGTCCTGAGAACATTTAGTGCTTTACAGACCAGTAATATGATTTTAAAGTGCAGATAACAATGAGGCTGCATAATGATCATATAAACTACTGTAGCTGCTAAAAATGACCTTTTATCTGTCTGCTTGGTGATATCACAGGCAGCTCTTCAGGTATATTTCATATCAGCTGCTGGTAAAACATTATAAACCTCTCAAAGCTGCTGTTAGCTTCATTCATGTGATAAGAGATGGAGAGAGGCTAACTTACTCAGACATTATTAAACAACACATGGTTTCTAAATCAGTCATTCCCAGAATAGGAATAGATAATGAAGGTAATGGAAGCCCTGCTCTCCATTACAGAAAGAAAATGTACACATCAAATATAGTTAAAGCTTTGAAAATGCCACTGAGAGGAGACATTGGACTCCATCAAAAGACTCAACACGTTCTTTAAAAATCTATAAAAAAACACAATAGAGTGTAATTCAAAAAAAGGTTTTATTATGTAAATAACCAGCAAAGACAACAGTGCTCACTGTCCGAGCAGGTGAAACCAGAGTCAACAAACAACTGCACGACCTGAAGGAGTTTCATCAGAAGACAGATACTCAGTTTTCCTGCTTCAGGTCCTGAGGCGGCTCGTCTTATTCATCTTAGCTGCTCGTCCGTCACCTGCAGGAAGAGAAAGAGGAGCAGTGGTAGTTTGATGTCTCTATGTGGAGGTTTTGTGTTTGTTTGTTTTTAGAGGTTTTGTGTTGTTTTATGTTTGTATGTTTTTAGAGGTTTTGTGTTTGGTTTTAGGGGGTTTTGTTTGTTTTTAGGGGTTTTGTGTGTTGGTTTTAGGGGTTTTTGTTTGTTTTTAGGGGTTTTGTGTGTTGGTTTTTAGGGGTTTTTGAGAGTTGGTTTTTTAGAGGTTTCTGTGTCTGTGCAGGTTTTTATTGTTTTTGGAGGTTTTGTTTTGGTGGTAGTTGTTTGTCCTCCACAAAGAGACCTGGGTCTATTTTTGATGAGTTTTGAGTCTCCTCATAATTTATTTACATGGAGTTTTAATTTAATCTGGAAGTAAATTTGAACATTTACAGGTTTTCTTTTACTGTGAGGAAATATAAACAAGTCTGGTTACAGTGCCTAAATGCATTCATTTGATCTAATTCCAGGGTTCTCCCCAGACGGTGGAACAGCGGCGCTGCGCCGCTCTACCGCTCGGTCAGCGCCGCTATACTCCGCGCGTGACAGTGTCGAGCGTCCGTCCGTCCGTCCGCCCGCCGTCCCCCGGTTGACGGCTAGGAGCTCCCGGCTGACGGCGATGAGCGTCCGTCCGTCCCCCGGCTGACGGAGTTGATGACCGGCTGTCCGTACGTCCGTGTCCCCCCCCCCCCCCCCCACCCCCCCCCCCCCCCCGGACTGACGTTGACGAGCGGTCGCGCCCCCCCCCCCCCCCCCGACAGACGGTGCGCCGCTATACTAAGAATTTCTGGGGAGAACCCTGAATTCATAAAGTATTTAACATGTGTATACACTGAGAGTGACAACATTAGAACCAGTGACAGGTGAAATAAATAACATGGATCATTTTGTTCCAATGACATGTTCGGCTGTGAAACCATGAGTCCTAGCATTCATGTGGATGACTTTTTGACAAACACCAGTCACCCAAACACAGCTGCAGACCGAGTACACCCCCTCATGGCAGCAGCACTCCTTGATGGCAGTGCCCCCCCAGCAGGACAACACACCTGCAACACTGCAAAAACTGCTCAGGAACGACTCTAGGAACGTGGGAAAGAGCTCAAGGTGTCAACCTGGCCTCCAGATCCCCCAGATCTCAATCCAGCTGAGCTTCCACTGGATGCAGTCAGAGCCAAGAACGATCCATGGAGCCCCAACATGGATAGGGGTTGGTTCTGGCGCATCCAATAGATGCTCAGCTGGATTGGGATCTGGAGAATGAGGAGGCCAGTTTGACACCTTGTGTTCTTTGCCATGAGGGGGTGTAGTTGGTCTGAACGGTGTTTGGGTGGGTGGTGTTTGTCAAAGAGGATCCACAGAAATGACAGAACTTTTGATTGTAACAAGATGATCAATGCTCACTTCACTTGTCAGTTGTTCTAATGTTTCGACTGAACAGTGAAGATATACATGTTAAATACTTTTCATATTTAGCATAAATTGAGTTTTTAACTATATTATTCATACTTTCACTGCACTTTGTCTAACAGCTTTAGTTACTAGTTACTTTGCAGATTTATATAAACAATATTAAATATTCTCTGATCAAACATGATGTATTATTATAGATTAAGTTATCCAGCAGAAAGCAGAAAGTTGAGAGCCAGTGTGCTGCAAATGGAGGACAATTATTAATCAATTGATTAATTGGGTGATGTCGGTATACAGCAATTCTGTAGAAAGACAGCTGATTTTTTAGTCTCATTCTCAGGTCGTCAAATAACGCACTTTGTGGCCTATTAACAGGGCTCTTAGAGAGTCGAGTTGTTAAAAGTGAGAAGACTTGTGTTTTCGCACACATTTTATTTCAAGATAGATATTTTTTTATATCCAGTAGCTGTAAAAACATTCCTTGAATCCTGTGGGTTTTGAGGCGGAGCCTCAGTCTGCTCTAGTTGGTCGGTTCACACAAGCCTCATAACCAGGTTTGCCTAGCAGACTACTAAGAACTGGATGCTGTTACTGAACTTTTGTGCCTAGAACTCTATGGTGGTGAACTGGTTGTCGTAACTTACTGTGCTCAACATCGTTTAGCTAACACTGTTAGCCTGAAAAGCTTTATACCACGTTGTTTCTCCAGCAAAACAACAACTTCAAAGGCTTCAGAAAGCTTATCAAGCACTCTCTGAACGCACATTTGTGCGCTCAAGTGGAGATGAACCTGAACTGAAAACAACCTTCAGTATACTCATAAGGAGGCAGACAAGCTAACAACCGCTCAAGCTGTTTGTAGCTATCAGTTTGCTGCAATTCCACCATGAACATAACCACAACAACTGCTTCCAAACGAAAAACGTCACCACAGCACAATCGGATCGTTATTAGTGGTCTGCTGGGCAGTGAGGCCGAGGGCCCTGTAACAGCTTTATAATGATCTCTGCATGGTGTTATCAAGCAGGATGCTGTTACACACAGTTGCAAAGAAATTGAATTCCTGCAATTTTTTTTTTATTTTGTTTTATCACAGAGTTCAACATTATCTTCAAGCAAAGGCATCGCGTCCATGCTCACTGAACTCGCGAGTGAAATCATCATGGACAGATGAGGGCAGAGACCGGAGCCGCTTTAATGGCGTCAGGCTAGCTTCTACTGTGGCCCTGAGCATGTCCCTAGCCAGGCCCAACTAAACACGCACACTTTGTGCACGCTTCTACCATACCATAGGTGTCTGAACATGAGGGACCTGTAAGTTGGCGGGATCGCACAAGGGCTCATAGGATACACTATTACCAATACCAGCAGCTGATCAAAGGCCTGACTACTGCCATTCATGGAAAACACACCTTAAAGCTCTGATGGACAGCACTCAGGCATTTGCCATTGAAGATAGCTGAAGTCCGGTCAAGTTAACCTATAACTTAAAATGATAACACCAGGTTTGCCTGGCAGACCACTAACAACTGGATTACTGTCACTGAACTTTTGTCCCTAAAAAGCTCTATACAACGAGGCCTCCAAAACAACATGTCTCCGCTCAGTTCTGATGGTGTTGTAGCACTTAATTCACTGCACTTCTACCACGAATAAGAATGCCAATGTTAACACCAGGCTCTGCTCAACATAGTTTATACACTCAAAGGACGCAGACAAACTTACAACTGCTCAAGCAAAACCTTACACAGGCTGACAGAATTCAACATGTTTCCGGTCATTCTGCTAGTATTTGGAGCTCATTTTGCTGCATCTCTACCATGAATGAGACCACAAGAACCGCTTCTAAACCAAAAACTTCACTACCGCACAGTTGCACGTCATAAACTGAATACGATCCTTATTAGTGGCCTGCTGGTCGAAAAGGCTGAGGCTTATGTTAATGTTGAATCTACATAAATTAAGCTGTCCATTTAAAATGTATAAGTCCCAGCTCAAAACCCACAGGGTTCAAAGGAAGAGAAAGTCATTTAAACAGGTTTTGTTTTACTGAGAGGAAATATTAACAAGTCTGGTTACAGTGCCTAAATGCATTTATTTGATCTAATTCAAATTCTGGTTGTCGTAGCTTACTGCGCTCAACATTGTTCAGCTAACACTGTTAGCCTGAAAAGCTTTATACCACGATGTTTCTCCAGCAAAACCATGCTGTGAAACCATGAGTCCTAGCATTCATGTGGATGACTCTTTGACAAACACCAGTCACCCAAACACAGCTGCAGACCGAGTACACCCCCTCATGGCAGCAGCACTCCTTGATGGCAGTGCCCCCCCAGCAGGACAAAGCGCCTGCAACACTGCAAAAACTGCTCAGGAACGACCCTAGAAACGTGGGAAAGAGCTCAAGGTGTCAACCTGGCCTCCAGATTCCCCAGATCTCAATCCAACTGAGCTTCCACTGGATGCAGTCAGAGCCAAGAACGATCCACGGGGGCCCCAACGTGGATGGGAGTTGGTTCTGGCACATCCAACAGATGCTCAACTGGATTGGGATCTGGAGAATGAGGAAGCCAGTTTGACACCTTGTGTTCTTTGCCATGAGGGGCTGTAGTTGGTCTGAACGGTGTTTGGGTGGGTGGTGTTTGTCAAAGAGGATCCAAAGAAATGACAGAACTCAAAGTTTCCCAGCAGAACATTTGATTGTAACAAGATGATCAATGCTCACTTCACTTGTCAGTTGTTGTAATATTGTGGCTGAACAGTGGAGATATACATGTTAAATAAAATATGATTATATAATTTATATTATATATAAATGAGATCAAATAAATGCAGGCGTTCTAAACAGACAGACTGTTTATATTTTCGCTCAGTGAACAAAAAACATTTAAAATACTATGAAATTTAAAGAGCCATGTCCTAACAGAGATACTATAGTGGCTTCTACCAACCGGTACTGCCGACCTGTGAATGAGACTCGACTATCCTCTAGAATCATTTACTGATTTTAGAGTATTAATGAACAGCAACTGACACATCTCACACTTTCTGCCTTTAATTCTTGCACCTCTATTGCACTGACCTTGTTGGACCAGGTGTCTCTCCTCTCCAGGTCTGATCACCATACAGGTCAGAGCTGTTCCACCTGAAGCTGAAGACAAGTCCCACTGTTCACCGGGAGAGAAGAGGAAGTACTTTAATATAACATTATGACTACATGCATATGTGTGTGTGTGTGTGTGTTTGCGTATATATATTCTGATTATAGCAGTAAAAAAGAAGATGTAATCAGATTACAGACACATCTGGCAAAAAGGGGATTTCTTACAGGATTATAATTTCATAATAAAGAATGGTATAGCAGTCTGTAACCATGTGCATGACATCACTTCAGGAGTCTCACATCACTCTGCACTATAAAATCTGCTATAATCTGATTTAATAAATGTGTTTTTTAGAGGTAAACCAAAAGTTAACCAAATGTATTAAATCCGGAGAACATTTAGTGCTTTATAGACAAGTAACATGATTTTAAAGTCTATCTTTTGACACACAGGGAGTCAGTGGAGTGGTTTAAATAACACATTAAACCAGAACTGAGACAAACACACTAAATCCATTCTGTGCAGCCACAATGAGGCTGGATTGTGTGTTAAAGTAGCTGCTCAAAATGACCTTCTAGATGCTGACATACTAACATACTGAGACATTATTACACACAACACTTGGAGCCTGTTAGCTAACTGTGCTGTCCTCAGATATTCAGCTGTAACAATGCTAGCATTAACAAGATAACATTACAAAGCAGGCAGTGATGTTGATAGATTTTCAATGTAGTGAGTCCCCGGGACCCACAGGTGGTGAGTTGAGTGTGTCCCTGGGAAATTCAATGGGTCCCGACTCCCCAGTTAAAAAAATGTATTTATTTCTTATATTATTCTATTTCTTAAATTTTATTGAGTGTTAAACTCCTTTGATGGTGGTATGATATGGTTTTAATAAATGGATATATTCATGTATGTTCAAAATGTATCTGAAATTAAATGAATAAAATTCCAAATCTGAAAAGTTTATTGCAAAACAGCTGTCACAGTGGCATGACATATGACATTCAAATCAAACAGCATTTTTGTAGCAAAATAAATAGCACCAAAATAAATTACTAAAATTCAAATAGTCTGCTGACCTGCAATAGGTTTTATCTTTTTCTTTGGTGGCATTTTTGCGTTCTCCTTTTCCTGCTTACTCGAGAAAAAACGGGATCCCGTTGGAAGCGCGATGTATGCGCAGACGCCGTTTGGGCATAACAAAATGGCAGCTGCCATTCAATGTAGTTTTCATCACCACCACCGGATTATATTTGATTTATTTCATTACAGCACGTCCCCTTAACGTTAAAACATAATCGACACGAATGAGCACAGCATCGAGCAGTGGAAACTTGGGTTTATTTACTATGAAGTTTGTATTTTTAATTGTTGAAATCAGAGGTGTAGCAAGCTTTTCAAAAGTGTGGGGGATGGATGTGGTGGTGGTGGTGTTTTTTTAAAACAATTTTGGGTCGGGGGGTGATGATAAATGACACTTAAATATTAAATCTGTGTCTATAATAACCACACCCTGACATGTAAATGTGACATCTGTCTTGATTCGTTTAATTATAATATAATATTTATAATAGAAGCCTACTGCAATTGTACTTTTTTTTTTACCAGTTGCAGCTTCTTATCTTGATCTGCAGTCTTTGTTAATTTTTTGTCATGATTGTTATTATTAGTACTTAGATTATCAAAAATCACAGTTACATGTCAGGATGTGATTATTATAGACAGATTAAATATTTAACTGTCATATATCATCACAGTAACAGCGTTACATACATTAGCAGCTGTAAACACATAAAAACATTATAAAACACATCATGTGGTTTGGTGTCGACCTGTATACTGAACGTATCAGGAGTAATCAACGTTTATAATCATCAGAGAACGTTACAGACATTGTTTTTGGTTGCTCTCCGTTTCCAGAGAATTCACAGTGAAGCTGGAGAAGTTTGTGACATTTTCATCCCGGATTTTTGTGAGGAGGGAATTAAACGCCTGTCCCAAATAAACGCCTGGTCTGTTAAGTGGTTGAGACAAATACACGCCCCGGCTATTATTTGGTATTTTACGGTACATCCCGCCTCATCAGCACGAGCTGAACAATAAATCTAACTTAGCAAGAGAGGCGGGACTTAAGGCAGAACAGCCAATCATCAGCCGGTCAGTCCCAAAGCCGGTGTCATGTTTGAAGCAGCAACAGGAGAGGGAGGGGGAGAGGAGGCAGGCAGCTGCAGCGAGCGCAGATTTAGAGCGGCCGGAGAAAGTGACTCCGGCCGCAGCAAGGCGTTTGTGCATAACTGCAGAAAAAGTGTGGGTGTTGAACCCTCTCACCGGGAAAAGTGTGGGTGTTAAAACACACACATCCCCCACGGGTGCGACGCTCCTGGTTGAAATTAAATCAGCGGTGACGGGCTAGTTGTTTTGGTAGCGGCTAAATTAGCATGTCGCGATACTTTGTACAGGGGATCACGTCTGCGCCGATTAGATTCGCAGAGGGTTGAAACAGCGCTTGTCCGGTCTGCTAACAACAAGGTTTCTTTTGCCAGTTACTGTGATTAAACACGAGTTATTTAATGTTCACAATGTATCGTTTTTCATGGGAAAAATTAGGTGCGTCCCCAGGACGCATGGATAGTGAGTTTAGTGCGTCCTTTCAGATTTTAATGCGTCAGGGACGCAGGACGCGAACCTAGCAACATCACTGAGCAGGATAATGCCTTCATGCTAACACTCTCCAACAGACACACACGTTAGCTAACATGCAAACCTGTCTGTAAAACCACGACGATTAAATGACTCAGACGTCTTTATAAGCTCGTTATAGTGTCAGTACCCGCTTCATGTGTCCTTACCCGTTAACAAAGGCAACTGAGCCGCTGCTAATGTGTTTCCCAAACCTGCAGTGCATCTGCAACAACTTTAAAGTCAGCTAGCTAACATAACACTACCACTCACTTAGACTGACCAGTAGCCTATAACATTAGCTAAACAGCTTTCATGCCGTTCTAAATAATAAATACATTTTAAAAAAGACTTCATGCCGACTTTACTGAAACTACTGTTTTGTTTTTAGATAGTGACCAAAGTTTAGTTAACTGTGCATTATTTATGTAATTAACATGGCAGAGATAAAACCGACCAAAATCACAATGGAGTTTGGTGCATGGAACAAAACACAACGTCCATGACGGATTTAATTGGCTGTAATTAAAGGATTATGTTCCTGCTGAATTTACTTTGACAGTTAACAGTTAAATGAGAGGTCTTCAGCTTCTGTTCAGAGTTATTTCAGAAACATTTGAGGTAGAAACAAATCTCACCACATGAGAGGGAGGCTGGCTCCATTTTAACCCCCACATAAGTAAAACGTACTGGGCTTAGACAGCGCATGAAGGTAGTTAGCTAATATGTGGAGCTGCTGATATATGAAGGAACATCACCTGGACTTTACCTGAGATCAATAAGTATTAACTATCTGTACACCTCCCACATAGACATGAATACACCTGTACTGAGCAGGTAACTGGACACATAAAGCAGATTCATACAGAACAGTTTACTCACCGTGTTTGTGTCCTCAGAGAAGAGCAGCTCCAAACAGAGTGACATCAGTCAGCCATTATTATACACATCTAACTTTTTGGAGGGAAATGGCTAATTTCACGCGGGAAACGAGCAAGACCGCCCCTTTTGGCTCGCACCACACGGATTAGTCAGAAAATGTGTGGGCTGGACTTATTTGACCTCCTTGCATGAGGAGGTCAGTGACGTGATATTCGGATCAGTCATAAATAAGAAAATGTTTCTAATATCTTATCATGTTATGTTTGTTGTGAAGCTGTTGAAAAAAGAGAAAAATTCTGGGAAAAATGGGACAGGTGGCATCTCTATGTGTGACTAATACAATATACCTTACCATTATATTTGCATAACATCGAAATGATGACTCTTGTTCTTTCTGACCTTTAGATGAACAGCGTCTGCACCTCAGCCACATGCTTCATATATAGCTGACTCATTTTTTTGTAGTTTATGTTGCATCTAATAAAGTGGATACTAAGTGTACACACAGGTCACATATTTTTTTTTATATATCAGGCTATAATGTGCCAGTGTATCCTGCAGTGAAGGCAATCGTTATGTTAAAATCTAAAATCCTCTTTACGCTCAACTCCCCTCACAGTCTACGTTAACTGCGCTGTCTCTATAGTCAGAGAAACCATTCTGCATCAGCATCTTTCCATCCACTTTTCATCTTCTTCCATCCGTCTTACACATTCTTGGCCACCGGGGCAGATATACAGCTGCGGGATGCAGTCCCTCTCTTCTCACCTCTCTCTGTCACACTTTCTGAAAACGCTTGCTGTCACAGAACACCTACTCGCCGGCATGTATACACCCACACACACAGAAACACACACACTAACATACTGTATTGGATGCGATTGGTGGATGTGCACACAGCCTGACTGATCCCATTCTTTCACGTAGAAGTCACTGTGAAATAAAGGGGGGGACAAAAACAGAAGATAAAGCGCTATAATTGAATGCTGTCAGCAACTAAATTAGGAATGCTTGTAAACTTTTCTACACATGCATCTTCTTTAATTCCTCTTGTGATGTGCCACAAACTGATGCCTAACAGGAGCATGGCATGCAAGACAAGTGGAGGAGAGAAGTAAAGGGGGGACGCGGGGGAGCAAAGTAAAAGTGGGATGCCGCGGGCGTAGAGAGTTGAGAGACTTTTGGAGAAAAAAAAAAGACGGAGACAAAAAGAGTGAGAGGCTGAGTCTAATAAGAACCAAGAGACGGTGCGCTGGTGTCTTGTGGTGCCATTTGAATACAGGGCAGCAGCAGCTGGAGTCTGTGTCGAACAGCTCTGCACTTCACACAGCATCACCATCAGGAGAGCATAGCCCTGGTAGTACTCTGTTGGAGCCTCACGCTGCTTCACACACTCCCACAGACCAGCCGGTGTGTGAGCTTGTGTGTGTGTGTGAAATGTGAGAATGACTTGGAGCTCCATGGTTCTCATTACTCAGCCACCGTAATGTGCTCCCCTTTCTAGCTTCCCGTATTGAGGCTGGTGTTCTTCCCACTGTTGGCTTCGAGAAAAAGGAAAGGACCGGTCTCACCTCTGTATGCATTAGCACACATCACATTTTCAATCTGGACCTCAGCACAGGTTCCCAGCAAGTCGACTGAATAGTAACAGAGTGTATGCATGCAAGTGTGTGTGTGTGTGTGTGTGTGTGTGTGCAAGTGAGGGAGGGGGTGGTTGCAGCAGAGTTTAAAAATATACTCCTGTTCGGTGCTGATAAGTTGTGTTATGAGAAACTGCCGGGGCAGACAGCAGGGTCATTAGCATTACTACCAGATTGAGATGAAGGATGCAGGGAAGGAAGGAGGGAATGAAGAAGGAAGGGAGGAAAGAAAGAAAGAGAGAAATTGCACCCAAAGTTTCAAAAGTTTTTCAGGGAAACAAGCAAGTATCAAGGCGTGAGAGTGCACATATAATCCAAAAACGAAATGTGATGTTCTCACTTTTCACTTCCTCCCTCAGCCGCTTCCACACTCGATGGCCGGAGCCTCAATAGTCTACACCTGCCTACTTTCATTTGGCCTCATGATGCGCTGATGTACACAAGGATGAACTTTCTTTTCATACATAAACACAAATGTAAGTATCCATGTCTTTTTGGCTGAGTGGCATTGGTGGAAGATAATTTTGAGGTACTTTTACTCGAGTATTTCTTTCAACTTCCAGGGTACTTTGTACTTACATTAAGTATACTGATTCCAACTGCATGTCAATGCTGTCTCATTTTGAATATGACCAAAATCATACTTATCTTTAACCAAGTGCTTATCTTAGCCCAAACCATGATCCTTCTCTTACACCAGCTCCCGAGTGCACGCAGGCGTCGGTTAGGTCATATAAACAAACCGTATCAACAGTGCCGGACTGGAAAGTTTTTACTAAGATAGCATGGATCTTCTTGCACTTGTACTTTTTTAAACTGAAAACATACACTTTATACTGCGATCAGTGGTGGTTTTGGAAGGCAATGATAAATGATGACGTCCTGCTGGTAGCAACGGATCAGAGAATGGTTCTACTGTATGTGTCATTCAACAGGGTAGTTAGAAACAAATGTATTTGTCATTAAAAGTAGAGAAGTTGTTGCATGTTTATCATCAAATATTCACCCGCAAAATCTTTTTTACTTCTTTTTTATCTCTCTGCCCCATTAATCATCTCAAGACTCCTCAGATTTGTCTGCTGTTCCTTTTAAGAGGACCAGACCCCCAGTTTGGAAACCACTTAACACGATCCACCTACCCAAACATTATTGCAGTCCAAGAACGCCTCCTCGTATCTCAGTCCAGTCGAGCATCAGATGGATGTACCAAAACAAGGTAAGCAACCCAAGGTTAGCCAGCAGAACTTTTGACATTTTGCTGAGAAGATTTTGAATGAAGGAGTTTTAGTTGTAATTGAGTGTTGCACTGTTTATTTGGTACTTTCACTTAAAGGATTTAACTACTTCTTTTACCACTGCTGTCCAGTGGTCTCACACACAATCTCAGTATAGTAGAGTGCCTGTATGTTTTATAAGGGACTGCATTTGCAACACAAACCTTTACTTTTATGTTTATGGGGACTGAGGATTATATGTGACCTGAGGATTACTGTTTCTAATGTTCTGTTGCATTAAAATCCCCCTCAGTCTCTATTCACAAGTCCACTCCATCATCTTTAAGTCCACTTCTGCCCCCAAATTCTCAGAGGCCTTTTTGACAGCTATTACTAAGAGTCTACTGCCTGGCGCTGTTCAACACCAAAGAGCCTGTTTATTGTTTTAATAGCAGCTGCTTCAGTATTCTTTGTGCGGCTGCAGCTCCCTTTAGGAACAACAAATCAAGAAAAATAAAACTTGCATGGCTAAAGGACATGCCTGGGTTGTAAAGAGAAAACATAAAAAAGCCAAACATGAATGGAAAGGCTAATAAAGTCTGTGTCCTAAAGTCTTGTGAAGGACTTATTGCTGAAATATCAGGAACTGGTTAAGGATTCAAGAGCAGGTTTTTCTTAAATTTCATTTTGAAGCTCCGTCGAGGGTCCTTTTCGGTTTTATTGGCTCAGTTGTTGACCTCTCTTCTAATCATGGAATTTAAGTCTCCCCAGAAAAATGTGATGTCTTTTTAATGTTCTTTGAACAAAAAAGTACAAGAATCCAGATCGAAAAAAAACAACAAACGGAGTGCTTCTGTATTTACATTTAGGACATTTAGCAGACGCTTTTGTCCAAAGCGACTTACAGTTATTCAAACATACATACATACATTCATACACTGATGGCGGTGGCTGCCACGCAAGGTGCCGACCAGCACATCAGGAGCGGTTTGGGGTTCAGTGTATTGCACAAGGACGTTCGACAAGCAGACCAGGGGAATCGAACCAACAACCTTTCGGTAACAAGACACTGGCTCTAGCCCTGAGCCACAGTCGCCAAAGCTTTAATTGTGCAGCTTGTGTGTCATACACAGTGAAATGCCCCATGTCGGATGTTAGGTGTGTATGTGGTCATAAATATATTTGGAGGAAATGAGCTGAAAAAAATGCACGTCAGTCGCCATGAACATTTTTTTGAGCACTTAATGTTCAGAGTTGCACATGTCATTGGCAATGTACCATACTGATATTTCTAAAAGAATGTGCCACACCACGTTCATATTCCATATTCTTATCGGAAGGTGGAGGGGTTGGTGGAGGAGTTGTAGTGCATGCGCAAAATCTGTAAATCTGTGGCCAGTGACCACCGTTCAAGACTATGTTTCAACATTATTAAATATGACACCACTGAATATTTTTAGCAGGAACCAGGTGTTTTTGTGGCAACCAAAACAACACAAAACATGATGTTTTCCTCACCCTAACCAAGTGCTAAATCACAGCATCGTCACAACATAAACTGAAAATTGAAAAAAAAAAAATTCAAAACTGCACAGCAGAAATGTTGACTGCCAAAATCTGATTTAGTTGATGTTATGATAAAATTTGTAATAATTTATTTTGGAAAAAACATGTTAAAATAATTTTCTTTAGTCGGAATATAGCCAAAGAATTTGTTTTAAGATAGGGCTCTAATAACCCACTTCCTGTCCAGTTTCACTGTCGATCTGGATACTGTGCAGAGATTGGAATCCAATGTCCAGCGGATCCAACAGTCTACACAGGGAATTTCTCTTCATTCACCTCTCACTTAATTTCAATTCACCATTAACCAAGAACGCACAAAGTTGTGGCACTTTCTGAGAAACTTCGAGTCGGCACTCATCTGTATTTGTTTCTGTAAATCAGCATTGATGCTGTTTCAAAGATGTTTTACACCCAATCCTTTCACCTTCAGTTTCATTGCTGTTCTTTTAAATCTTAAGTGGAAGCGTTTATCCATTCCCTTTAACCCTTTGTAGTTTTCCTTCCAGTTTAAAAAAAAACAATGAGCTTATCCTCTTCCTTTTTCAGAGCAAACTACTGGTCTGCCTGCAATCTGGCTTGGCTGTCATACTCATCAATATATCAGATTTATCAGAATTCTTTTTGCTCAACTCAGCAACCTCTACGTTGGTGAAGATTTTTATTAGCCCACATTCTTGTCAATCTTTAGAATCCTTACTGAATCTTTAATTACGTGAGTGCTCTCTGAAAAGGGAATTCATTAGTCTTGATCAGACTAAGAGATATACCAGTATTGCTACGTGTGACATGTGGAGAAACAGTGGAAGTAGGACGCTGACACGTTTTTCGAGCGGCACAAAAACAAATACGTAACTCGAAACTCAGAACTCATGCCAAACACGGGTACAACAGCAAGCCGCAGCGTCATTACAACGTCACAACTGTCTGATTTCTTCTCTAACACTAATGAGCAAGTGAGAGAGAGAGAGAGAGAGAGAGAGGGAGAGAGAGAGAGAGAGAGAGGGAGAAAGAGAGAGAGAGTACCCTGATTAGTCTGGCAGCATCAGTGTCAGACACTCAGCGGGGCGTCCACAGCTCAGTGTGTGTCTGTGTGTGTGTTATGTGTATATTCAAGCATTTGTATGGCTGCCAGTTTTTCGCTCTCTTCCCCCCCTTTTTTTTCCCTCTTTGCCATTCCCCCCTTTTTCACTTTCTTCATCTTTTCTCTCTCTCTCGTTCTCCAAGCTCCAAAAACTCTGATCCCTGCATTCGTTCAGTCTGGCAAATGACTGCAGGGGCTGACAATCCACTGTCAGCATGCGCCGCCACAGTCAATAACGCTGTCCCATGTCACCGCACTACACTGGCTAAAGCTCACATTTCTTATCCCTCCCAAAAAACTGCTGCTTAACAGCCCTTTTCTGCCTTTGCCAATCCTGCTCCACGCATCGCCATATCCCCCTCGTCTGCCCCCTCCAAAAAAACCCCACCCGACACGTTTTTGGTTCTCCAAATGACCAGAACATCCTTGGGTGAAGTGAATGCTGCATATTTTAAGGTCAAGAGTAGCACCCACTGAAATTTGGGACCAAATGTGATGTGCTTTTCCCGATGCCCCTGAATTCTAAGCAAGTGATGGGTGACTGATCTAGCTGTCTTACAGTAACAAGACAGGGTCATGTAGGCCGTAGCCAAATACACCCTCGGATTGCATACGCACGTATGCACGCATGCATGCAGAGGTGCAGAGGAGCTCAGACAAGTGTTACCAAGAAATTGTAGTCTCCCCGATAATCCACTTCTCCTCCATCGTGTTCCATTAACCTCACACATGCGCTTTCCCGTAGCCCGCACAGGCCCTCCACACACACACACACACACCCCCGTACACACACGTCTGTCAGTGTCAGGGCCTGTGTCGTCCGGCTCCATTGTATCTGCATGAGGCTGAGATAATGGCATCTGTCGCTGCTCCTTTTGTCAGCGCTGTCCCTGGCCCCTGCTCACTGCTGGTCCCCATTAGCTGGCTGCTGGCCCGCTGGCCCCTCGGCTCCACGCTCTGCTGCCTGACCGAGAAAATACAGGAGACGCCTGTCCATTCCCCTAACTCCCACTTTTCGTTATCCTTCCCTCTCCTGTCCTTCTCCTGGGCTCCTCCTACCGCTGCAGATTAAGGGTCCTCGAGTAGTTTGCTAAACTGGAGAGGTGTAAACTTTGAGAGGGAACGTGTGATGGCAGGTGTGTTTTGGTTTCATGGTAGACTCCATCGCAACAGAAGTTTCAAACTTGTCTTTTTTGTTAGTGTATCAGCAATGTGGGAACATGTAGAACAAGTTTTTGAAAAGGGGAACTCCCAGGCTACATATTATTTTTCCGATACCTCAATATCTCCTGAGATTCACTTTTTGCGTCAGACTTTTCCAACACAGGTGTTGCAGATTAATCAGCTGTATGGATTTCAGATCCACAAATTCAGTTGTGTTTTTTTTTTTTTCATTTTTGTTCAATCAGAGAGTTACTTTCTGATGTTATCTTTTCATCACATGGCCCACTACATTTTTGAAAATAAAATCGCCCCAAGAAAGCTGTCATGCCAATTATCAGAAATGCAAAGATATGCAGGTCATTATTTCATAATATACAAAAAAAAAAAAAGCAGCAAATTCTCCCGACTAGGAAGCTGAAACAATAAAAATGTTGATAATTCATGGTTGAAAAATGACAAACTATTAACTGGTAATTGGCAATTACCTTCCTGTCAATCAACTAATCCCACATGCTCTAACCGACTTCAGTTTTTCTTAAACAAAAAAATGTTTTGTTTTTTGTTTTTTTACAGGAAACAGTCCAGTGAAGAGAAATATGTCACAAAAAATTCTCCTTACTCGAGCTGGAAATAGAAACCACATCAAATAACATCAAAAACACAGTGAGGTTTGTCACAGAATACCTCATTATATTTGTGCTTTTAAGGCCGTCCACGTTCCTCCAATTTCAACAACTACTACAATTTCATCTGTCATACGACCTACATCTTTCCTCTTGCTCATAAAACTGGGTATTTGAGATTAGAAAATGACTTAAACGTCACAGTAAGAGACTATTCTTGAAGTATGCTATCATTGCTTTTACGTCCCTTCGTGATCAGCTGGAAACTTCAGTCTCTAAACTCTCCCTCCCAGCGCCGGCTCCCCTCGTCCGTGCTGCATAATTACACTCACTGGAGCTGCGCTACCTTACAATTTAACAAATGAAGTCTGTATTACATCTGTCACCTATCTGAGACGTCTCACTTAGTCACATCATTTTCCCCTCATCCCTCATAAGCACGCCTAATAAAATGTAAAGATGGGAGATAATGCGCCGCTCACTGAGTTTTATTAAGAACCCTAATGGCAATATCATTGTTGTAATGATACTAAGACATCTAAGATGAAGGGCGGACCGGCGTGCGGAAGTGAGCGTGACATCACAGGCAAAAAGTATGTGCTGCTCGCTTTATTTCATTATTGGTTGGGCTTCCTTATTAGGGGACAGGGGGCGAAGCAGCGTTGCCTTTTTGATAAAGCAAGGCAATTTCAGCAGCTGCTACGGTGCCAAATTACAGTTGTACATCATGCAGCTCTCTCTCTCTCTCTCTCTCTCTCTTTCTACTGCTTCTTCAACTTCTCTACAGTCTTCCTCTGGCTCGCTCTCTCTCTATCTGGAAGGACTCTGCGTGTGATGTTGATCTCCATGTTGCCTGCACTGCGAAGCAGAAAGATTGAGAGACGAGTGAGGGGCAACAGCTGAAACGGCAGACAACAGCCCCATCTACAGATAATGTCAAGTCACTGTGTTACTGAGTGAATGCGAGATGATACCAGGCGCTCTAAAAGTCGATACAGTTCTTATTGAGTTAAGACTTTCTTCATAAGAGTTTCAAACTCATATTGGACGTTTTGACTTGTTTAACTTACATAATAAGTTTAAGGTTGCTGATATGATCTTATTAGAGCTGCAGTGACTAAGTAAATGCCTCCAGCCAGAGTAAACACAGTTGGACAATGATAAAGACTTTAAGGATAAAGGTATTCACCAGTTGGTACATTTAATCTAGCATTAGTTAGTCTAGATTATGCAGTAGGGTTGCAATGGACGATGAGCTTCACTATCGAAAAACCCGACAGTTTTTTTTACAATCAGCCGATTCATCGTTTCATCGTCAATAAAATGTCCTAAGTAGTGAGAAAAAATTGCTCATCACACTCATCGCAGAGCCCAAAGTGACCGCTTTAAAATGCTCCTCTCATCCAAAACCAAAAGGCTGTTCATTTACGATCACAGATGACAAAGAAGAGCCGCAAATCCTTCAATTTAAGCAGCCGAAACAAGCAAATATTTGACATTTTTGTTTGAAGAATGACTGAAATGATCATTAATAAACACTAAATAAAAAGTCAATGTTTAGTTAATTAAACCTTAGTAAGAATCAATTTCATTGATAATGAACAATGAAATCCTCTATAAAACCATTTATTAAGCATTTAGTGAAACGTTTTCTAAACATCAGTTGCAACTTCATGACGGCCATCCAAGTCATGTTTATAGATGAGCGACACTGTTTTTATTAACCATTTACAATGAACTATAAACAATAGTTGCAACTTTACAATAAACAGTAGCTTTACAAGTTGTTTATGGATCATTTCATTGTTTAATAGTAAAATAAACTATTCATTAAAGTTTATTTAACTATAAATGTATTACTTATCAATGAAGGTTATGGAAGTGTTACAGATCCACACAATATTTAACCGTCACCTGATTTCATTTTTTATAACTTTTTCATTGCTACTTTATTGGCTCCCAACTGCATTTAAGTATTCTGTGTTTTAAAACATCTTGTAAACTTACTTGCACTTGAATGTTCCTGTGACACTGAATTTTTTTCCTGTGTGGGATCAATAAAATTGGTCAAAAAGGACAATGACAATTCCAGAACATTTGTTTTTTTGAGTGACGTCATTTGAGGCCCGGTGCATCATGGCCTCCAAAGCCAAAACATCTCTGGACCCCAAATGACCTTCACCACATCATAAACACGACCTCTCCCTTTATCTGAATATGAAGTGACTCACAGATCAACAAACCATCAGGCTGACGGGCCTAACCTATCTGCCATTAGGCCGTCGAGGTATCACACTTTGCTTTAATTCACCATCTTTCAGAGTGTCACACTTTATATTCCTTGGCATGGGTAGGCTACATGCGGATGCATAATTTATCTCAAATTAGCGCCTATTTGAGTAAGCATCAAAGCAAGGCGGCTAAGGTTGGAGGAGAGCTTAAGGAACCGCAGGGAAACCATGGCCAGGATTAATGCGGGAGATTTTTATAAGAAATTACTGGCTTAATGAAGTGGATAAAAAAGCTGTCAGTGTTTTATTGCATCTAAATTGTGTGGAAGTGGTGTTTAGCTGTCTCGCCTACTCCCCACATAATGGGTCGTGACAGTAGCTGTGAGGCTTATTTAACTTAACTGGTGAATAACTTGCATGGCGAAGCTATTCAGCGAGTTGTTTTTATATGCACTAAACCAAGGAGGGGATGTTTTTTCTTTTTACCCCTCCCCCGTCTGACTCATTATAATGCCATATGAACAACAGCCAACTCAAGAAAACTGACAATTAACAGCAACTCTGGTTTCATATGAGAGAATCACCGAGAAACACTGCTGTGGACATTTTCGCAAAGGTTAAAGAAGGTCATTTAGGCCGATAACACATAGAACTCGACTGCTTTAAGAATCACACATGAGCCGTCACGTCAGTACTGAATAATCGGTTTGCTCTATTGTTACACTGAAGGCCCAATAAATGATACAAGGCTTCTCTCTCCACGGCTCACGGTGGTTATAGAAGCTGCTGACATTTATAGTCGCACTTTAACAGGCTGTATAACTCACAATACAGGTTCAGCAGATGATGCATGCTTACTGTAAATTTAAGTATGAAAACAGTTATTGGGCTCGGAGAAGGGGAAGAAGTGAATATCAATGCACTGTCGGGGGAAGATTGAGAAGTCCTACAGCACCATCTTGTGTTTGCTTGTAGGTTTGCACTATATTTGATCACTTGAAGAGGATTTTCATTTGAGGCATCTTAAAAATACACCTACGTAGTGTAAAGATTGTTTTGGCTTTCTTTTAAGGGAAAGTTCACCAAAAGCTGTAAATGTACTACTCTACTCGCCTTAATGCTGATGAAAAGTCAGGTAATGTTTCGTAGCTCAGATTCTCCTAAACAACCGAAGTATTAAAAGGTTAAAAAAAAAAAAGGAAAAATCTTAATATTTTTTGCAGCTCGTCTGGCGTATTCCAAGTCTCCAGAAGCCACAAGATCCCAAATTGATTTAAAGAGGATATTTTCTGCCTTGACACGCGCTCGAGCATGTGTACTCACTTCAAACAAGGGTGTGTGCTAATGCTTTTAACTTAACAGCTACAGTGAAGATTAAGGCTTTAAAAGGGTTTAAATAAAGTCTTTTTCAAATCTATTTGGGATCTCTGGGCTTCCAGACACCTGTATGGAGCAGTTTCAATTTTTTTTTCCAGTTGTTTTTTCCGTTTTGAAAAGAATTCCCCATCTGTTTCAGTTGTTTATGAAATGCCTCAACACTGTTTTGCTTTAAAGCTCCACAAACATTTTGTGGGCTTTGAAACGTCATCCGACTCTGCATCAGCATGAGGGTGAGTAGATGATGAGTGAATTTTCATATTTGTTGTTCTCCTTTAACGCACCGCTGGCCAATTACTACATTGACAAAAACAAAATGTAAATTTATTTTTATTTCACATAGTATAGCATCACAATACACCAAATCAATCATCCATCACAGTTCTGATGTGCAAGTGTTTTTTCAGGTGATAATGACTGAGTTGAGAAGATCTTGGGCCTGATTCAAGAAAGCAAAATTCACAGAATTACCTGAATAAATCTGCTGAGCAAAAGGTAAAAGATCTTAAAACTCAGCAAAGTTATCAAGGTAACATGTTAAAGCTGCTTTGTGAGTCGGGCTCCTCGTCTTAAGATGCAATTCGCACATCTCACCCCTGATATAAACAAACAGAAAATGCAAGCATGAACATCTTATCTGTCATTCTAATGGCAAAAAGGAATTAAATTTGGTCGTTTTCTCCTTCTTTATCTGTTTAATTTTCTCGGTTAGATTCATTTTCACTTTCTCACCTTTAAAATACAATGAGCAGTGTTAATGGTTGAGAACAATACAAGCTGACAACACACTGACGTATGCATGCTTGGAATGGGTCTATTTTGTTGTAGTTGTGCATCCTGCTGAGCAGAGCCAAACTAAACACGAAACATGGCAACTTATGTTTTGTGTTCAGTCATTTTGGGCAGGACTAAAGCTTTAGCTGGAATAACATGCACATTTCAATCCGTTCGTATCATCTAAAAATGTCTCTATCAGCCTCTTTGGAGTGAGAACCCTCAATGGGTCCTGCACCTCAACCAGACCTAAAAATGCTCTAAGATGGCAACAAATAAGGTTTTAATGGTGACATGTTTTCACCATTTTGCGGTTTCTGAATCTTTTTTTTCTTAAATCAATTTTGGCAGTGAGACCATTTCCAAATTCTTAACCAAACTTATTTTTACAACCCATCAGAAAGTCGATCAAAACTTTGATTTTCAGAGGAGCACACACAGAAAAGTTAATTTCACTGGTTGAAAAAAGACTTTAATTATGCTAAGCTGCTGTTATCGGGAAGAAGGACCTCCTTCACCAGTACAAACAGCCCAGTCTGGGATCTAATCAAAACCTTTCATTGACACGCACACTCACTCATACATACATACATACATACATACATACATACATATATATATATACACACACACTCGCATACACGCACAAGACCAATTTAAATGGACAGCACAATCCCTTTTCAGTCTGCTAACAAAACCTTGTTTTCCCTTCACAAGTGAAACCAAAAAGCGAGTTTCGGGCAGCATTCAGGTAGGGTGAGGTGAGTGGTGTTGAGAGAAAGCTTGCACTGCAGACAAGCTTCATCTACATAAGGCCATCTCTGAACGTGTGTGGGATAGGATGAGCAAGTTCACACCCACCGTCTTTTTATTTCTAAATCAGCACAGAAGTGGTCGGGGTGGGTTCATCACTAGACAGATTCCTGAAAACTGACATCACAGTTTGTCCATATCAAGAGGTCACAACATGGGTTTGTTTTTCCTCCTCACATTGTTCATTTAGGGACCAGCAGCTAATTATCACAGCCTCGGACCGCTGAAGGAAATCCAAAGAAAGATCCTGAACCTCTTTCTATCCAGGTGCAGTTTTACTTTCTTGACTTCCTCACAGCCTGTACAGTGCTTTGCATTTTTGCATTAGCATGAAACAAATGCGAGAATTTCCCTTCCGTCTTAGCTCGAGAAAGCCTGACCCCGCTGCGCTCCAGTGCTGTCTCACACACACTCGTGGCTCAAGCCGTCTCTCAGTTATTTAGGTGCCGGGAGCAAGGGATTGTGATTTGCGAGTCGGTGAGCCCCAGTTCAGAAGTCTCTCCTCTACAGGCTCCCTGGCCCATTTCGATCTTTCCGTTCCTCAACCCTCTTCTTGCGTCTTTTTGTGTTTTATTTTGCATCAGAGTCTAGACAGTGTTGCGCGGCGTACCGTTCAGTGCAACGACCTTGGTGCAGGGCGAGCCCACCGCCTGGGAGCCCACTGGACGCGGGGTGGAAACCCCTACCTCAAATACTTCATGGATGGCCTTCCGGAAACAGTGGAAGTTGTAGTCTATTAATCCTAAAGAGGAAAGATACATACAGCGGGTGAATAGATTTGTTATGACATTCAAATGCGAAATTTCAAAAACAAGCTTTAAAAAAAGCTTCACCTACAATTGTATAATAAATTACTCATCTACAACACTACACTACAACACATGTTACGATTTGCCTGATATTGAACGAGAGTCATTTGGTTTTGGACTGTTGGTTGGACAAAGAAGCAATTTGAAAACGTCACTTCGGGCTCTGGAAAATTGAGACAAGCATTTTTCACAAAATAATTTTTTCTACATTTTGTATAATGACAAAAATCAGTAGCTGCAACCCTCAACATGAACACCTTATAAATTAATAACTAAATATGTAATAATGCAATTAAAAGAACCATGCAAATCACCAAACCTAAAATGCTAAATATGTGCATCTCAAAGATAAAGTCAAACAAAAACTGAACATTACAAACTTTAAACTTATTTAAGTTACATTCCTCACATTACTAGAAGTACTACTGTACTTAGTTATGAAAAATACTTTTTTGAGGCGTTTGAGGGACAAAGTTTGAGAAAATAAGCCAAACAATGTCATCACAGTTATCTATGACACTTTTAATAGCCAGCCTGTGTTAAGATCTGAGGGCATGGAGTCTGACAGACATGGAAATTCACCAGGCGAAGTCCGACAAAATATACTACTGAATGGCATTATATGACGTGTAGGATGCAGTGTTGTTGGAGCTTGAAACATCTTCTTCTGCAACAGTTTTCACCAACCATTCTAATATGTCCCAAATTTCATGAAAGTTGAATGCAAAGTCTCTGTTTTTTTCCCCTTTAATGTGTTTGTTTTGAATTCATAACCTCGTGGAAGAAAACTGACTTGAGGCCACATCACCATTAGCCAAATTAAGCCAAATGAGCTCGGGGGCATCACAGATTTTCCCTGACAGTTTACCTTTACGCTCGAAGCTTTCTTCTCGCAGGATGCAGACAAGGGCCAGGAACTTGGTGACCTCTTTCAGGTACAGCACAGTGGTGTTGTTGAGCTTGATGATGGCCATGGACTCCTTGTCGTAGGCACTGCCGCTGCCGTCCTCCCTCAGACTGTTGTGGCACAACACAGCACAATAATGTTCAGGGGGAAAATGTGAAAAAAAGACAAAACATTGGAGCATGTGGATGTGGACTAATTAAGCAAATAAATGCATAATTAAGTTGTGCTTCAATGAAAGCATCCTCAAGCAAAACATGGGTGAGCTTCTTATCTTGAAGTATTAAGAAATTACAGAGGATTCAAGTGAATTTGTTTTTTCTGTATTTAATATGTAAATTTATACAGAAAGTTAATTCAAAATCTGCTTTATAGATACTCCTCCCTATGTTTTCAATTCCTTTATTATCAAGTTAAAGCCTGTGAAAATGCAAACTGCATCTAAATGAAAGGAGGAGATGAAAACACAGCTATAACCCAACTCTGACTTAGATTACTAACATACAGGTAAACAATTACAACGCGCTCACCCGTAGATGCAGGAGACGTCAATGACCACATCGATCATGTCACAGCACAGTTCATAGGACTGCATGTCTACAGGAGAGCTGTCTGTGGCGATGTAGATCTTGCTGACCACATCGAACAGAAAGGCCTTCTCTATCCCTGAATTCTGTCAGTCACAAATATGAGCCAGACAGGAGGAGACAAAGGAAAGGAAATTATAATATGGTGTAAGAAAAGGGTACTTCTATCTGATGAGTTACATTGCTTGTTTGATATTGAGACACTAGGGGTGGGGTGCTGGAGATCATTTTCTTAATTAATAAGTGTATAAACCGTCGGAAAAAAATGAAAACATGCTTGATTGTCATCATGTTCTTGTCAAAAGCACAGGTGACATTTATACCATTAGTGATGGATCCATTCCATTTAGGTGAGCTAGTTCCAGGGCTCTGGTATCGCTCACTCACTGACGTGGCTTACTGTGACAGTTCAGCCATTGTTAATGTTGTTGGTCACACCTGTGCTTTTCCCACTTCCAAGTCAAACTGTCTGCTGTGAAAGGGGTCTACTGTTGCTGCTGAATATTCTAACTTGGGCCTAATCAGTTGTTTTAGATTTCAACTATAAGTATATCATTTGCTCGGTTAGACAAATATTTTGAAATACTGTCAGCCTATTTTATCCATTTGCTATTTCTCAATTGATTTTCCAGAACTTACCAATAAACTGTTTGATCTGATGAAGAGTATGTGCGTAGGCATTCACTGCTTTCTGCTCTGAAATCTGCCAAAAGTTAAGGCTACAAACATTCCTATAAAAGCCCAGCACTACTGTTAAATAATATTTCGATTAAACCACTTTGTCGTTCCAGATGGCTAATAAATGTACCGCTTCTCTTAAACTACACCCTGCAGGGGTCTTCAAGATATGAAGACCATTTCTTAATTAATTTTGCTAATATGAAGGATATAAAAGATGTAATTTCCATTACTTAATAAGCTTCCATACTATGAAGGCTTCACAGCTGAGTAAGATCTCCCAGTGGTTATCAAGAGCAAAATATTAAAACATGTTCTGAGAATATCTGTAAGTAAGAAATTGTGCAACATCCACAAACTTGCATTACATTCAAAGACTGCACAGGCATTGGAGGAAACGCTGACTTTACCGCGACATCAGAGCTGACAGTGACTCATATCAAGCTCGCTGTCACACTTAAATCACGCTGGCCAATGACAAGCTAACAAAAAGGTTCATTCACAAAGTGTTGGATGCTCTTTACTTACAGAAATGAAGATGTTTAGGAGGTTCTCCAGAGTGGGAAGCTGAGGGATGAGCTTCTGCACCACTTTGCTGAAGGCCTCAAAGATGGAGTGGTCGTAAATACTCGTCAAGTAAAAGCTGAATGGGGTAAAAAAAAAAAAAAGGAAGTGAATAGGCAGTTATGAGTAGCAAACTTCTCACTTCCTCAAAGCGCACATGAAAGCAGGTATAAATACTGACAGTCATGGGATCACATGACAAACAGACACTGTATGGTAGAAAAGTTGATTTGTTGATTAATGCATTTTAAACCTGATTCAGACATAAAAAACGCAGAAATAAGAACAAAATGTTAGCAAAAAAAAAAAAACATGCCTTCACATGACTGTGGAAGCACTGGACACACATGACTTATGGACTATGGTTACTGAGACACATAAATAAAAAGGTCAGACCCCGAGGAAGGCCAGTGACTTCAGCCAAATGGAACTGTCTGCATACATTTGGCAGGAGCTCAACTTTACAATGCATTACAGTGAAGAAAGCCCCAGAGAGCCGCGAGGCAGAGCAGGAGAAAAAGCCTTCTCATCGCTGCCATATATCCAGGCCCGGTCCGGCTGTCTAACCGGCATAAAACAACAATCTCACCCCACATAAAACACAGTGCAGCGTGAGTCGACACGCAGAGTAAAGCTGCTGCAGGGCTGACCCGGGATCAGCCAGGACATTCTGCTTGATTTGTACACAACATATTTATAGTTTCTACACAATATGTCAGGGAACAGGCTGCAATTAATGATTATTATTTTTTGATTAAAGCTGCAGAAAACAACATTTTTCACTAGACTATCACAATCCTTTTCATCGATTTCTTGTTTAGTTTGTTGAATGATGTATTAACTTTGAAATAATTGCTATAAATTATATTTTATTTCATGTCCCTGATATGACAACATTAGCACAGGTACAGGCTTTCAAATAGAAATGAACTTTTAAGAATATTCAGACATAGCTGACCTGACATCCATCGACTAGAAGTATTAATTTCAATTTTACACTATTTTCAGCAATAGGTTTAACTTTGAAGACCCCAATAAAAAGAGCTGAAAGCATGGAATTATAATTTGAAGCAAATATTAAAATATTCTGAATAAATAAAACTAAGACATAAAGGGGGCTCTTAGATATCAAGATCAGCAAAAATGATAGGGATCACGTAGGTACGTGTATAGATAAGTCAGCAAGCACAATAAGATGTGTATGATGAGTCGATAATCATAAAACAGTGAAAAACAATCATTACAATTAACATCTTCTTGCTGTTTTTTACAACAACGTAAGCCCCCAAAATATATTAGCTCCAATTACTTATTAGAAAATAGAATACAATTCTCACACTTGAGAGGAGCCATGGATGTTTTAGGGGGCATTTTGGATTAAGAAAAAACTTGATGATTAAGTTGATTATTGAAATGGATGAACATGTTCTGTCTATTGAGTCACTAATCTAATAATCACTTCAGCTTTACTCAATACTTCGTCCTCTGGTTACATGGCAGTTCAATTGCCAATATTTTCTTCAGAAAACAACAAACCAATCAACCAACTACTGTTAACTACAGTGACATAAAGGACTAAGAAGAGAACGACACATGTGTACTTTAGCCTTCTTTCTACATCTCAAGTACGTCAGACCTTTGGAGCTTGGCTCATAGCAGCTCTGGTATCTGAAGCACAGATCACCATTTCTTCATTAGGAGGGCAAAGAGGAATTTCACAGTAACACGGAGTATGTAGGACGTAGGCTGCTGTACATCAACACTTCTGAAAACAAAAAACTAACCAAGCAATAATTTTCTTCTTCTTTTTTTTTTTTTTACTTTTGTTGACTGCCATCATGTTGTCTGGTGCTGAGTTTCACATACTGACAGAACCATTTTGATAAAAAGTTCTACTCAGGGATTGAATTACATGTCATCTGCCTGAGATATCATTTTCATATGACTTCATGTACAGACTCGACTGAATGAAAGTGGGACACCTTGAACTGTTTGCGAATGCAGCCTTATTTTCACTTTCAGACTTACACAAGTGTGATGCAGTGGGAGGAGAGACTGGCCGGGTCTCTATGCTGACTACATGTTTTGTGGTAGTTGTTTTAACAGAATTGGTAAGAAGAATACTGAATGATGTGCTTAACGAAGCAACTACAGTAACACATAACCAGACTACTTCCTTGTATGTATAGCAACTTATTTTAATTCAAATAATGCCATGATGGAGAGGCAGAGGGACAGAGAGCCTGTCTGTGTTCTCAGAATGAAGCACAGGTTGGGTTAATCAAACCAGGTCTAAAAATACCTGCACATTTCCATGTAAGATGTTAGAGCCTGTTCTCCAGCTAGTTAAATAGACGTCAATAAATCTGTACAAGTTACGCTTGACTTCAGTCACATTCAAGTATAGTAGCTAAGTGAACAAACTGAGTCTTGATATGCTTTTTGAGGGGACGTAAGGTTTCTAGTTAGCTGCTGTACCAACCTGTTGGAGCTCATTTTCAGATGCCAATGTGTTTTTGGTCAAATTCGGGTAAATCTGCTCTGCTGAACAACAGCCTCGCTTTTAAATGTTTATTAGATGTGTACTGTTCAGCTTTGTGTCTGATGCCTTGTTGTTCTGAATTTCTCTTAACGATGCCATCAAGCATTAGAACAGATGGTAGTTAAGCTTGGGCTTTTAATTTGATTTCGTGACAGTAACAGTTGTCATTGTACAAACCAAACCATGCATGTCCAATTCTGGCGATTTGACATTTCTGAATGCAATTTAAGTGTTACTTTATGACTTCAGGATTTAATTCACCAATTCAAAACCCACCAGATTATCTGAAAAACTTTATTATAACAAAAGCTGCAGTGTATCTTGTTGCAAATGATTATAAAGCATTATTTTGCAATGTCAGTAACATGCAGGTAAGACACCCTGATGTCGCAAGAGCCCACATGCTTTGGTGTGTTTACAAAATGGACTGAGCCATTATTTTTCTTATTTTCACCTCCCCACATTGCCTGGATTTTTATGCCACATGCCACTTACATATATTTCCCACTTTGTTATAAAATGTTTTAACATTTTATAACAGAGGATGTCTGATGTCACTCAAAGAAAGAACAGCCTTTTATTGCTATGCAGTAAGAGAAATTATGGTGAAATTAAAACTAAACATGCATAGATAACAGGTGTGAGTCAATTTACTTTTAAAACAAAGTGCGTGTAAGATAACATGAATTAGAGAGACGCTCTATACCAACTTCCTCTGTGATTGAACAGGTAGCTTAGAAGAGATGTAAAGATGTGGAAGTGAAATCATAAAATGTTGAACAAAATGTACCTGAGATGCAGCTTTTCTAAGCTAGCGTCTGCCAGGTCGTCATTGGCTCTCTGATGGATGTCTCTCTGGGTCTCGATCTTGTGGTCGTCTGAGAGGCCGTCCACTTTGTGGATAAACACCTCGAAGTTGATCTCTGGATTGACTCGGTATGCTCGTGAAACAGTGAGATGAAGCCTGCCCAGGGCCTCCACGTAATCATCCTATGAGAAAGAAATATACCAATACAAAATGCCATTTGTACATCTTTTCAAAAGGTTATTATTTTAACTTTTAACTGCACTACAAATAAAACATAGTTACCTACACTCCATATTTTCTGTCTGCATTCATGCACATTTCTGCTGTACTGTCATCAAAGTTTATACAATTAAGAACAAAACAATTAAGATTTGTTAAACATTTAGATACCTCAAAATCACACCAAAGTTCTGCTTAAAAACAAAAAATATTTTTGTGCAGCTAAAGATTGCACATAAAAGATAAACTGGTATAATAACTATGCCAGAGCTAATTTCCGTCAGTTAAATGAACAGGAAAATCAAGCCTGGCTGCCTATTCAACGTGTTACAGTAACAACAAGTATACGGAAATGTTCTGCTGCATTGTCTCCCTAAACAACCCGACCAAAAACAAGCCTGCTCAGATATCACTGTGACCAAGTGCTGAAACTAAATGAATCTGATGCACCTCCTTGAGTAGAAATAAACCCCGCAATCAGATCAGCTGTGGCTAACATCGGAGCTGAGATTACTTCTTGAAAGCACTTAGGTTCATGTGGATGGCACCGGCATAAAAGCCATGGCGTGTAATTGGTCTTTTATCCCGGCTGCTCTGGTTGGTCATCACCGAGTTCATTCTGTTCCTGACAAAAGCCGTGAGCACTAAAATAGTTTATTTTCATTATGTGTGGAGTTTCAGCTTGATGAAATGGAAAATATACATAAAAATGGTTGTGAATGTTGTCAGATTTTGTGTTTTATAAACATGTCCAGTCAGAACACAGAGGAGACGAGAAAAAGCTAAATTTAACATTTTTAGTCGGCATATTTGAAACATGACACGTTTTTTTTCCCAATAGCAGGTAAGTGTTTCATTTTCTTTTCATTTCTTTACCTGAGCATCGATGACAAATATCAAAGCCCCGGTTCCTCTGAAGATCATCTCATAGTCGAAGGTGGGGTCGAAGAAGTCGACCTGACCTGGGAAGTCCCAAATCTGGAAGTTGACAAAAGAGCTGCTGGAGATGTCGTCCTTGTAGATCTTGTTGGTGCTCTCCAGGAACAAGGTCTCATTGGGAGACATTTTGTGGAACACCACCTGAAAACAGAGTTGATGTAAAGTTTGAGTAAATGCAGATGACTTGTCTTGATGTGCTGAAAGCTAATACTATATAACACTGGGGTAACAATTTCAAGGCAGCTACATAATTTCAAGTTGACGCTTTAGCCAATCAACATGCCAACAGTGGAAAAGCTGCTTAGGAGTAAACAGCTGAGACACTTTTCTGACTTAAGGAAATTACAGTTCTCCAATACTGCATGTAACTTTGAAATTACACATAAATATAACAATATTGTGGCCTGGTAGAGACAGAAAATAACAAGTTAGAAGACATATAAATACAACATTACAATTACACTCTGGTGGTAAAATAACCAGCATCAAAATACCACAGTGAATATGCATTCTTTTGGGATCCATTATGGACACACATGCACCAACTGTAGCTATTTTCATTAGATGTGTTGCTTGTGGAATTTACATATTCAATTAATATCTTGTTTTCATAACTTGCCACTGAGATTTATTTCAAAATGTATTTGGCATCTGATGATCATGTTGCTCACAGCCAAGAGACTAATTTTAATTAACTGAAAAGCCTCCTCACAACCATGTTTTCTAAGAGGAATGGATTTAATGGTTTGGACCATGCAGAATAAGAATGAATGTATTAGATCTAACTGCCTGCCTTATTTCGTGTGAGGTAGAAAGGCAGACCTGAACTGATACTGTGACCCCCTTTCAGATTCCCTTTTGTCAACTTTTGTGTTCTGCTTTGTTTTATTGTATGTTTAATGAAAGTCTAACGTTTGTGTTAAAAGGTTGAAACATTTTGTCACACATTCTTTAATCACATTTGCCCATGAGACTATGAGAAGTGCTTAACATTTTAAGGCTTCCATTTACAATTATAGTCATCGTCGTTTTATCTGTGGATCATTTTCTTTTATTTATCTATTCATAGTTTGGTCTTTAAAATGTTGCAGTTCTAAAGCATTTATTAAAACAACTAAAACATATCACATGTATCTCTATATATAATAAATAATATGTTATATCTGTATTAAATATCTATTATATATACATATATTGTTTTCATGAGAGATTATTCCAGCTGTACTGGATTTTGGTTTTTGCCATAATCAAGCACAAAGACATCATTCATATGTCACATGCAATGCAAGAGGGAAAAGGGCAAAACACTGCAGACTGTCGCAACACACGTCACTCTACATTCAGCATTTTCCATTGCATGCTTTCAAGCAGCGGACTGTAAAACTGCAGCTGTAAAGTGAAGTATAGTTAAGGGTTTATAAGGGTCTTAGTCTGCTGAGTACAGCAACAGGTGGAAAGTAAATTGCAGTAGGTGATGCTGGAGGACCTGGGAGTGTTCTCTCCGCCGCTGCCATTTTGAATTAGTGTACGGGGCCACTAAGGTCACAGGCCAGTGAACCAGCAAAAAGCCAAATCACATGTTTTTCAACTCAAACTGGAGGCTTTTCAGAGCATTAATCTGAGACTTGACGGTGTGTGGATTATTGCAAACTTGTGCTGCAAAAGTGCACTTCAGGACTGAAAACTGATATTCTTTACTTTTGATACTTCAGGCAGCATCTGTAGGAGAGACTCCTGCCGAGTCACGCTATATCCAGCCTGATTCTACTTCCCCCTTGATTTTTAACATAAATAATAAAATATCATAGAAAGCGCAACTGCATCTCATCTATTATTCAACTACAGTGCCAGTCTAAAAGAGGTAGTCTTGAAGAATTGGATCGAGACAGCTAACCTTGATGTAGGATCACGCAAAAGAAAAAAGCGTTCAGATCATGACGGGGGGTTTACCAACTGCACAAAGTGGCCCAGAAAAGTCCTGGATTCTTTGCATGTCGTTGTCGATGGACACTGGGTCCATTTTGCTACTTTGCACAAATCTGGATTTACAACTGTAACATGAAGATGGTGAAACAAAGCAAACTTTGTTCACCGTTAATACACCTCAGTTACATGTAGGTCAACAGATTCAGTTGCTCCAAGTAGTCATTTTGTTCAGCTGGAGCTAAAGTCAGCAACATTCCCTTAGTAATGTTGTGTCTTCATAATAACAAGCCAACAGCAGGAAATATCTCGGCCAGAAGGCCAACATAAAATGTTTTAAGTCAGTTGTTCCACTTCCATCTGGGAATATAGAAGTATCTGCTGCCGTACCACCAGACTACGGGGCAGCTTCATCATCAGGCTATGTGAGACCTAATCCATCCTCAGAGCTTTGTCATAAAAATTGTTTTAATTTCTTAAACCCAATCCAATGGCAAGCATTCAGATTAATTATATATAGAAATAGCTAATCTTCTTGCTGATGGTCTTTTTTGCTTATGCAAGTCATTTAGAGAGAACTGTAATTGAGACTGCTGACTGCTGACTGACCACTTTAAAAGTTCCTTGTAGTATGTTTCTATCAATCTTGCATTTTCCTGCAAGAACATGACATTCATCATTAAGGTATAGGGAAATAACAGAGGTGCTACTTCACACAGCAAAAGCCAAGAGTGCGATTGTGGTTTTCGGCCTTCATCTTGATCAATATGATCACAAGACGAGCTGCGTCACATCTGAGTGGTTTACCACTTCAGCTAAAGAGAATTTTCTGGGGGGAAACCCTGCTGGAGTCGTGGCTGATCTGGACTTAGCGTGAACTTGGAGGTGACAGGGCACAAACAGTACATAAAGCACAGGGGGGGTTAGCAGGGGCCCAACAAATGTCTTCCCTCAGAGGCCCCTTAAACTCGTTAATCCGGCCATGATTTAGTGTGTATACAACGAGAGAGAGACCATGATGGCCAAACCGCAGATGCTCTGACTGGTGCACTGATTTAAAACAATGTTATGACTTGCAGAATGGAAGGTGTGGTCGGCGTCATGTCATGTGAGAGCTTCGCATCAGACCTGCCCTGTGCCTCACAGCTGGGTGGGACTACAGATATATTTGGCACGTTGGACAAGTTGCTAACCAAACAGTCACATGCTTTATGTCCACATATCAGTAAAGATGCACCTAGCATCTCTGTCCACCTGGTTAATCATTCACAGCTACAGCTAGCCACCACTGGGGGCTAACTACTTATTAGCTGCGGGAAAGCTTGTTCATCTCAGCACCCCTGCTCCCATGTAGCTATAACGTTACATGTGTTCTTGATAGCCATCATCACTTACGACATGCTAAACTACCTTGCTAGCTATTTTGGCTAACGTCCCATTTACTTGTGTGTGGCAGTGAAAGGCGCCGCCGCTCGCCCCGAAAGGGCTAATAGTTGAACATCTCTGCCTACCTTCTGTATCGAAGATTTGCCACTTCTCCTCAAGCCCATTAGAAGGATTCTCGGTTTGCTGTCGGACGGCGTCGGGCTGCCCTCGATGTCGGCCTCCTCCTCCTCACCATAACCGAAATCTTTGGGGAACGAGTCTGCAACCCCGTAGCTGTCAGCCAGCTGTTCCACCTCGTACTGAATCGACATTTTGACCTAACGACGGTCGCTTCCCCGCTTCCCCCCCTTACTTGTCGGTCACCACACCCGTGTTTGTATCGGACGATCGGTATGCGACACAAACTAACGTCACACAATGAAAATAGTTTGTCAATAATGCCCAGGCTACTTGGAAACACCTAGCGTGATCCCACACATTTCCTTAGGATTTCCTCTCTAGTGAAAAAAACTCGCCCCCTTGGTCCAACTTGATTCTGATTCGCTGCCTGAATTAAAATACGACAAGCGATTGGTCGAGCGGCCTGCCACTCCTACTGAGGTTTGTCGCTGTCACCTGACTGGTACTCAGACTTGTTTTGTGACCTATCACCCGAATGTGAAGCGAATACACAGCCCTGACACACCAGTTTAAAGCCGTTGGAGCATGTAACAATTATTCGCAATTTGTTTATTAATATTTGCTGTAAATTAAAAGTGAACATGCAAAAAAAGGTTGCGTAAAAGGGGCCAAATAGAAAGTGGGCAATTCGCTTGCTCCGCCATTTTACCAGCAGATGGCGGCAAACATCCACCACAGTAGAGGTAAGGCTTTCACGGTCTTTCCAAAATGTCGGAAATTATAGTTAAAATCGCCAAAAAGACCCCCAGAGCGTTATTTTCAGGATATATGTTTTGCTAGGCGGCGTGTGTTAAGAGAAAATACAAAACATAGCCGATGATGTGTTAGAATACTTTACGAAGTTTCATAATAAGCAAAGTATCATTTAAAATATAAATATACATCATGTCATTTGTGAGGAGACCAATTTAATCATCGCTTTACGTCTTCTGTCAGTGATTTTATCGTTTTGTGACACAAGTCCAGTGTTTTGAATAAAATAAAACAATTAACCCACAACCAACTACTAATGAGGATTTCTTCTTTAGGTCCATGCTTACGGTGGTTTCTGTTTTTACGAGGAACACCTGGAGGCAGCATGAGACCCAGCAGTCCACTTGCTTGAGGAGGAACGTGATAAACGAAACTAAAGTTTTCCCGGCCCGGCAGTTTGGCTGCTCTTCAAAACTGTTGGCTCGCTATCAAGACAGGGCACAAAACATTATATCTTAAAGAGGAAAGTCAACGTTAAAACCTACATCATTATGGCGCATTATAGAGTAAGTATGTTTGCTGTCGCTTTATCTCTCTCCAATGCCGTGTAGGAACTGTTGCTTGTCTAGGACGCTAACTGTAAGCTAGCTAAGCTAATACTAGCAACCTGGGGAGTAACCGGTGTTCATCAGAGAGGAGAGGGCACACCTGTGACAGTCCGTGTTTCGATTTCAGCTATTGGAGATTGTAAAAGTTTTTGCAAACAGTGAAGTAAGGAACTCACGAGATAGTGTCAGCGAACCAGATACAAACTGCTTTTGACCAATGTTTCCTGACTGTTTTTATGTTTACTAACTGTTAACTCAAATCAAATGTTTGTCGTGTTGTTTGATATTAACATCTATTCAAGTGGACTTAACTAGTATCCAGTCGGTAATAATATAATATATGACTTACCCTTCTACAGGCTTCAGACCCTAAAAGGGAGCAGTTTCGGAGGTACTTGGAGAAAGCTGGTGTTATTGACAGTCTTACCAGTGGTATGTCATTTTTTTTCTTTCTGTCCATTCAAAAACTTCATATTGTAATGAAAGGCAAATTAATGAAACCAGGAGTGTTGAAGTCAATGGTACAATTTTAAACTAGCTATATATGTGTACAAATGATCAACACGGATCATCATCTGACAGGACTAAACAGAAAATACCAATTTATAGTATATATTGGGTCATTGTGATTAGTTAACACCAAAAAAATATCAAAGAAATGGCAGAGTTTGGAATAAAATTACTGGCTTTAGAAATATGGGCTAAGTAATGTTGGTAATGTTTCAATACCAGAGCCAGCACAATAGCAGAAACCCTCTTTTCTCATGAAACCATTAAAAAAAATTCTAGACTTTTTTATATGCATTAGCTTTCATAATGTCACAAAGCAACAGTACAATAGGCCCAAGTGACATCTTCAGATTGCTTCTTTCTTCTAACCATCATTCTGAAACTGAAAGAATTGTCATGTACTGTTGTTTATGACCATAAAAAGCAGAACATCCTGACTTGTAAGAAGCTGAAACCAGCAAATGTTTGATATTTTTTGCTTGAAGCAATAAATTGATGATTAAATCAATACTTGCCATTGACACTGGAAATATTTAATCAAGTAAACAAGATATCTGCTGCCAACTTTAGTTTCTGTTTAGATGTGGTCGGTACTCAGAAATTATTGATGTTTGACTCCCAGCCCTGTTAGTTGTCACCTCAGTTCTTGTGCAATTTTGTTTAATTCTTTTCAACTTTCCCTTCTGGATTTCAGTTCTAGTGGCTTTGTATGAACAACAAGAAAGGCCCAGCAATGCTATGGAGTATCCTTCTATACACACAACCAGACGCTCAATGTCTCTTGGTTTGGTTGGTACTGCCTACCACTCTCAACATAAATATTTATAAAGAGAAATGTTCAGCATTCACTTGATAGAGGAGGCAACTGCTTGTAGTAGATTCTTTAACACACTCCCTCCAGATTTATTAAGGAGCATCTAGGTGCTGTTGGCCAGACTTCAACAGACACAGAGGCTCTGCAGCAGGAGGTGATGGACTTGAGGCAGAGGTGTTCACTTCTGGCAGAGGAAAACAAAGACCTTAAAAAAAGGGTAAGCTCCGCTCGTTCTTATGTGTTCAATCTCTCCCTTTTTAAAGCACATGAGTACGAGTGAATGCTGCAGTCCCTACCCCTTCCCTCACAGGAGCAATTTTACCTCTAGTTCAATTTAGGCTTTACACAAACATATGTGGAGGTCACTCATATGATGCAGTATGCAAAGCGATCAGTAACTGAAGTAATCTAATAAATGCAGTGGAGTAAATGTTACAGCACAATATTTGCCTTTAACATGTTGTGGAGTGGCAGTATAAAGTAGCAGAAAATGGAAATACTCAAGAACAATTTTAAGACAGTATTTGATAAAAATGTACTGAGTTACATTTATATTTACTGCTCCTTTTATTTCCACTAAGCTACACTTTGGCAAATACTGTACTGCACTACATTTCTTGGATAACTTTTTGTTACTAATAACTTTGCAGAGTAATTCATTTATTTTATTGGCATTGAACCAAAACAACTAAAAAAACTAAACTAACACAGACTGATAATTTGAAAAATGCTGACTACCAAGTTTAATAATCAGCCAGACTGATAATCATTCAGTCCCTACACTGACAGTTATTTACAGTAGAGGATTACAAACATTACATACCTAGAGGTCCTTTATACCTTTCAGTGTAGCTCTGTTGAAGAAGTCCTTGTGTTCTGGTAGTTGTTCAAGTAACATTTTGTTGTACTCCTTTGCTGTAATTGTATTTGTCTGCTTGTCTGAAAATTGCCACAGACATGAATGAATGTAAAATACATGTGTGCTTTTTCCTTCATGTCTCCAGCTGCAGCATTATGAGCCAGAAGATGGTGCCAGAGCCGACTAAACACAGGCAGAGCAGACACAAGCAGAGTTTTGGTGTGAGAAATGTACTTTTTGTTTATAATCCTGCTGTAACTTTAGATTTAAAGACAAGACGACACTGTCAAGTGAAAGACAAGAACTTTTTATGCAACTGTGCTGTTTTTTGTAAATTGTAGTTCCTACTTTGTTTCTTACAATCTAACTTATTCTGTACATGTATGTATATAATTTTTATTTGTCGTTTGTTCAATCTTTAGTAAAAGTTTATGATAGAAAATGCTTAGTTCATTAGATGTGGGACTTCTTTGTTAGGGCTCTGCAAAAACCACCAAAGTGTGATTATGCTTTGGGTAATTTGATTTAGATATTTTTAATAATTAAAAATGATTTTTGGCATAGATAGGAAGACACAGACTCTGTCCCTTGTGTGACAAAGACACACTTATCCTTTATTTCCAAAGGTCCAGTTTAAGTAAACAGTTGTACAAAGCTCATAAATGTAAGTAGCGGGTAAAATAAAGCACAGTTTTGTAATGAAGGTACTGTTGTATCACTCATTTCTAAACATCAACATGATCAAGTCAGGCCTTTTACTGACCTATCAGAGGATTTTGATACAGAGTCAATATTGCAAAACATAATAGAAACCTTGGGGACAAGACAGCATCTGGCTTTCTACCAGGTTCAATCAGATTTGTTAATAACTGTCAGTTGTTTCATCAGAGACAAACAGAATCCAAACTATTAAGCAGGACAGTTGCAGTGTTGCTGTGTTAGCTGCTAGCTATTGATATGCTCATTAGTGTTTTATACCCAGGACTTGCTGGTATTGTTGAGACAGACAGACATTTTATCATAGTATTACCACATTTTCTTACACCTGTACACGTCACCTCGTTAACTCTTTATCCATTTAAGAGCTGACAAACTACCCGCGGCCAGCTCCGTAAAACATATAGAAATGTGATGAAACCACAAACTCTGACGAAATAATCTTTCCAAAAATATCTAAATGTTTTTATGGTACAGATATCTAGGGATCGACCCATAATCAGCATTTTTTCGATTATCAGAATCAGTGTTTTTCTTGTCTGATTGCCAATGAAACAAATTAACTGTGCTACTTTGCCTCCGTTGCAGCTCTCTCTCAGTCTGTAGTCCATGTCACACTCAAGATGCACTCACTGCTTGGTAGCTTAATCTATAGTAATGCTTCATATTTTTTTCATATGATGTTTCAATAATCTGATTCTGCAAAGTAACGAGTAACTAAAGTTGTAAAAATAAATGTAATGAAGTAAAAACTACAATATCTGGCTCCAAATCGTAGTGGAGTGAACTCTAAAGACGTAGAAATAGAAGTACAGATACATCAAAATTGAACTTGGTTACATTATTATCATTATCATTATTACATTATTTTCACTTTACTGCCAATTTATAACTCATTGATAACTAATAATCGGTGTTGGTCGACCCCTACAAATGTACACATTGTTACAGGACAATTTACATGTTTGCCGCTCTACAAATGTGTAAAAGTGTTGCTGTTGCTCTTTATAGTGACATGACTTTAGATCTTTTCACGACATTTATGTCACACTACAATGGAAAAACACAACACCACATGTGAAAGTACACACTGTTAGCTCGAACTATGTAATAAATGTTTGTCATGCCAATTTGTTTGCGGTACATTAAGTTAGTCACAATGGAAAATAAAGGTTTACTCCACAAGAAAGTTGGAAAAAAATATAAAACACACAGTATCAAGTCCTCTGTTTTTTATATTGCAATATGACTCCAAAATTATTATGAATATTTTTATATTATGCCATATTATATAGACGGAATTGTTTATAAGGCTTGTAACACAAATATTAGCTAACTCTCGCCAGTTTGAAGGCAGCGTAGAGGGCTGTTAAACGTAGAACTAACACCTGTAACATGGATTGCTGTGTGACAGTGATTGCTAACAAGGAAACAGTTTGAAGTTTAGACTTGCAGGTCCGATGTTCGTTTGCTGCTTGCAGTACTCGGCCTGGGGTTGTGCGTGGATCCTGAGCTGGAGTCATCCAGAGTCTCCGGGCTGGAGGGCCGACTCTGATGTTTTGCGTCTGATTTTGACTGTGTTTGAGAGCAAGGAGGTCCGCTACTGACTTTTGCGCCCCCATATGAATCTGTGTCGGAGCTTTTGCCCTCCAACACTGTAGAGCATTTGAAGGAGCCATGAGACCTCCATGGTCTTCTTGATGCACTAACTGGCAGTGTGGGGTAAGAGGCAGGGTGAGTTGCCTTCTGTGAGCATTTTGGAGAGTCTGGGCTGCCTCTGTCACTGCTGTCCTCCTTACTTTGTGAGGGAAGATGCAGAAAGTCCTCAGCCTGCTGCTTTGGATTGATCTGGGAGTCACAGCACGGTGAGCAGGGCTCATTGGTAGTCAAGGTGTAGTTATAGTCTGGGGGGCTTTGAGCTGAACATCTGGAATCATCCAAATCCTGCTGAGTGGCCAGCTCGCCCTGAAGAGGTAGAAAAGTTGAAGGTTTGATGAGGCTTGGGTACATAATTGTGCCATGCCCCCTCTCCATCAGGAGGTTGTAGTCACCTGGTGCAGAGGCAATTGTAGCCTTCCGGGCTGTACCGGTGCATATTTGCACTACGGATTCTTTTTTACACCTGTTGGAATAGCAGTCATCAAGTTCATCCCTCTCGTCTCTCAAGTGAGGGTAGAAGTCCAAGATTCCCTTTTTAATCCTCTTGTAACCCAGATGCATGATCTCCAGGATGTTCAGGAAGAGGGAAATTCCAGCAATGCATTGCATGAACACCATGAAGACAGTTTTCTCTGTTGGTCTGGAAACATAACAGTCTACAGCATTGGGACAAGGATCCCGCTCACACTTGAACAGTGGGTAGAGGTGAAAACCGTAAAGGACATACTGGCCTGTCATGAAGGCCACTTCAACAACAGAGCGGGTTACAACGTGAGCAACATAGGTCCGCAGCAGAGAGCCCCTCAGTGGCGCTTTGTTGAGCTTTCCCTGATCAACCTGTTTCATTTCCCGCTCAATCCTCTTCCGGGCTTCTGCCAGTTCCACATCGACCAACTCCAGCTCCTTCCGCAGCAGAGCCTTCTTCTTCTGCCGCGCCTTCTCCAGCGCCCGCAGCCTGTAGAGAGCGTGGCCCATGTAAACCAGCGAGGGAGAAGACACAAAAATGACCTGCAGCACCCAGTAGCGGATGAGGGAGATGGGGAAAGCGAGGTCATAGCACACGTTCCTGCAACCGGGCTGCTCAGTGTTGCATATGAAGTCAGCCTGCTCGTCATTCCACACGTCCTCAGCTGCCACTCCAAGGACCAGCATACGGAAGATGAACAGGATGGTGAGCCAGATCTTGCCCACCATAGTGGAGTGGATATGCACCTCCTCCAAAATCCCCCCGAGGAAGTTCCAGTCCCCCATCTTCACTCTGCCATTGTGACTAAAAAGAGAAAGATTAGGTTGGGAAATCTGCAGTATCTGTTAATGTGCAGCTTTTAGAACCTTTAAGAAAATACAGCAAAATAAGCAGCTTTTCAGGTTAAATGAACACAGTAAAAAAGGAGAAATATTTGTGGTAAACTCCCAAAAAGTGATAAAAATGGTCTCTTAAAGTACTAATGTAAGTCTTAAAAAATATCAGTACCTCTCACTTAATAAAAAAAAAAAACATCAAACTAGTAGAAAACTTGTCAAGTAAAAAATGCAAGGCTTCACATATTTGCAAAAAGTTGCATTAAGTGCAGACAGAGAGGACTTCTGCAAAAAATCCAGCGATATGTTCCCTTGTTCAGCTATCCAGTTTTTTGTCTGAAAGAGATTCCTCCTCAGCTGTGTCGGAGATCAGCGCACTTGCCGTTTCCCATTTACCTCGCAGCAGCATGGACAGACTGCCGGTGGTGACTTAAATCTCCTCGGGTCATGCAGCCCTGACACAGTCACCAAAAAGTTTTTAAAAATCGTTAGCGCCCTCCACATGAGTCCCCTGCACATCACCTAAACTTTGGTGACCCGCCTCTACTGCAGTGTTGCCAGAAACAAAGTGGGAACAACAGAGCCGCAGAGGGAAGGTTGCCAACAACTACTCTGACCAGAGAAAGTCAATACCGACAGCTTCAGCGATGCATTTAGATCATGGCCTCACTGTGATGGGGTTGTGTCCAGTAGTAACAAGGGATATTGACCTCAATCTTTGCAGTTCAGGGTGATTTTATTTTTTATTTGTCTGACCTCAGTCGGACCTTATTGTTTTACTTCTCCAAACAAATCAGAGATGGTACCTCACTGAGTTAATTTTTTTTATTATTCATCTGGGTGTGTACGTTAGGTGTGAATGTAAATAACCAAGCTGTTTCCAAACAGATGTTTTGTAAGTCCAGACTGAAGGCTTCAGATTTCTATGCACTTGCAAGTTGTTTGAGTCTATTTGAACCATATGTACAGAGAAGGAAACATTCACTGTGGCTGAACCCCATAATATCAATAACTGTCAGTTATCCACACAGGACATGCATGATCAATAGTTTTCTACTATAGTGAAGTAGTCAATGAGTCATCGTGTTCAATTTCATACCCTGCTGCTCCGCTCCAGATGTAATTACGTTTTCACACACTTCTCGTGTTATTTTATCCCATTTAAAACTGATCACAATGGATCAGTGTGCATGTCAACTGTTCCAGTTGTAAATTCCTTTAAATGCCTCTGTGTGATAAATATGCCACTCATGATTTCAACAGCTTCACACCCATGATATGAAATGTTATCAGGAGGAAAAGAGAACCACTCCCAGCCGAGTGCAATATTTCAATGTGATCCTGAAATGAACCTTTCCCCTCTGACCTTAAATATCCCATTCTGCCCAGAACAGCACGATTGATCCAAACCAGTCTGGCACATTAGGGGTACAGCGGGTCATACTGAGGTGAGGTATTGGGAAAATCCCAGTGCAATTTCCCCCTCTTATCCTACAAATCACTGCAATCAATTTTTACATGTATTACATCCCCAGGAAGTCCTCCAGCAATGTACTCTTTCAAAATAAAAAAGTACATTTGGTGGGATCGCTTCCTGTCTTCAATCTTTAAGTCTCTCATTACGGTTCAGATATAGATTTTTCAGAAATTGCTTATAATAACCGACCTTCATCTTAAACTATCAGATAAATGTAAAGCCATGTTAAATTCATTAAATGTATAAAAAAAAATATGTAGCCATGTAAGATAAGAAATGCAGCCATAGAAACATTTGATTGTTTATAAATAAAAAAAACTAATTAACTAAAATAAATATTTGTAAATGAAACCAATGAATTTAATCGAAATACAAAATGTATACAATGGTACAATGGGAAGACAAATAGCTAGCCATCTGCTATTTCAGTTTTTAAGTCTTTTATCAAATATTGCGAAAAATGAGTTCCAAAAATGTAAATATATTGAATTGTTGATATGTGTATGCAGGATTTAATGGCATCTGCCAGTGAGGTTTCCAATTGAAACCAGTGAATTACCCTTGCCTCACCCTTTCCTAGGGTGGCTGCTAAAAATACAAACAATCAGAGAAAGCCTTCTCTGGAGTCAGTGTTCAGTTTGTCCATTCTGGGCTACTGTAGGAACACGAGGGACTCTGAAAGAAGATCTGTTCCCTCTGTCGATATGAAAAGGCTCATTCAGAGGTAACAGACACACTAAGGCTTACATTCAGGTGATTATACACCGGTGTTGGGCAAGTTACTTTCAAAATGCTATAAATTACATGTTACTAGTTACCTTAGTTGTAAAGTAATGTATTATGTTACAATAAAAAAATAGCCTCAAAGGTTTTAAATAAACACATGGCCTTGGACACAGTGATGAGCAGGCAGACAAAGGATCAAAGTCTGAAATATGAGATGGGACTGATCTTTTTAACTGTAGGCTCAGTCACATGAAACACAATAAACCAACACCTTATATAATGTAGCCAGTTATGACATGACAAGACAAAAACATATTTTTTCTATGCCATCTTTAATTTTAGTCCACAGATGGACTGCATGGACATAAGTATTTCAAGAATGTAAATTAAAGTGGGCGTGGAGGATTAGGCTTCACCATGAGGCCTGCGAAATCCAGCTAATTCAGTCACACAGAGACTGAACAAGGAATTTATAGACTCGGCTATATTAAACACACACACAGCCTATATTAATATGGTCATGTTGGTGTGGATGGATTCTTATTAAAGCAACATTAACTCTTCACTTCGGTCTGTAAAAACACGACTGTTGTACCCCATAACAACAACAACAACATACTACTTCCTAGTGTTCCGGGTCAGGGCTAACAAGTTCATGATGATTGAATATTGATGCACTAAGTTATATCGATGAGCTGCGTTTGGGAACTATGGAACTTTCCATACTGTACACTGGAAACAGCAGCCGCTGCCATACAGAGTCCCCGCAGCATTAACCAGCAGGCTGCTGCACAAACAATGTGGTGTCTGCTAATTGAAGTCTTTACTGTGTACTCTGTATATATTCATCTGACAAAATCAATACTCAGGTTCAGATTCAGTATCACAAAAAACAAATGCATTATAAAAACATCAGAGTGTATTGAAAACATATTGAGCTGTGGAAACAGTCTTTGGTCATCTTAGATTAAGTACATTTACTTTACATTTAAAGATCTGTACATCAGATGTAAAACAGCATTATAAGAGTTAATATTTATATACTTATGAGACTGCAAATGTGATTTTATGAGACTATAACTTCCACCTAACATTCAACAATATCCCTCCAGTTCAAGAGGAGTTGTGTATTATACCAAGAACTAATGTACTTTAACAGTAAACACTCTCCAAAAGCTGGATGTTCATGTTTAAAAATCTGTATCTCTGAGATTTAAAAACAATGAGTGTGACAAAAAAAAAAAATCAATTTGTTTTACAACTCAACATGTAATTAGCCACTTCCTGTCAACAGGATGTGGCTGAAACAATGACGGAGCTCTGAGCCAAGTCCCGATGGTGAACCAGCTCTTTTGCTTACAAAAGGAAGAGCCAACACCAACACGGACATTCATCATTCTTTCTTCTTGTTAGTGCCGTCATACATCCAATCAACATGTCTTCATCAAATCCTGCAGTGAGGGACTTCTCCATGTTTAAGGCACACATCATGAATACTGAAAGTCCATTAGAGCTGCGACAGTTTGTCGATTAATCGCTTAGTTGCCAACAATTGGAATAATCGTCAAACTATTTTGATAATCATTTAACAGAGCTATCAAAGTATCTATTCCTACCACTTATCATGGCCAAATGAACTCACGATAATGATATTATTACGATATATCTAGAAATTTGAAAAATAATGCTTGCATTTATCCATCTTTAACTGTGTAAACTATGTGTTTTGTTTCTCTTTTATGGCAAAACAGTGTAGGGAGGTGGAGAGAGTCTGTAACCATAACTGTTAAATCAAAAGAACAATTACTTGTCATCTTTGTCTTTGAGTGATCATCACTTTTCACCATTTTTCAGACATTTTAGAGATCAAAATAATTATCAATTAGTTGAGAACATAATCAACAGATTAATTGACAATCAAAATAATCATTAGTCGCACCCTAATGACCATGATGATTCAACAGGAAATTAGCAACAACTATGAGAGTATACAATTTTTCAACCAAACTGTCTGGGCGTTATTTCTGTTTGAAGAAAAATGACATGAAATAGGACCGACGTGTTCATTAAGTTTATTGATTATTGTTTTACAAACAAAACGCTCGAACAAAGAAAAATATCAACTATGGAATTATGACTAATGACAGTTACTGATAGCAAAATATTTTATTAAGCCCTAAAAATGAAAATTACTTTTCAAAGGCACATTGTCTAAAATGTAAAATACTCCTTCTGCAATGCTTCATATCACCAGCAGGAGGCACCCTTACACTATAACTCACATGTTTAGCTCTAAAAAGGGTCAAATCTGATTTTAAAGACATTTAAAAACTGTGCACTATGTTCAAAAGGTCCCTGAAGAGCATCTTTGCTCACACACATCTACCTGAGCGTCTTATTAAGGCTTTTAGTGTTAACTTTAACTGCTTCACAGTCCTATGGTGCCGGGCTCAGGAAGATGTTGAAGAGCACAGCAAAGAGCACAAAGACTATATAGCCCACTATACAGAGCCAGAAACGAGGGTCCTTCAAGAGCTTCTTGTTGTAAGCGCTGAAGAAGACATAGCCGACGGTCATCCCGGCCACCACTCCTCCAAAATGAGCCACAAAAGACACCTAAGAGGAGAGAAATGTGAGACGTCAGGGTTCAGAGTCAGCCTTTAGGCCTAATTACCAGGGTTAAATCGTGCACAGGCCCTTGAGCAGTGTCATCCGACCTCACTGAAATGTGGCGAACACCTAAAAAACTTGCAGGACCAGTTTAACAGTAAAACAACAAATTCAGGGGAAGGGAAAAGAAAGGGAGACACCGAGGTGGGGGAGGGAATAAGGAATCCAGTTTTTAGAGTCGGTGGTTATCAGCTGTAGAGACAAACAAGCTGCATCGACCAGGAAGAAACCAAATGCTTTCAGTTTTACTCCTCTAAACTGAAAATACTGAGTCAAACCACAAAGGTCACCATGGAGCAAATTAGAAGTGAATTACTCGGAGAGCGTGTTTGTTTAGTGTCCATTAGAGCGTGCCCACACAGAGCTATGCATCTACATGAATAATCATGTTCTGGCAAGAGCTACTGATCTTGTCTGTAGCCACAAGCGAATTAAAGCCATCACCAAACACTGTCAGCTCGGGGGGAGACAAGCTGGAATAGCTGGATCCCTCTTTACACTCTTTTTATTTAAATATATCTGAAAAGGTTTAGCAAGACCCTTTGTTTGTTTGTTTGTTTCATCCTGCTGAACAGTCGAAGAAAAAAAAGAAGAGCTTACATTATAACCAGCCTCGTCGCTGGCAAATCTTCTGTAGAAGGCAAATCCAAAATCTGTGCCGACTAAAGAAAGAGAACAGTATTAAATTCAACATGTTTTAAGTTTAAATAAATAATCCAACAGGTTGAAAAACACACAGGACAACGTACCAAATATCACAATGGCAAGGATACGAAATACTCCGAGGAGAGGGATCATCTCTCTGAAGTTCTGTGAAGCAAAACAGACACAAGCTTCAAATAACAATACACTAACATTTAACTTAAAGGGGCAAAATGTGGTTTTGGAGAAGAAATTCAAACTCAGAATTTTTATATTCGCAATATTGCTGAGGTAATAACACAAACTCAGACGGATTTATTTTTTCCATAATTGAATAAACAAGCTGCTCTCAGTGGCCAATAAGGTCACCAGAACACTGTTTAAAGATAGAAAGGTGGCAGGGTCCGCCACATATAAACAAAGTTAACACAGTATGAAAACTGTTGTCCTATTAAGGTCAGTTTGTTTATTCAGATATGAGAACAAAGAGAGTTTGTTTAGGCTGTAAAGAAATCAGTCAATGAAGCTCTTCCATTAAAATGTCTTCCTCAACACTACACAGTGCTACTTTAAAAAAACAAAGTGTATTAAACCATAAAATGAGCCTGAATACACAATTTTAGGACAACAAACTTTTTACATGTGTGATATGTCTTAGTTTGTTGTAAATATCGGGTGGTAATTCAATTTCGGGGTAATTTAAAGGACATCTTACCTAAAATGTTATCGAAACATGTTTACATGTCTTGTTTGTCTTGTTTATATGATTTTACCCGTGTTCCATTTCTTAGTTAGTTGGTTAGTTGGTTGGTTGGTTGACCCAGAAAAGACCACATTAACTTTTGGTGCCGATGTTGATAAAGCGACAGGGTTTTTACAACATTTTTGCTCATTTCTCTTATAGATCTGGTGATCTTATATTATGGCTAAGCAGTTATGAGTGGTTTTAGAGTGCAGTGATAAAGTGCTATCAAGTTTGATATTGGATCAGGCTTGACTGAATTAAAGGGTGAGGAAGAGAAGCCGCCATCTAAAAATACTGAATATGCGCTCAGGAGTTTCCTCACACATAAACAACAAAGTACCTGGAGACTAAAACGTTAACAGCTCTTCCTGTTAAACTGTGTGTAAACTTACCACCACTGCATTCATAAAATAACCTCCTATGAGGGCATAAACGCCCCCCGACGCTCCCACCAAAGCACTGAGAGGATCAAAGATGGAGCTGCACAGAGAACCTGAGGAACGACAGGGTTCTACAATCAGCGTCATTTCTGACAGGAAAAAACAACTTTAAGATGCTTAATGTTAGAAGTCTGAGGGCTTTTGTGATGACAGAGCCAGCTGTGCCCAATTTACAGTACCCGGGGAAAAAGGAACAGGTGACGCTCACCTGCCAGGACACCTGCCATGTACACCATCCCCACTTCGAATCCTTTGTGCACCAGTTCCAGAGGGATTCCCAGCAGCAGCTGCATCAGCAGGTTTCCCACGATGTGCTCCACACTAGGGAGGCAGACGGTAAATATTGGGTGTTGATTTCATTTAATGGGTGATTTAAAATACATGTTGGGGATTTAAAGGGTATGAATGCTTTTTTTCATGACAAGATCGCAACCATCAATGCATCAACACTTCCCCAATCCCACTGCTCCCACTGACAATGTACTTAATTTAAAAACAGGTCCCAAATATATATTTTTACCTACTCGGCAACATGCTGATGAAAAGTCAGGTGAAGTTCCGTATGCCACAAAACATTGCTGGAGCTTCACAGCAAAACAAAGTTCTCCTAAACAACTGAAGTAGATGGGGACTTGTTTTAAAACATAAAAACAACCTCCATACAGCTCAACCAGCGCAAGCCAAGTTTCTGGAAGCCGAGAGATCCCAAATTGATTTAAAGAGACCGTACTTACACCTTCAGTGTGTGATCGAGCTTCAGCCACCTCGGACCGCTTGCAGGCTTTTAGCTAAGCGGCCACAGTGAAGATTTCCGTACATTTGTAAATAACGTCTTTTCAAATTACACATTTGGGATTTCAGGGCTTCCTAAAACAACTCCCCGTCTACTTCAGTTGTTTAGGAGAATGCTGCAACGCTACTCTGCTGTGAAGTTTCAGAAATGTTTTCTCAGCGAGGAAACTTCACGCGAATTCTCATTTTCGGGTCGCCTGTTCCTTTAAAACTCCTCACACGGGAGTAAATGTGTTTTTGTCGGGGATGACGCTCAGCTGCGTATGAAAACACACAGTGAGTAGTGAGTATTTCTGGCAGCAGGACGGTGTGTGTCTGGGAATGACCCAAGACAAACTGGAGTTGATTACTCACTTGTCCAGTGATCACAGAGGCTCCATTCAAAGAGGAAGTGGCACAATGGACCGGAGAGCACCAGAGGCCAATTCACTCTCTGAATGATCGCTGTTGCGCAGGAAAAGTTATTTTCTACTGACTTTTGTGGTATTTATATTTGAATTGTCTTAACAAGGCCTGTAACAAAAAAAAAAATCATGCTTGTATTAATTATGTAAAAAGATCAGATCCAGTGGCCTATTAATAGTTTCTTGGCTACAATTTTCGGTTTCAGAGCACAGGTGAAGAAGCTAACTGCGTGTCTCTCCACACAGGACGTTCAATTCGCTGTTAGTTTTTTGACTTTTTGTGGGATTTGTTGACAGAGAAGGATACAACACCACCAGGTTTATCCTTTAAGCAAACATCCTGTCAAGCGTCGTCCAGTTACTGTCAGCAGTGACTGTGACCACTGTTCGTCTTTGCTAATCTAGTTTTCCTATGTGCTTCTGTGTGCTCATGATTTCTGGTTTTCCTGTGTTCCTGTGGTTTATGTGCTCATGGGTTTTTTTTTGTGCTTGCCACATCACATGAGTTTGGACAGATGTGCCAACAATACAGGCAACGGCTGTCTGGGCTTTTCATGTACGGGATCTCTTTTAAAAAAAAACAAAAAAAAAACATCAGCATCAGTTAAAAAACTCTGAGATGAAGTAACGCCGCAAAGGCGGAAGTTTCAAAATCAAACACAGACAAATCCAGCAGTCTCAAACATGACCGCAGGATTGAATCAACGCCTCTGACGGCGTTTAAAAGATCAAGAGCTTCACCAAAGTGATCGTTACTCAGTGATTGAAGGGAGTTTGTCAACCCCCCACGTTGATTCAAGCTTTCATCATTGTAATTCAGGTCTCTTCAAAAAGGCCAGACGATGCTTACCCGGCGTGGACAAACATGTAGGAGAAGAAGCGCCATGCCTCCTGTCTGCGCTCAGGCTTGTACGTGAGGGGGCTGTTCCAGATGCCCTGATCCAGGGTGACCCACTGCTTCTGAGGCCTCCACACCGCGTAGTAGATAAACACTGCCAACTAATGAAAGACAGAGAATGCACACAAAAGGTAAGTCTTGAAGTAGGTCAAATAATTTTGTTTTGGTGCCTGACTTCCTGCTTGAGGTTAGCAGCAGCAGCGGGGATGAGGGCAGAAGCTGAACCCCGAACAGCTGAGAAAATAAAGGCGTGAAGAACGAATCAGAAGTACAGATGATGTATGTTGAACTGAGCCCATAAAATCCCCCAGTGTGCAGCTCGGACCTCTGAACGCACGTATCTGTAGGAATATAAAAGCGAGGGAGCGCCGCGGAACAATCTCCTCTGGACCAATAAAGAGTTAAGCATTCACAGACATTCAAATGAAGTGACACTGGACATCTGTGAGCTACAAAGAGTGAGCTGTTCATCTTGAGGTATAATCAGACAGTGTGCTAAACACTCTGATAAAAGAGTAAAGCAGCACCCCTTGGAGCCACCGGGTACAAGCTGACTCTTAACAGCCGATTTTGCAGATTTCAAAAGATCTGTAATGTTTGAATCGAGGGCTGTCTGAATAAAAAAAACAATGACAAAAGACATAGTTTGATGAAACTGAAGTAGCGTGGGATCGTGGGAGTTGTTGTCATCAATGTGAAACAGCCACCACAGCAGATGAAAAGATATGCGACGTGACGAGGTGAGGTTTTAAAGGTTTATTACGCTCGTTGAGGTCTGCAGACTGCCTTCATCAGTCCCCGGCTAACAAACGAAACACGCTGGGTTTGAATATTGTTACAAACACTTGGGATAACACAACTCAACCGCATATATAGTAACACAGGTCGTTTTTTAGACATTTTTATGTGGAAATGTTGCATATTCTATCTTTGAAGGCCACCAATGTGACATTCATAAGCACTGCAAACATTTAATAAGTGTTTGTAAGCAGCTATAAGGTCATATGTAAGTGTTTTTTTAATGTACAGTGTTTGTCAACAATATTTTATATTATTAGTTCTAGGTTCCCACAGGAGGAGTTATTGCTTCTATCTGCTTACACCTATATTGGAGTGTATAATACAACATTTTTTTAGTTTTCTCAATTTGTAATAAATGCTTAACAGGGGTAAAGAAAGTTGTTGCTGTCTCACTTTATTACTTCATTGTTAGTATTAATCTATTTCATTTTAAACGATGCTACTACATATGTGCATATTTTATGACACATCTGTCCGACCGTGGGGACGTTTTTTTGACAACTTCAGTAAAAAGAAAGTAAGGTGTCGCAAAAAGACACGACGATGTAAATAAAAAAATTTGTCCGTGGCTGATCTGTAACTGCTCAACAATGTAAAAGGTGCATTTCATCGATCTATATGCAAAGTACAAGACTTTCCCTTCTGATTTGACTGCTCACAAGTGTTACCGCTTCTGGGCTAAACTGAACATCCCATGGTTTGTTTGAAACACAGGCATTCCTGTTTGCATTAGCTTAAAGGGACAGTTCACCCCTGAATCAAACAAACACATTCTCCTCGTACCTTTACTGCCATTTATCCATCTACGCTGTTTCGGTGTGAGTTGCCGAGTTTTGGGGGATATCGTTGTAGTTACTCAAGATCATCTACAGATCTGTTCGTATGCAGTTTCATACAGGAGCTATTTTCTTTCCACTGAACTACAATGTGTCAGGAAACGCTCATCCTCATGATAGCGCAGGATGTAAACATCGATATCGGCTTCCTTCTGGACGGAGACACGAAAATTAAACAGTTCTCATGTGAAAATGCTCACAGCGAGCTCTGAAGGATTATCATGAGTGACCAGGTGATGATTTCTGCAAAAGTCTAACTGGCCACCGAGAGAAGGCAGATTTTCTGCAGCTGAACTCTCTAAATATATATAATATAAATATCAGCCACTCACACCAAAACAATCTGGATGGAAAAAAAGCTTTACATGTTAGAGGTAAAACATGCTTTTTGGGATTTTGGGGGGTGAACTGTCCCTTTAAATTGAGGTGATAAAGGACATTGTCAAGCCACCTTCCTTTAAAGCCATAGTCTTAGGTAAAAAGAGGCCACAGCTTCTGCTGTTTCAACAAATCGCCCACTGACCCTCCACACACACACAGCAGATGTTTTTATGCACCTGAATCTATAAAGTTGAAAAAAAACACACTGAGGCTTTTTCTGTTTACACATTCAGGAAAAAAAGCGTCTCTGAATCCCTCCAGTCAGACTCGACTGTACGAGCTCAAACCCTAAACCCACCACTCAGTGTTTTCATTGAACAGCGTGCCTACTGCCTCTTATTTAGTGAGGACTGCACTCGATGAATCGGGACATTCAGGGGAGGCGGCGCAAATGCCAGGAAAAGAAAAAGGAACTCGCAGATGAACAAGAGCTTCACAGTTTTGGAGCTTTGTCATTCTCAGACACTGCGGCCACAAACAGAGCTCCCGATCCAAAGATGTCCGACTCTGTCCTCGATGACGTCACTCCCGTATCTGCTCTACTTAATGCAATCACAGCAGATCTATACACTAATTAACAACCACGGCAGCTATAAGTCAAATGTAGGCTGCCCTGTATAATTAGATCTACACAATCCATACAGCATGTTGTGTGGTGTCACACTCAGGGCACTGCTACCTCTGCAATACTGATGAGGATGATGAAGATGGGAGGCGGGCAGCAGTTTGCCCGCTCCAGGTACTTGCTGCGGACGTCCTCCGGCAGCATCCATCTGGAGACGGATTGCTGGAACTTCTCACAGCACCCCATCTTTCTGCCGCCGTCGGGCTCGTCCCTGTCCCGTCTCCCATCTCGGTCCACGGGAAACGGCTCCTGCTGCTCGAGGTCGATGTCCCCCATCACTGCTCCGGACCTACGCAGCAGATTCAGACTTAGTGACAGGGACACACACACGCACACACACACACCTTGAGATGATATATTTGTGTTCCAGTAGAGATTTTTTATGTTGTTGTCTAACATCTCTGGGTGATCTTGCACATTGTTAGTGGATTTTTTGCGGATTTTTGCGCCAATGTGATGAAACTACTTTGATTTATCAGGTATTTAACTTTCTGTGAGATTCCTGTTTAGTTATTTTTTCCATGAACAACTGCATCGCACTGTCTGCTGTTACATGTTCAATACTTCTTCAACTAGGACTGAAATCGTTCTGCTAAGAAATTCAAAACTTGACTGTTCACATGGACCCAAAGCATTTAATGGAATATAATAACAATGATAAACGTTTTAAAATTTATGTATTACCCTTTATTCTTATTACTGCTCTTGTCTGTTCATAACTCCTCTGTCTTCCTATCGCCTGTTATTGATGTGATTCTTCTATCACCTCTGTTTGTGCATTGCTTTTCCTCTCGCTCTCCTTTGTTTCTGGGATTTTGTTTTATAGCTTTTATCCATTTAACTTTGTGTTTTCTACTAGCTTCTTCTTCTTCTTGTATTAACTCACCTCAGACTGGGCTTCCTTGTGTTTGGCTTCTCTATCCTGGTGATGCTATATAAATAAAGTTTCTTTTAATTATTATTATTATATTACATCTCCCTGTTTAAAATGCACTTAAACACACTTCCTTGCTGAATTCGGCTTTTAAACACGTATAAAAACCACACGTTCTGTCACTAGTCATGGACTCCTTCCACTTTTAACAGCTGGGAGGAGACTTTACTTGTTTTAAAGTAAGTTATTCTCCATATCAGACACAATCTGACAGAGAATACAGTTACAGTACACAGCAGCAGCCTCTCACAGTGACTTGCAGCCTGTTATTTAAGCGTTTCCTGTTTACTGGGCGTTGCTGAAGATAAAACAACTCAGTCACATACTGATTTTAATGTCCCTCTGATCCCGGATCACTATTCTAACACAGTCCACTTCAGGCTCCTCTCCTAATATTTGTTTTTTGTTTTGTTTTTTGGCGTCCATTGAACGCAGCTTAATTCCGGCCTCACTCACCTTAAACCTTCAACACGAAGAGTGCAGACTGGCTCCACGGAAAACTCATCCAATATGCCGCAGCAACAGCTCAGTGTGCGGGACGAGGAGCGCAAGAAAGCTTCCCACAGCTTCTAAAAAAAAAAATTAACACTGTTCAGTAAACGACTTCAGCAGCGATCCTCCATGTTTCCACAGCCAAGAGGAGTCCCGACTGTCCCTGGGAGGTCGGAGGGAGGAAGAAGAAGAAGGAGAAGAAAAAAAAACACGCTCTTGGAGATAATTATAGACCTTTCATCGTTTTTTCCTGCAACAAACTTCCTTCCTCGCCCCAAACAAAAATCTCTGAAGTCCCCCCCTCGTACACTGAGCCACAGCAGAGTCTCACACGACAACAGCAGCGGCAACTGCAGCCTACCTGTTCCCCCTGCCACACCTGAGGGTCGTGACGTCACGGAGAGAGGTGGAGGATCAAGGAACTTCACACACACACTCTCTCTCTCCATCCACACCCACACACACACACCGAGGGACAAGGCAATAAAATCTAATCACGTTGGATCCAGAGAGTCATATATTCTGATAGATTACGTTCTTTAATTCAGTTAAGTGCACACACAGCTTCAGGTCCATTTTACTATAAGTGATGCATTACCCGACCTGCGCCACAGGGAGGCGCTACAGTCCACAAATAAGAGGAATTAAAAAATGGCTTTAAATGTTTACATCCAGGCTGCTTCACAATAAAATACTGGACATGTATATGCAATCGTACAAATAGCCATTAACAATATGGTCAACAGTGGAGCATGTCTTTTGATTTCTCAAAATGTTTCAATCAAAATTACTGGATATTTATGATGAATCAGCAGGCAGAACAATTTTGTGTTTTCTTCTGTTAGAAATTAACATGATCTTTTGGATCTTCTAGTGAGATTGTTTGCAACTAACAATTCTCACTATCTGTTAATCTAATTACTTTTCTCAATTCGTGGCTTAGTGCACGTTCATGTTGTGTGAATTACATCCGAGTTTTAGTTTTTAAAAATACTTTTTCATATTTATCTTTTTGTGTTTTCGATATTTTTCTACCAGAAATACCATTTGTGATATTCATAATATTTTTCAGTTGAATGTTTAGAGTTGGATAACACAAAATCTCAATTAATTTTGAGTATAAAATCTCATTTTGTGCTTTGAAAATGACTCAAACTACTAATACTTTGTGTCAAAATAAATGTTCAGGTTTCAGATTTGGGTGAGATTGCAGTCTGAACTAGTTTCGAAGCTAAAAAAGATAAATGTACAATGTTACTTTTTAAGATCACATAGATGTTGAAGTCCTTTAGGTGCATACAGTGGTGGTTTTCAAACATTTAATGCCCATGGTGAGCCATATTCTCAAGGCACACCTGTATTCATATCAGTGTAAAATCTCCCCATAACGTGCATTTTATTTACCTGAATGCTTTGCACAACTCATTCTCAACTTGTTGTATAGTTACGTATAGCAATAATTATCTATGGTTCGCATACATTTTGGGAGCCACTGGCTTCAGGAAATGGAAATGTAAAAACCTACAACTCTATGACAACCACCTTAACTTGATTGGCTAAGAAGATCGTGTTATCCAATCGAAAGTTCCAGGACTGCATCGACCTTGCAGCACAACTGATTCGCCAAGTTCTGTTACTGCTTAAAACACACATTTAAAAAAACATCCAAGACAACAGATTTTAATCACAGAACTTTTATTTTTTTCAAAAGGGAGAAAAATCCACATTCTCAGGTAAAGAGCTGTGAGGAGGGAGGGAGGAGAGAGGGAGGGAGGGAGGAGAGAGGGAGGGAGAAGTGGGACAACGTGAGAAGCAGGAGCCTTTAAATACAGCTGCTGGAAAGGTTATACAGGATGATCACATGAGCCAATAAGCTTTTTCTACAGCGCCGGCGAGAGATTTGACACAGATCTGCTTTAGTCAGGATTTCCAGAAAGAGTATATCAACAAGAAAAAGGGCAAAAAAAAAAAAAAGAAAAAAGGGTTGGGCCTCATACATTGTTTATCTTTCAGATTCTTCTGACTTTTGGCCAGCAGCAATAGTTGCAAAGTAAGAAATCAACTTTTGGATTAAAAAGAGGATAAACCATGGCACCCAAACAGTTTGAGATGGAGGGGGGGAGAAAAATTGGTAAATAAAATGAAAATCAAGAGGAACAGGGCAGTAGAAGAGCAGCCATCTTGTGAGAGGAAGCTGGAGGGGGGGGGGGTCTCATCATGTGAGTTCAGGAGACATCTGAAACAGAAAATGATTGACACTGTAGATAAGTGCTGCGGTCAGACAAGATAACAATCAGATCTACCTTGAGAGGGAAGATAAAACAAGAAATGTACACGGATTATCTCTGAAGACAATGGCGGTTTAAGATACTTACAACTAGCAGGCCGGGCGCCGTATCTTCGCATGATCTGGTCTTGTGTGAATTTCACAAAAGATTCATATTGTTCTGGAAAGACAGGAAGAAGAAAGTGAGGATGTAGATTTAACAACAGAAAGACGAAATTTTCACCAAGTCATCTCATCTTTAAGTCACAGCATTCATGTGAAAATGAAAAAGGTCTTTTCATAGATATGGTTGCCAGCAGTTCTCTTGTCCACACTAAAAGTATGTTGGAACTAGTTGGTTTGATACTAACGCTATGTTGATGTTTAAAGCCACAGAGATGCAAGGTTCATCTTAACTTATCTGGCATAACGTCCAAACCAAATAAAATACCGTCGCAGAAAAATGTTTCAACTTCAAGAAGCCAATCAATGCAAACCACTACACTTAATGCCGTGTTTATTACCGTTTTGTGTCTCATACCCTCTTGTCTTTGAAACCTTCGCTACACATTAGCTGAGAGGCTTACAGCTAAAATAAACCTTCAAACGTTCAGACAGACTTCACATTCTGCTCAACTTAAAAATATGTTGAAAATAGGCCACGTTTGCTGGTGCAACACAGTGCATAACTGGAAAATGGCTGCATTTCCTTTTCTCTGCCACATTTCAGCTGATAAAAACAACAGAACTATGCAAATCAAAGTCTCAGCTTATTTAACCTCTTTTCAGTCTCCGCTCGCTCTGCGTTTTCATCTATAATGTGCTTAAACTCAGCCAAACTTTATTACTATTTAGTCGTTCTCATTTTAACAGTTTTCTGCATTTGCTATAAGAAAACAACGTTTTAAATAAATTAATCTTACATTGCCGTCTACCCAAGCTGCTGCTGATCCAACTGTTATTTTACAGTCAAGATGTCTGACAAAGTCAACATGAACAGGAGCATAACAACAGCTATATGGTGCTATCGGCTGTATTGACTACTACAAGTGATCACAGAGAAATTTAGGATTAATAGTTGTCCTCTTAACATTAGTCTACTCGCATGTGCCTCCCCCAAATGTCACTGGGCAGACTCCCTGTATGCATCATACGCTAGCATTTTAGAATTTATAGACTCTGGCAAATCTCAGTTTTGGGTCACAAAATGCCAGTTTAGTGGGCAGTGAGGGCCAAAAAGAAAAATGTGTTTCTCTGACTTTAAACAACTAAAAATGTGGACGTGCTCTGAATATAGTTTCACTTCTGCTGCTGAATAAAATCATTCCATCTTGATAGTTTTTGTTCCCTGCCTGTTTACAGTCTTGGCATTTAGAGGCATATATAAACTCTGAGGGAGCCACGGGTGCCAGCACTGCAGATGTTATCAGTTATAATATGAAAAGATATTCATAAGGGAGGCGGCAGGATGTTTCTTATTGCCCATTTAACTGTAAGTCACAGCCAGATTGTAAAAACGTGCTGTCCAGATGAAATATGAATGCCGATATAAAAAACTCCAGTTTTATTCATTTCTAAAGAGGAAAGTTGATTACCTGCGAGTTTTGTGTTAAGGATCTGTTCGTACTCCTCCCGGATCTTCTCCTCGTGGTCTTTAAGCAGCCGCTCGCACAGGTAGCTCACCTGCTTCAGCGTAAACGACGGCTGGTCCTTCCTCGAGGCACCTGAGAAACAGAACATCAGATCAGCTATGAAACCGCTGAATCACTCACATCTGCGGCACAGCCATAAGTCAGAGACAGAAATGTTCTCTCTCCAGAAATAGGTGCTCGGCCAGGTGCAAATTTACAGCTTTGCTTCCAGTCGTCTCTCACCTCTGCCAGCCAACAGGGTCATGCAGCACTAATGTGAGCTGTTTCCCCGAGTGTCCCCAATGTCTCAGTCTCTGTGCAGCTTGAGCCGACTTTAGCTAAACGATTCTTTACCCAGTGGTCTTTGAGGTCTGCTACGAGCCGTTCGGACTAAAATGTTTGTAAATCACAGGCGAGGATCGCAGGGCATGAAGGTTTAATGGCCCTCTCAGAGACAGAAAGAGGCCGGGTTAGTAACAGTGCAGTCAGTGTGATCTATGAGACCATCCTGCAGAGCGAGAGGGGAAAAACACAGGAGCCTGAAGGACTGGGGCTTGGATTACATATCGCTTCCTAACTGCCAAATGGTGCTCAACACTGCACCACTATTGCTGCAGCACAAATATGTTCCCAAAGAGGAGCAAATGTACCATGGCTATCAATATGGATGAACACAGTGGACTGAAACTAAAACATTTCAGGTGCCAGCAGTAGGTGGATAATGGAAGTTTCAGTACATAAGCATCCAACTGAAGTTATTATTTTTTGGGTTTAATCTTCGGTGATTTTGACTTTCAGCCGTTTGACAACTTCCATCCTTTTTTAACTCTTCATATAATCAGAGAAGAGTAAATTATTCTATGACACTGGTTCACGTCATAGAAGTTTGATTTGTTATCATTTGAGATATGATGCCTGAATCTGAAACAAATACATCACATGTGACATTATTTTGAGAAGATGAAAAAAAGTAGAACTTTCTCACATGAAAAAGACATCTCCATTAATGGGGTGGGTTGGATTTGGCACCAAAAAAAATAAAAGACTAAAATATTTTCCCTAAAGTCACATCTGGAATCACAATCTCTCAGCCCTTGTGTTTGTTTTGATGAGCAGCAGAAGCCTGTCTCTTGAGACTTGAGTTGGTCATGAGGGTCTGTTCACAGGCTGTGCAGAATGAATTGCCTTATCAATTGTAACTAGTGTTTAGGCAACTGCACAAACTTAAACAAAGCTTACAGGGATCCAACTCTGTTTATTTAAGGATTTGATGTCTCATCAGGCAGTCCCTTACATGTTATAGGACTTGCTTACCACAAAGAAACAAGCTGATCACCTGTGTGATGTAGAAAGTCTTACCTGTAGAGGTTACAACACACTCCTAAAGCCCTCAGAAAGACTCCAAATGGTCTAAATGATGACTTAAAGCTGCACTCAATAGTTAAAGAGAGGCAGTTCTATAACTGGACACCCGGACCTAGATAAATCAACAGCTGCCCTAACTGAACAAATTTAGCATCTGGTTCAAACAGGGAAAACATCCTGTACCCACACGAGAGCTGTGCCTGACCACAAGACAACAGTTTGTGTGTGTACGGCCAACAGTAAGTTCTTCTACCTGGTGGGGAGCTGGGAGCGTTGAGGGAAGAACTGGGGCTGGGGGCATCGCTGGAGCTACAGGCCTCAGTCTGGTTGAAGGCCCCTTCCAGCTGCCGCCGCCTCTGGATCCGGCTGTACTCCTGACGGAGGTTCTGGAAGATCTGCTCTGTAGGGAGCAAACAGAAACAAAGACGAAATGTTAAAACCTGAAAAGAAAACACCCAAATGTCACATACCGTTTTACCATGGTGGCTTACTACAGTATTTCAATTGTTTGGCAGCGCTCCCAGTGGGCTGCTAGAGCAAATGCATTCCCAACTTTCTCACTTAATTTGATCACTGAGTTGCTGTTGTTTTTTACTCAGTGAGATGAACCGTGACTAATTACAAGAATGAAAGTCTATATTTGTATTAGTCAAGCTTTTCATGTGTTCTTTCACACACCCACAACAATAACATTCATTCAGCGTCGCCTGTATTCCAGCATGAACGGTTCTGTGCCCTCTCACGCCTAATATGGGTTACAAAACACGACAGGAAGTAGAAGTGTGAAACACGGACATTCGTAACATACCTGCTACAGCTGTTAAACAAACACACACAGCTGACTTAAGACACACTTTATGGTCCTGTGACTGCATCGCTTTCACTTCTCTTCCAACGTTTCTCATGCCGCCTGCATCGTGCCAGGCTACAACTAGTGAAAAAGCTTTAACGTTAAGGCTGCTACATAAATCAGTGTTCTTTACAAAGCTGTAACAAAGTAAAAGCCTCTCATTCTTCTGAGGCCTGTTCAGTGGATGAACAGATGTTTAGGGTTTTTGTGGATGTACAGTAAAGCAACCTGATCCTTGAGATACAGATGATGTATAACAGGATTCACTATATGATAAACTTGATTACTAGTGCTTATGGTCTAACTAAAAGGTGTTACACTACAGCAGATGGCCAACTACATACTGTATGGGTACCACCCTAATAAATCACATTACTTCATATGATAGTCACCCATTCCCACTGTGATGAAAAGGTCAAAAAGCACATGTACTTAATATTATCTGTTGATACAGTGAGGAGGAATAGAAAAGCTTTATTTTAAAAGTGAAGAACAAAAGTTTTACTAGATTGTTGCTCATCCAGGGACGTGATTGAGGATGTTTTTCTTTCAGAACTGTCTGCATCTTGGTATCACAATCATTAAATCTCGCCAAGCTGTAAATAAGGACAGAAACCAAACGAGAAACTTGCAACCAAGCCCACATGACAAAAGAACAACTACATCCGAACATGGTTAACCAGTATCTAAGTGGGCGCAGTGAACAAGGCTCTTGAATAAATTTGGCTCTTTGCACACACTGACAATCACCTGTCATATTGCCTGTGATAACACACTAAATCTTTGTTTCAGTTTGAGTGTACTGGTTGCTTAACAATGCTTTCATATTGGCTGTTCGTGTTGGTACATTCAAGGAAGCTCCAACATCCAAGATTTGTGTTTGGGGTAGTGTCTGCCACAGTTGACATTTTGTAGTTGTAAACCAACAATGAGCATATACATTATGTACACCATGACAAGCATCATGTGAATTTATTTATTTATTGTTTTTGTAATACAAATGCTGCTTTCATCATCTCTGAAGTCTACAAAACACAAAAGGATTACTTTGACCAGAAATGGCAACAAATTAATTAATTATGATTATTGGCAGCTTTTCTTAGTCTAACATTATAAAAAAAACAAAAACAATGTGTGTTGCTTTGGATTGTCAAATGGAAAAAAAGACATTTGTGATGTTACCACAAACTCTTGAAAATTGCAAATGGAATTTTTCACCACCTAATGTTTTATTAACTAAATAATTAACCTGTTTATGAAGTAAATTATGGGTTAGTGAAATTTCTGCATAAATAAAAATGTGCTAAAAATTACTACACCCATGTCATATTGTTGAGTTGTGCACCGACATTATCGCAAAAGTTTCAAACAATGCTTAAATTGAGAGAAGTGTATAATTGTACTGAAGGTGTGTTTCCTTTTGTCGAATGCCGCTTTAACTTTCGGGAAAGTGGTCAGAGAGTGTGTAAGGAAACTCCCAGACGTGTCTAAACAAAACGTGGGTAAAGCTGCCCGAGTCAGATGAATGGACTGTGCGTTTAATCGATAAAAAGAATATAATTAGTTGTAGTCTTAAAATTCATACTTAATTCATAGATTAATGTAAAAATATGGACATCATTAAAATAGGTTATACAGATGCTATTGTAAACATGCATAATCTATGAGGGGGTCAAGAAAATGTGTTTCTTGCACAGTAGCAAGCCACTTATCATTGCCAATGTTTCCTGCTCAGGATGACCCTTACGCTGCCTTGCAGCGTCAAAACAGCTTAGGCGTGAGTCACAGGCAGCCCACACATATCTTATTATAAGGTTAAAGTTCAAAAAAGTCCTGGGAAAAACAAGACAGAAACACCAAGGCCTCAACCAGGGCTGATAACCAAATGTAAACGGGGGACTTTATCTTTATTCTATACATACAGGAGGCGAAGTCTCTGCACATGTTGCACCTCTATCTGGACAGCCGTGCCTCATTTATCTTGGGTGGGGAGGGAGCTAGAGGCCATGTTGCCACCCCAGCCTGCTCATCAGTAAGCTTGTTTGGATGGTGAGGAAAGCAGGATCTTCTCCACAGAGCCATTTTAAGAAAACCATGTCGGTCGTGCGTTTCGACCCCTCCTCTTGCAGTATGTGGCCTCTGAAACCTTCGAGCATTAACAATACAGGAGCCTAATCTGAGTTTCCTTAGCTACCACTGGGCTTTACACTCTTAATAAAGCCCTGTCATGGCAGGAAGAACATCATTACTCCCAACACACAAAGAGGCTGCAACTAGGACTGAATCAACTAGTAGATTTCCAGGAAAAAAGCATTGACAATAACTAAAATAAGTCTGCAAAAGCAAACAACAAAGCTGTGATCTCAGCTCAGATTTTTCACAAAATAGCCGGTAGTTTGGGGCGCCGTTTAAACAAAATTGACAGTAAACAGGTTTGATTCCTACACTGCATCCATCGATATCTGAATACATTTGTAATATACAGATTTTCACAATAATCAAATAACTGGCCATGATAACCCTGGCATTTTTAGTGTGTGTTTTTATGCAAAAGAAATTAAGACCTTCTCAGAAGTCTACAAGCAGTGATGCTACTCCAACAACACATTAAAACTCAAGTAAGATAATATCAATAAGACAACTCCACTTCATTTGTGTCTCTTGTTTTGTTATGTTTTCGATTGGTGGGGTGGGGTTGGAGAGCTTACCACCTCTGCTTACCAATTTCCTGGGGGAAAACCTCTGTTAGAAATGTGACAACGACGTCTCAGTAAGACAGAGTAAGATACTAGCTCCAGAGAGGACTAAAACCTAAACTAACTTTATTTTGTTAACAGTTAACTTCTAACACAAGGTAGTTGGACATCTGACAGGCAAGTGAAAATCCTCTCCTTCTGCATGTCACTTCCAGCTCTGCCAACTACTAGTAGCTCAACTGTAGGCGTTGCTTGGCAACAATGACCCTGCCACAACCAGGCCAAGCAATCAATCACAGAGACTTCCGGGAGCCAGGGGAGCACAGGGGAGAAAGCCTTGGCTAAAAGGCTTAGGCACAGGCTAAACAGTGAATACGAAAGGGAGATCGGCCGGATAGATTGGACATGGTGGTGGCGAGAAAACAAAGCTGACTCATTTAATTTCACCCTAAACCACTAAAGGATTGTGGGGGAAGGTGGCTCGAATGTCCAAACTACCAAGGGGTAGCTTGTGATGTATTACAGGTCAAGTTGCTCTTCTGCAGTGAAGAACTTAAAAGTGAACACTGTTGGAAAACAGCAGAAATTGGAGACAGCAGCTAGGGCTGGGCCATAAAGCAATCTCTGATATGGGATCATCATAAAAATATGTTGGTAACGAGGATAAACTTTGCAAATTTTTTACTTGACATGGATAGATCTAGCAGCCGATCAGCAAGTCAGCCTGCAGGCGTTGGCCTTGCATATGACATGCACACCGATTTCTTTACGTGAACCGTTGTTTGAAATGAAAATGAATTGAGTGGAAACAAGGGGCACAAAAGCAATCGTGGTGGACATGAACATGCCTTATCCTCAGAGCCAAGCCAACTATTGACAAAAAAGGTAATACAACGTCAGTCATACGAAAGTGGTTTGGATATCTTTAAAGCAATGTAGAGTCAGTGCCAATCAAGAAGGAAAACACAACAAATCTTTTCCATAACCTGAAAATGTACAGTTCCTAACCAGACAGCAGGCAGATTTTAGCCCAGGATAGTTGGAACACGTAGCCTGACCGCAGTTTTAGGGCCTGAACTTCCCAGCGTTCAACATTACACCACATCAAAAAAAGAAAACAACAGCCTCATCTGTACCAACTGGAAATTTGACCTAAGCACAAGCCTGGACTGGCAGCTCTAAGAATGAGGTAGGTGAGAACAGGCTGGGTGATCCTATCTACATTATGAAATAATTACCTAAAGATACCATGCCAGTGTCAGATCCCCATGTCTTGCCTGCACACACAGCCTTGTTCACCACAAGCAAACCTGACTAGCTGGAAAGCATGTGTGGGTAGAGACGGGTGGGAGGGATGACAGCTGACCTTTCGCTAAATACAAAACTGCTTTCACTTGGCAAACCACAGCAGAAAGCAAGGCTCGCAGTGCCAGTCCCAGGAGGGGCCTCTTTCTGGGTGAAGGTGAGTAGAATACCTTGTATCTGGACCTCATGTCTGCAGCAGACAAATCTACATTACTTCACCCCTGCAGCTGCTGTGCTGTAAGTCAGCTAGGCAGAGGCGCCCTGAAAGAATTGGAACGCACAAGGGGCCTTTTGGATTCTTAACATAAAGTACAGGCTTGATGAGCAATGTCGGACCAGGCGACCTGGAAAATACAGATACAGATGATTTATTTTGTTTACTAACATAATCATAGCTGCAATACGAATACCGCTTTATAAGAATAAGGAAGTCAGATTGCATACATGGCGTGAGCAATATCTGGGGCAAGAAAATATGTCTTCACCTACAACGATCTGCAACTGCAAAGGACTGTCCTGTACCTCCTTAGAATGAAAACACTGCCAAATCAAAAGAAATATTTTGGCTAACCAGAATGAGTTACAAAGTTCACCAGAAGCAGAAATGAATACATTTCACAGGAAGCCAGCTGTGTCGCGTCGCCATCGACACCTACATCTGCGTGAATGTGTATGTATGCTTGCTCTCTGCAAACCTCACAATATGTGCTGTGTCGCTTATATCATCGATTCTCAGCCCGGAGGTCGGAATATTATTCTATATTTTAGATTGCGGAGACTAGTTTTTACATTACAATGGCCGGTCCAGTGATACATTTTGCCTTAAACTAGATTTTGACTTCTTTGTTAGAGTGTGTAAGCACAAAAATTGTGAATGAGACACACACACACACACACAAAAGAGATTGTCTTTACATTGTTTGCTTGTGTTTCTAAGAGGTCGTAGCCTAAAAGGATTGAGAACCACTGGCAGTAGGAAAGTCTGGACAATGTGGGCTCTTGTTAGATTTTTTTCTGTCTTAATGAAAATAATCCTCCCTTATGGCTCACATTGCACTTTCATATTTCAGGTAAATCCTCCATCAAGAATGCCAACTGAAACCTGAGAGTGGGGAAGCACAGGACTATGGGGGGATGTTGCCTGACGGTGATGCAGCAGCAGCATAGCATTTGCCCCAGCCATAGTTGGTCATGTTGAAAATATGACGCATGACATTACCCCACTTCGTAAGTATGATGGAACTATGCCTCCTAAATCATAACACTTCCTCTCCAAACAGTTACTAAAAACAGGAATGCATCTACGCATTGTGAATTTCATCACAAGGGTGGGAAATTATTTTTTTTAATGTGAACTACTAGGCCTACCAGCTACTGATATACAAATATTCAAATTCACCAGTCACTTAATTGTCTTTGTTTTTTGCCAACATTTGGATGGTGGGCTGATGGCGTTTTACCAATAGCTGCCATCACCGGATTTGTCAATTAGTGGTAGGATGGAAGGCAATTCACTTCATAGCAAGAGGAGAACCTACTTTCACCATAAGCAACCATGTGCTTTACAAAATGCACTGGGGTGCACATGACAGAAATCTAGGAGTTAACAGCATAGCTTAGCACAGGTAGTACAACTGCCTATATCCTTTAATCCCTCTCACACATCACAGCAATGAAGTGATCAAATAAATTCAAGGACAACCACCAGTTTTTTTTTTTCTTTAATTAAAACTCAAAAGGCGTTAAGGATTAGGCCTCACTGCTATCATTCTCCCCGATCGGAGTGACTGGCACATACAATAAGCCTCAGTGGATCACGGTGAAGACGTCTAGGTAATTATCTTGTGTCTACTTGTGCACCCCACACCCGTCCAGCACTCACAGCGGAGCTTGCCAAGTCAATGGGAGTGTGGAGTAAAGACATAAAGGAAATGAACAATGCCCTCCAGGCCTGAGGAGGAAAAAGAAATGGTTGTGGTGCGTGATGGTAACCCCCACCTCAGTGTTAGACAATTGTGGCACTAAAGCCAAGGAACATTACCCTGGCAGCTCCTAATTAACATCCTGCAATGATGTGCCTGCTGCTGAGATGCCATTTGTCTTCTCAAGAGGGCCAACAGGATAGATTGTCACCCAGGTGTTCAAGTATGAGAGGCTCTTTTGTTTAATCCCATCAGTTTGAAAATTAATATTTCATTGAGCAGAAATAATGTTATATTCCATACTACAGCTGCAGATTGCACATGCTAGTTATTCGGGGTATTTCTTATCCTCAGTGCAATAACACTATTTGATTTAGCTATGGGAGAACTCTGAATGCAACATTTTCATTAGCAAATGTGAAGTATATGTATGCTAACTAAGCCAACTGTGCTACAATACAATGAGCTGGCATGATGCCACCAACAAAAACATATAGTTACTAATCCACCCTTGCTTTAGAGCGTCTATTGATTAATTGTGATTAGTAAAACGATCTGTGTCGGCAACTTAGCGACGACGTTCCCCTTCCTGGCGTTAGCTTAGCTAGGCTAACGTTTAGCCTCCAACCCCCATTCTGATTCTCTCAACTAGCTAGCTATCCATTCCACTCCACCCAAACCCCCTCCCCCATGACACCCACCCTGAAACGCAGGAAAAAATACCAATTCGGTCTTAAATCCATACCTGGAGTGAGCCTGTGTTCGCCTCCGATCGACTGAGGGGACATCGAATGCGTTGGGCTGTCGACTGGGGGACGGAGGTTGCATCTTTGCGGGGACGGAGTACTGGGAGTCCCCGGTAGTGGATTGCACCTTCTCCGCTTGGGAGACTGGGGACTGAGGAGGGCCTCGAACTCCATCGACCGCTTTAACGTAGCTCCACAAGCCATTTTTGCTACACAAAACGCGAAAAAACAAGTTGGAGGAAAAACGACCCGCAAAATAATGGGGGTTGACGCTCGTGGTTTGTCCGTTTTGCGTTCCTCGGATTTCTTCAGCCTTTCTTCCTCTCCACAACAACGGATTTTCTTCTCTGAGTGCTGAGCCAACTGCCGACCCTGCCTGCCGAATTTTTAAAACGTCACAATGGCAGATCGTACCATTGTCGGAAATAGGGGGGGTTCTCAACGCTCTCAAACATTTTGTTTTATTTCTTTTACTGTCCTGATTCGTAGTTTTTATGCATACTTACACGTATAATGTAGAACGTAATGCAAACTAGAAATTATATCGATTTTGTTCTCGATTTTGTCGTTTTTACGCTACGACGTCCTCCGTACATCCCCGCCTGTTGCTCGCCGATTGCTTTCCGTTGAACTCAAATTGAAGGTTCACGAGACGTCTGGTGGTGGTGCTCAGGTAAATCAAGTAGATTAAAAATGAACTCCAAAGTGGTGATCTTCTTCAGTAGGAAGCAGATTTTTATTATTTTCCGATCGCATGTCAACAGATAGCACGCTTTTCTGGCCATTCGGTGTCATCCCTATGGTCCCACAGCCCTATGTTCCCACATTTCTAAGATTTTTCTTAAAATTAGGCCCTATGTTCCCACAGCCCTATGTTCCCACATTTCTGGGACATTTTCAAAATTAATTCTTGTGTTTCTACATTTCCCTTAGGGTTAGGTAATGGGGATAGCAAGGTAATTGGGCTCCTAGAAGCCCAAGTAAACACTGGCACAGGTCTCAATTTAAATTATCTTATTAAAATAACCTGAAATTATAGGAGGTCACAGCCAAAAAAAAGGGGGTAATTATAATACACAAAAGAGAAAAAACGATGATGAAAGTAAGTAAAACGAATTTAAGGTTAAAAAGTCAGACTGGTGCTCTGGTGGTGGTTATGTTTAGAGCCCAGGTCAGGTGATGTTTATGATTAGGGCCCAGGTCAGGGGAGGGTTAAAATTAGAGTCCAGGTAGGGTTACGATCAAGGTTAGGGTTCAGGACCGGGTCATAGCTGAGTGCAGGGCTCATGTAAAGCAAAAGAATAAGAAGGAAACTAGATATAATGGCAACAATTAACACATCAGGCATTCTCTGGTATGCTTTATCAACAATTGTATTTGTGGAGACTTATCCAAATAAAGAGAGGGCAAAATTGACAAAAATGGGAACACAACAAATTAAAGGGAGAAGATATAGCAGGACAATTGCAATCACATAAGAAAAAATCATACAAATTAAGTGCTCTGGGGTTAGGGTTTGCTGCATTTAATTCGACTGATCTGACCAGAAGCTAGTCAGTGCGAGGCCTCTGTGCTACTTAGTATAGTTAGTTTATTTAAAAGGAAAATGTGCACTTACATTAAATGTTTGCAATAAACAAAGAGATGGGCACACAAGATTTAGCTAAAAGCTACATTCCATTACTCTCCATTGCTACTGGATAGTGGGTTGGATGTAATTAGCTACCAAATTGGGAGAAAAGGGGATTTAAAAAATCTCAGAAATGTGGGGACATAATGCTGTGGGAACATAGGCACGCTCCCCATGGCTGCATGCTGATGTTGACCTGGAGTTCCTAAGCAGAAAGGTTGTGCTTAATCAGAGAGCTTAACCACACGATACAATAGTGACCAGACGTCATTAAAGACATGTATTTACTTAAGTACACATTTGAGGTATTTGTGCTTTGCTTGAGTATTTTCATTTTGTGTATATACAGTTAATTTACCTGACAGCTTTAGTTACCAGACACTTTTCAGATTACAATTTTTCATGCTTTGACGTGAGAACCAGCTCTGTTCATGTTGAGTGTTTGTGATAAACTGGAAGATGAAATGTTGCTAAAATAGATAATCTCCATATAAACCCTCTTGGATTAGCCACAGTTACTATGACCTGATATAATATGGTGCTGTAGATTAAACTGCTCAACATGATGTAAAGTAGTTATTATCTTAATTTTAATCATATAAAATGTATTACAATAAAACAGTTACTGTTGTCAAAACACATGAAAACAGAATTTGAACGTTAATTGTTAATTGAATTAATTGAATTAACAGATAATAACATTGGATATTTTAATGATATATTGACTTTTATACTGGAAATGTCCGTGGTTTTTATTTCAGAAATCTAAACACTCAAGAGCGAGTGTTTTCGATGCATCATATGATAGCATTCAGTCGAGATAGTGGACTTTACGATATTATCTGGCTTTACATGCTCCATACCTTTCCTTTTGTGTCACATCACCAGTCACACACTCACTGTTGTCTATTGTTTTGTGTCGCCCATTTAAACTGGCATTGTCCTGTAATGAACCACCCATCGATGAGCTGTGTATGTGCTGCTCTCTCCACAATTGGATGCTGATCATTTTTTCACACGCACGTAAGATAAACTGATAACGTAAAATCAAATCTGCTGTTCCCTGATTTGAAAAAAGTGACGCTGACGTTGCCACTGGGATGAAAAATCTATTTTACTGAAGTGTTTTGGTTTGTAAATATATAACAGATAACTGTAGGTAAATATAAACAATATTGACTCATTTATATAGAATCTAGAGTAGTTAGGAGTTAGTTTGTACCGCTGGAAAGTATTCAGCAAAATCAGTCAAGGTGGCGTTTTATAATTTCTTAGAGTGCGAAAAGCCAAAAAGCCATCATATGCAGTTCTGTAAAATGTAACACAAATTCTGTTTCCCTCATCTTCTGTAAAACGTAGTGCAGTGTTGTTAAAAGTATCCAAAAGACAAACTTGAGTAAAAGTAAAGCTTATGTTTAACTATTACTATGGTAAAAGTGAGAGTCACGCATATTAAGAGTTGATTAAGAGTCTTTAAAGTATCTGATATCAAATGTAACCGTGTATAGTTGACTGGCCGATTACCGGATATTCTGCATTTTTCTGGTTATTTGAATCAGTGTTTCTTTCTATCTGATTACATTTGCCTCCAAAATGTAGAGGAGTGGCAGTATAAATGGAAATACCCATTTAAAGTACCTCAAAATTGACTTACATTAAATTACATTCATCACTGCTGTTTCTTGTTATATGTCGGATTTTGAGGAAATAAAATGAATCCATTTCCAACTCAATGACCATTTTGTACTCTGTTTTGAATCATATTGCATTATACTGAGAAGTGTTTGTTAGTAACCTATAACACCTCTCTAAAGTAGCTCCAACAAAAATGGCTCATGCAAATCATCGCAAACACCAGACTGCTGACTTCCTTCGTCACTTCACAGTAAGGATGACAGATGAAGAAGATTAACTTTTGGTATTTGCTTGAGAAGAAACATAACGAGTCAAAATAGAGTATGGTCAAGTATTATTTTTAATTATAAGATACAGTGGTTGAAACATGTGTTCTGTCTAGTAACCGATGACCTAAGTTCAACAACTTGTAAGACTTCTGTGATTCTCTGTTTTGTCGCTCTATACGTGCCTGTGACTTTAAGTGAATGCCAATCCATGTGCTTTACCACAGCTGCCAGTTGTGACTATTGCAAAGAGAGTTCTAGTGTCTGTGCTCGTTCTCTTCCTGGCATGTGTCCCATTTACCTCGGCACACTGCTTGGATTCATGCGGTGAACATTGTGTGAAATCCTCCCCTGCATGAGGCCCTTTGTGAAGTCCTGGCATTCATGTGCAGATAGGATAGGCGACCCACAGGGTCCTCTGTTCCTGCACAAATCCTTGCACATAAGCAGGCATACGCACAACAAATCAATTTTTCTGAACGCCTAAAGTTGAGTCAGCATTTTAGTTCACAGGACCCAGTGTGTGTGATAGAAGTCAGAGTGTTAAAGCACTGACATGTGAGGCAGAGAGGTTATAGGTCAGATGGCCACATTACATCACCTCAAAAGCCGTTTGCCTGGCCTAAACCTATGTCTGCAGATGAGAGGCTTTAATTCTACTGGGATCTGTTTCTAGTCTGAAGCTCGTCTGCTCATCAACAAATACAAAAATTATAATCATGTCAGTCATACTTATTGTGACAATAAAATAAATGTGCAATGGTGACTATATATTTGCCAAAAGTCACATTGTCTCCTTACAAGCTGTTTTACAAACACACCACATTTTGTAGACTTTTCTTTCTCATAACCAGGCGTGTGACTCAAGTCATTAGGTCCAAGTCCAAAGCATGTCCAAGTCATTACTTCTTGACCAAGTCAAATCAAGTTAGATCCTTCTTTACTCAAGATTGCAGTCTAAACCAGCAGTATCTGGCTAATAATGTTTTTCCACAATTTTTCTAACCTGTTCAAAAACTATGACAATTAATTACATTTGTATGATGAAATGATATCCAGCTAAATAAATGTAATCAAACAAAAACATATTTATTTCTTAATTTCCCGTCAAACTTAAAATATTACCTCACCATCACTTTTAAAGGTAATGGTTTTTTTTTTGTCTCATTCCCAACTCCCAAATAAATCTAATACTCAAACATAAAAATGGAGACAGACGTCTCTTCCAGGTCCAAGTCGAGTCGCAAGTCATTTATCTTCTGTCAAGTAAAATTGCACATCTTAAAAATAGTGCATCGAGTCCACATCTCTGCTGATGACCTGTTACCTGTAGTTATGTTGCCACGACAGCCTCTATCAAAAAGGCAAAGGTAAAGTTATTTACTAGCACTAAATACTTTGATGAGAATGAATCTTGCTCCTAAGATCTGGGGCCTCATTTATAAAACAGACTCATAATACATTTTGATTCAAAGTATGAATTAAGTAGAGAACCAGACAAAAGCATTTATTTATATAAAAAAAACTTACTTTGACATGGAAATGATCTTATCTCTACGTCTAGACTCGACTTAAGTGATTTTCCTGCTTCTTAGGCATACTGCAGTTTACTTGCGTATGCGTCCAAGTCTGTGGTGAACTTTGCATGGGCCTTATAAACAATGTGCAACGGCGACAAACTCTCAAGCTGTGTTTGGCTTTTTTTGTCAACCTACTATTTAGTCCGCTGAACAATACGTGCTGCCTGGCTTCAGTCTCCTCTACCATCGCTGTGATCTTGTTTTCCAAAAAGTTAGATTTTCTCATTCTTGATCTATTCCTAACACTATATGAGGGGAATTTACCAGGCAGGTGTCTGTGTGTTAATTTTAAAGGTGCAATCTCTAAGATTTTTTGTTTAAAACATTCAAATATGGACTAGAATTATAAACTTGTGTGCTAACAGTATAAACGCCAACACTTGGTGGTGGTGTGTCTAGCTGCACCGCTAACTGAGCTGGGAAATTAACTGGAGCTAACGGAATTGATGTATAAATAGAATACAGTTTGCAGCAGTAAGCAGTTTATCTAGTGATATGCTGGCCCTATTTGTTGGGGGTATGAATTCAACAGGAGGTCGATAAGCACCCCATCAGAAATTATCTTAAGACTAAGCTCACGTATAAATCTAACTCTTTTTCTTTTTTATAAATGAGGCCCTTGGTTATTGATCTACAGTGAAGTTCTCCTCAAAGTCTCTTTTACACTCCTATCACACTGCCATAAAAACAGACACTTCTCTATCTCTACAGATACTACTTGATTTCTAAGTGAAGTATCGTAGGCAACTGTACTTGTGCTACTTGAAGTGATGCTTGATTTCAACTCATTTTCTGATGTTCAGCTGCTGATTGGTCACCACTTCTGAGATCGAGTTAAGTCGGGTGGTTCTGATCCTGGGTATGTCATCCTCAGTGATGGCAGTGCAGTTGTTGTCCTCAGCGTTGTCCCCTGTGGACTTTTTACACCTCCCCATCACACACAGCCTGTGGTGCAACTGCAGCAGAGCGACTCTCAGCTCTCGACAGCGCAGTGCATACAACAGCGGGTTGACTGAAGAGTTGACCAGGCAGAGGGTGCTGCAAAAGGCGAAGGCCCTCTGTTGGGTGTGGGTCAGGAGCACAGCGACGTCAGCTAACATAAAGGAGAGCGCAGGGAGCCAGCAGCCCACGAGTATGAGCAGGATCAGGCCAAAGGTACGTGCTAGCCGGATATCCATCCTCATGCGGGCATGGCCTGTCCCTGCTGCTGCCTGGATGCTGGTCATGGAGGACTCATGGCGGTGGGCCTTCCACAGGATGAGAGCGTAAGCCCCTAAAATGAGAGCCAGGAGCACCAGGATGAAGCTGGTCCAGCAGGCCAGGTAGCCCTGGTTGATGTAGGGAAACAGGTGTGAGCAGGGTGGATTAAGCCCTGTGGGACACCTCCATCCCATCAGAGGCAAGAAGGAGATAATGATGGTGGCGCTCCAGAGGATGAGCAGGCTCATCATGGCTCTCCGGCGGGTCAGCAGCACCTTATAGCTGGAGGCCTGATGGATGCAGAGGTAGCGGTCCATAGAGGTCAGCAGTAAACTCCCCACTGAGCTACTGAAGGCCATGGTGACACCACCTAATTTGAAGAGGTATGCCGTGGGGCCATCGCTGCGTCGAAAGAGGTGAAAGTCCAGGAAGCTGGTGGTGAAGAAGCAGCTGGCGAAGACGTCAGCCAGAGCAAGGCTGCCGATGAACAGATATGAAGGCCGCTGTCGCAGGGTGGCTGTGGCAGCGATGACTCCCAACACAAGAGCATTTTCCAGCAGTGTGATTGGACCAGCCAGCAAACAGATAGAGCCAATGACTGTCTTCTCCGCCTTCGTGAGGACCATGTAGCACTCCAGATTCTCACAAGACCTGTTAACTGGGAGAAAAACAGTTTAAAACTAGAACAGCTGTTATATATTAGATCAGAGGACATTTGACAAATTAAGTGTTTTCCTCTCCCTGATGCTATGCCAGTGTTCTATCCTCTCTTTGGTTGTTTAAACTGTGTCATTTTCTAACCCAGGACGAGGCTGATAGGCAGAGAAAGACCTTAAAAGTTTACATATTCTTTTATTTAAAATCAAGACGTTCTCGCAACCGCTCGTGAAGATTTCGTCGTCCGTGCATCCCAAAGTGATTTGCTTAAATATTTAATTATCAATATATAACTATCTTGAAACATTTCATATTCTCAAAAATGCAAGGTGCTGTATATATTGAAGGCTGCATACTTTACCCATTGGTGATGAGGCGTTCTCTTTGACTTCTGTGGGTGCTAAAGAAGTGCAAACCTCCCATTCCGCCATTATAGCTGTATGGGCCAGTGCAAGATCGTAATAAGTAAGTAAATGAGTCATTTAGATTTGTTACTTTTCCTGGATCAACACAAACATAGTTAGACTTACTAAGAGGAAAGAAGTGTAAGGTACCCTTTACTTTGTTTCAGTACTACCTGTACTTCTACGTTGGCCTTACATTTATCAAACTCGACCATTTTAACCTAACTATACAAGCACATTGCTCGTGTTTATCCACACACACGACATTCATCAACTACGTGACAAAAAAAGGCTTTTATTTGGCCCTCCAGTCTTTAGAGTCTTGCATCCTTCCTCACCCCAGCCCCAAAATAAATACAGAAATAGATAACACACCTACACAAGACAGAACAAATCCAGCAGGATTAAAAGAAATATATATATATATATATACATATACATACATGTACTACACATTTTCATCATGTAATAATTTGATTGATGACAAACCTTCACCTTGAGTCTTTGTTTTCTCTTTTACATGAAGTGGGTAAAACAAGCAACTTCCTGTGGAGAGAATGTAGAAAGTGTGAGGACTTATTCTCTCTTTGTCAATATTGAACTTAGCGCTTTTAAGGCACATTAACGTCTGTGAGTCAGGACAGAAAGTCATTTAGAGGTCGGGGCAAACAGACCATGGTCATTAACCGTATGTGATGATGCTGACACTGAGGAGATATCTGCAAGGAGCCATAGATCGTGGTTCACATAAGTCATAAACGGCTAAAGGAGAAGTGACTTCGTGTTGCGTTTTTGAGCTTCATGCATGTCCTCACTGTGATTCAGCCATGTGGGTAACACGTTATAATTACAATTAATAATAAATGGTAAATGTAAAGAAATGTAATGGTTATTTTACTTTTACCAAATGATGAACTATTTTATAACCCATTTATTAAGCACTTTATGGATTGTAAACATCCGTTGCCACTCTCAGCAAGACATCCTTTGTAACTTAAGTAATTTGAACTGATCAGAGACCAGAGTATTCATATTTAATAATTCATATTCCCACTTTCACTTTGGAAGTGATTTTACTGTAAACTGCAGAGATCAACTTACTGCCTGCTGTTGGCCTATTACCATATTAAACAGAACGAAGGCTGCCCCCTTTTGGCACCAGAGAGGACTGTATTTAAACAAAACTGTGAAGTCGGTGGGTGAAGGTCACCGCAGACATGAACAATCCTGTGTAGAGTGCATTATCTGTATGCAATCAATAGATTAAACTGAGTGTGTGGGGCTGATGAGAAGAGAGGATTTGATTAAAGTAGATAATGATGGAATAAATGGGAGTGGTGGTGACCTGTAATTGCTCGCACATTTTTTTTTTAAAAGGCCAAAAGACGACCCAAACACGTCAAATAAATCTGTCATCTTTGAGAAAACGGTAAAGAAACGTTAAGTACATAACAAGTGTTTTTAAACAACTCCAAATAATGAAAGTAGGCTTCTGTGATGCAGTCTGAGTGATTACTGAAGGGAACATTTTCACCCAGTCAGGTCACTATGTCCTTTATTTAGTTTCCCTCCCGCCTTTATCCTACATCCACTGACCATTATTACAGTTATTCTTCCCAAATGTGACACAACCTCATGAAAAAACACATTCAAGCAGAAATAGGGGAGGTAAACTGCTTTCCAGAGAGCTTGAGCGACAAAATTTCTCAATTGGGCCATATGAGCGTTTGCTCTGTGGATATTACACCACCTCAGGCGCTCTTTTTTTTTGCTCCCTCGTGGTGAGAAATCTTGAGCGACAGAGTGCTGTGTTTTGACTCCTAAAAGCCAGCCGGTCTTGGAGAAATGATTGCCTCTTCAAGGCGGCATCAGCAGGCGCGTAGATATAAAAACATGCCTCAATTTTTGTCACATCAGGGGTGACACAGACGCTGAAATGTGATGTCCCAATCACCCCTTGAGACACTGCTGCATCGAGCCGCACTGTTGTAACACTTTCACAAGCCTTTCTGTCACAAGTAGTTATAACGAATGCATGAAATCTCATCTTTTGTAGCCGATGTAGAAGATCGAAGCTTTATAAAATTGGTCAAAAGTGAAAGCACACCTAATGAAGCTGCTGCTGGACAAAAACAAGCAACATATTTTCTCCTGAAGAACATTTAAACGTCTCTATAATGCCAGTTTACATTTTATAAAAGGACATTTTAAATGTATTTGCTGGACTTTGAACATGCATTTTAAGAGCTTACCTTATGTTCTTTCCTGTGAATGGTTTCCTGTTGATCTGAATTATTTGTCACGGAGCAGCAGAACACCCACAGCATGACCACACGACAGACAGACCTGACTGGTTGCAAAGAGCGCGAGTGAGGGGAGAAGATAAGGAGGGTGGCTGTGATGACATGAGGGAGAGAGGGGGAGGGAGACAGACAGATAGACAGATAGATAGATAGATAGAGAGGCAGATGAAAGAGCCTACATGATGCTCTTTTGAGGGTTTTAAGCTGGATTCTTTGATGAAACTGAGACCTAAAGTAAAATGCATGCATTTATAGATGTTTGATGGAGGCGATGATGAAACATTAACACACAGATCACACACTTCCGAGGGTCGGTGTCCTTCTTGACTGATGCTTTTCCAGCAGACAGGGTCAGGATGGACTCAGGGGAGGAGAGAGCACTTAAGCAGGGTGATAGGATGTTGGGTGCAAAGTGCGAAAAAAAATATGCCAACAGAAAAAAAGGAGGAAAACGCAGTGTGCAGCGTGAAAAATGTAAATAAAGTGACCTTCCATTGTTAGACTATGCTCTGCTGTGAATCCATTACTCGAACCCTGATGCAGTAATAACCTGCTAAGGGGACCTTGAGTTAAGATTATTTTGCAAACACTCCCATTCTCAAGGTCCAGAATGAGCTGTCACGCTCATATTAACAACCTCGTTTCACATCTCAAGGCAGCTGAAGACGCCTTTGAATTAGTCGTGCAGCGGCATGTTTTTCCTACAACCTCTTCTGCTAATTACTTTCCACTCATGTTCATTTTACAGACGGTACCTAGCAGCACACGTGCACACACTGACCCCTTCCACTCAAGATCACATGGTTTAGCTAATTTTTTTTTTACAACATATTGCTTGAAGGATTACAAAAATAGCTTAATTGCTCGCCTTTGGTAGATTTGAAGGATGGGCAAGATGCTAAAAAAAAAGTGGTTTTAATTATGTATGCTTTGTTAATTTGCAGGATTATAAGTGTGCACATTGGAAAAGGCAATCTGATGAAACAGTTTTGTTCCCATGCAAAAACTTTTACCGCCTCAGTCCTTTTCGAGGAGCGTGTTTATCTTAAAATCAGACTCTTTGTGTTACCGATACATGCTCATTCATTCCAAAATTTTAAACAGATATCTTTAAATTGAAATACTAAGATGTGTAAAACAGCCTTCAGTGCACTTTCCCAAGGATTTTCTTTATTTTGTATAACATTACTGACCTGAAGCTTCAGTTGGTGGGTGGGTCGGGGTGCAATACAGCTTGCAGCACAACAGGGGGCAATGCTAAGCTAGCATGAACCGGTGGACACACACAGTGAGTGACCCTGGCGGTGATCATCATAATGATGGCGATGGGTTTAAAGGTCGTTCAGCCTTCTCATCTTTATTTTTCTTTGCAAATTGAGCTCAACAAGCAGTCCCCTCATCAATTAAGAGCGTTTAATTTGGATTATGCCCCTCTGGTAAAAATGGCGTCCATTAATATTTCAATAACAACTCAATTTAGGTCATGAAATAACATACCTTAGGCATTCTGGGATGAATTAGCATCCTATTTTAGCCCCTCATTTTAGAAGAAAGTATGCTAAATAAAACAGTAACTGGGACTTACAAATATATCAAAGAAAGGGGGTCAGGAAGAGATGTTTTGTGAAAAGTTTGCAGCATTAAATGAATGAAAAAGGGTCTTGTTATAAGATGGTGATGTCTGGTGCACTGGCTGTGTCCTCCCCTCCTCTGACCTGATAGATCCAGCAGACCAGAGGGACGGAAATGTGATTAGGGAGCAGACAGTCCAGCTCCAATAAGATTTACTCTCTGTCACTGTCTGACCAGGTGCAGCACGACGGAACAGACAGACCCCAGGACAGCATCAAGGCGGAAATGTTCGATTATCAGCTGGACTACCTCATCCTGTTACACGATGCCTTTTTAGAAAATCGCCCGGGGACACAAGCTATCACAGGGCCCACTCTGCTGTTTTCAGATGGATTCGAGGTCGAATCTATTACAAAAAATATTTCCGCTCATTTTCCAGATTGCCAGACATTCAGACGGCAGTATCAGATCACCGATGTGAAAAACACAAGAGAAATGAGCAGATCCCCCTCAAATCTTATTACTCCAGGCTAAATGCTTTAATAGTGCTTAATTATTTACTCTGGTTCTTGGAATAATGTAATGAAATTGTGAAATTAAAAATGAAATGAATTATGCATTGCATTACGGATTATAAATGGGGAGATTAGAGTGGAAAACTACAGATGTATGTAAAATAACACTCAAAATGTAAAGACCTTAAGAAATAATCAGATACAAACAACAAACATGTTTGTTTTCTTTTTCCTTTCACATTTGCCTTTTACAACGGTCAAGTCGCAAACTGTAAAGCCCATGGCCCCTTCTTTAGCATTCACATTTACATTATAAAGGCGTGTGAAGGACTTGTTCTAACTTGTACTCGGGGCTTCACTCCCAAATGATTCAATCATTTGTATGTTTTAAAATCTTAATGTTTAAGTAAGCTGTTTAATGTTTCCTGCAACATTTGAATGAATCGGAGCACTTACGTCAAGGACATTTAATTAAATAAATAAAAACTGTTTGTTTAAGTTATGTCTTGCTAAAATAAAATTAGGACGATTATATAGTTGTTTTCACAGAATGTCCTCTGGAATTATTAGGAAAAGTTCAGCCCATTATGTAAAGTGTAAGCTTCTTTCTACTCAACATTAACGCTTTCCACGTAGTAAAACATCTAAAATACTGGAATCAAGTTATTGAGTAATGACTGGGTCTAAAATTGAACTCTGCCTAAACTTAGCAAGGGCTTGACCTCAGTGTAGGCAACACTAGCTATGGTCCTGCTCGTCCTGATGTCCAATAACAAATATAAAGACCATCTCGTCATAGGACCATCTCATTATTATCACGAAAAAGGGGAACGCTGCCAGATTTATTCAGTATGCCTAACCATCATCAAATGGTCAATCACATCACAATTTCTGAAGGTGGACGGGACTGACTGAAAACTGACATGCAGCTTAAAATAAATGTGGGTGCTGGCCTGGGCGTGAAGTGGGCGGGCAAGGCCCCTTCTCTACTTCCAAAGAGGAACCTAAAAAAGAAGGAGGGGTCATTACGTCACTGAATCTCGCTTTGGGGCCAGACTGTGGTGACATCACCTATTTAAGTCACTGTGAGATACATGGAGAAACACACTAAAAACCCAACATATCCACATCGTATGACTCCTGATGAAGAAATGCCCCAATACAATTAGAGAACACACTTCAGAGTGTAGGTAAAGCACTCAGACTTCCCCCCAAATGATTGACAGGGCTGATTATATTGTGATCAAATGAGGCAGGTCCGACTGTTTTCCGCTGATGAGACTGCACATACACAATGAGCAGTGGCGTGAACAGGAGCCTTTCATACACCAATTTGAGGAGAGGAACATGTCGATAAAATAAACAAAAACAAATCACTGTCTACAAAGCCACTCTCTGTAGTGTGATCATTCATTCTCTGGAAGCATTCCTTCCTCAGAAGTCATATGACGTAGATATGTTGGCATGAAATGTGTTTCTACAGCTGTCACCACGCTCTGGCACCGAAACGAGATTCAGCGGCTCATCCTTATTTTTTTTAAGTCGCTTGACTTCCTAGATCTTTGCCCGGACCTGAACTCAGCCTTCATTTTGATCTACAACCACGACTACACACCTTCAAAGTTTCACGACTGCGTCTTGTGTGGTTGTGACGCTGTTGCGGGGACAAAGTCTGTCCACAGTCAGACAGACAGACACACATATAAACACCTGGCAATGTACTGATAACAGCTTCTTTGGTCGTCCCCGCTACAATATGTTTCTCCAGGACCACATTTTGCCCAGACACACACACACAGACTGAAGACACCTAAAGGCTAAACATCTCAGCACCTGAAAATCTAAATGTCAGTGTGCTGTGGGCCTGTACAGACTTGTTTCCTAATTGCTTGATGGCCTATTTGTAGGAGGTATGTTATGAAATATTGTGTTAATTCTACATGTTTCATGTTTAAAACACAAAATAATAATATTTGCACAATGTTTATATGTGTATTTATTCTTTCTTAACAGCAGCCTCAGTGTTTTGGGGAATAGGGGGTAGGTTGGATAGGCACTGGGTCTATATTTGACATATGAATCTGCCAGAATTTAAGGTTTCCTTTTGACCTCGACATTGTAAAGACAGAGACATAGATTACGTGCGTGTCTTTGACGAGACTGTAAACAGAACTCTAATTGTGGGGTGAAGTGCATTCAAGGTTCCTCGGTGTTATGTCACTGTGCCTCCACCGAAAATACACATGGAAAGAAAAATGGGCCTGGCAACAACAAGAAGACATTTCTCCTTTGAATCTCATTTGAATGTGTTAACTGGTGTAATAAAAGGTCTTGCATATGAGCTCAACTAATTGCTGACTGGTGTGAAACTGTCTCCGCTTCTGTACTTTCCCACTTCACTTTGTGTGGGCGGCGCTTCACAACACATTTCATGCCTTTCACATTCATGTGAAACTCCGCTGATCACTTACACTCCACTGTTCATACCCAATAACTACTTTAGATTGCCTGTGAGACAGAAAGAGTATCAGTCTGTCTTGCTGAGAAACAAAGAGCCATGGCAGCCTTCGTGCACAGCTGTTGTTTCTAAAATATTTTCCACTCCACGTTCCAGGATGGTCTGTACTTTTACTATCTCTGTGACAGATTTTTCGTCTGCAAGCCTCTGCGACCAGTCAGATGTGGGTATTTGTCCACCTTCTATGTCCTGCACGACCAACAGAAGCCTCTGGTGACCTACTTTCCTTACATAGCTGACTCTTGATCGGCACAGCCCCCTTCCAAAGGTTGCTTAGCTTTGGGGAGTGTCCTTCCATGGCCTTCAGCTGTGAACGCTGGCTGACGCACACCGCCGTTGCGCAACTCCTTTAAAATCCAGACACTTTAAGCGACGAGGGACAGAAAGTAACGTTGACCGTGGACTTAGACATCAGTTAATCTATCACTAGAGTTGTTTTGTATTCTTTAGACTTGGACCTGTAGTCTGCCATAAAGCCATAAAGCCAACTGAATGGGCCGAGAATCATTCATGACCTTATAAAGACAAGTAGCCTAAGTGGGAAAAGCATTAATGGCAGATGTGGCAATGTCCCAATCACAAATAGAAATGTATTCCAATAAAGTGACGGCACAGGAAAAAAAAAAATATATATACAAGTAAGGGCTAAGTTATAAGCTTTAAAGAACTATTTTACGACTCAGGAGTTCATTGACAGTGTCAGAAAATGCTTCATTTTCAAATTGAGTTGGGTGAACAGTCCATATCCTGCATGCTCTGTTATCCTTTTACTTGCTGAATTACCTGCTATAAATTATACTGATCTTTTATTGTAACCCCCACACACATCTTCTCTCCATGACACCCATTGCACACCATTTGGCTCCCGGTTAAATCAACAAAACAGAAGGGGAAGGACGTCTCACACTTAAAAACCCCAAATGACGTGTCCAGATGTTACTTCAGATTTATGACAGCATTTATGAGGCTTCTTTGAATAGTGGTATGTTAAAGGGGCACTGTGTAGTGTTGGGTAATGAATTTGAATCGTAAGAGAATAAACTGAATGAACAAACTCACCTTAAAGGACAACACGATTTCATACTGTTTACTTTGTTTGGATCTGGCGGACCCTGCCACATTTCTTGCTTCAAACAGTGCTGTGGGGACCTTTTTGTTCCTCTGAGAACAGCTTGTTTGTTCAGTTATGGAGAAAATAAATAAATCTGAGTTTGGATTATCACCTCATTAATACTGTAAATCTTAAATTCTTCACCAAAACTACACAGTACCTCTTTAAAAAGGTCATAACATTAACATTAACACAGAGCAAAATACAAGATCTCAGAACACAGTTTGAAGCTAGAAACACGTCAAGGTCCGCCACATATCAACAAAGTAAAACAATATGAAAATTGTGTTGTCCTTTAAGGCCAGTTTGTTTAATTTTTAAGAAGTGAAAAAGAAAATAGTTTATTTAGTCATAAAAAACGCATCTTTTACTTTTGTTAAAAATTCCTTCCTCAAAACTACAGAGTGCACCTTTAACTCTGATATAGCCTGTTGTATTAACTGTATCCTTTGTACTAAGGCTCACAGCACCAAGGGTACTAACTTCATACTGTGCCCTGTTTGTTTTTTTCATCAAATACCTTACGAAAGATGGCAAAAGTATAAATTTCTCTCCCCTGTTTAGATTTCACCACTCTTTAACGAGTTGGAAAATGATATAAGGGTTTAAAAAAAACATGTTTAAATGAAAGAAAAGGTTAATGTTTTGTTTCAGCAAAAGGACAGATAAGACTGGGGGGGATGGGCAGCTCGCAGACCAGCCGTTGTGTTATCGTTACAGCCTGTTGCAGCTGTTTCACACAGCACAACAGGTTTAACCTACAGGAACAGGAACTGTGTGACCACAAACCGCTTCCTATGAGAAAAAGTAGTATATTTGTTACGTGCAAACTGGGTGCTTGTTTACCTGATTTCTTCGAAGGGAAGTGACATTACATAACACAAAAACAACATCAACATCATCCCAAACCGTCGTGTATAGTTGTACATAACCGTGTAGTTATCTCGAATGTGGTTTAGCTTGAAAACAGGGAGTTTTTAGTGTTGGAAAGTGGTCGCTTTCTGTTGTTTTCTCACTTCTCTCAGGAAATACCCCGAGCTCCAACAAAGGGAAGGACAGGAGGAGGGTCAGTGATTGACGTCACCAGTCTGGCAACAGCCGTGAATGCGTCGGGCTGCCTCTTCGGTGATTGGCCGTTCGCTACGTACTCGGCGCCCGATTGGTCAGATCGCGGTAAGAACGAGCTACATATCTCTGCTGTGGATTCCATTTTGTTGCAAATCAGACGGAGTCGGGAGAGAGAAGTGGCGTCCTCACGGCCACTTTTAACACCACGTAAGCTCGAGAGGAGACGGATTTGTGGGGAAATATAGCTTGCTGTGCTTCCTACGCTGTCCGCCAACGGATTCCAAAGGCTTTTCTCACGCTGTATTTTTTTTCTCTGACGAAGGGCTTCATCTACCAAGCCTGAGGAAGTCGGTAAGAGAAGCTGTTTCTGTGTCTCGTCGCCATATTGAGCTGACTGTTTCTTTGTTTTGGTTCGGTGCCAAGGAAGTGTGACCCCCCAAACTGTTAACGCATAGTTTACTTAATTAATATTCCACGTTTGTGTAATTAAAATATACCGGGGTCGAGATTATACATTTTAGCTGTTTATTTTGGCACCGAAAACCGAATACACAAAGCCTCTTGGCAGGACAAAGCCGCTGCAATGAAGCCAAGCTAGAGGCTCACAAACAAAGTGGGGATAACATGTCGCAGTTTTCTTATGTAACATATTGTTGTTGTGATCGACAGCTGTTTCATATGCTTACATAACTAAACTGTTATCAACAAGGGATGTGTAGTTGCTGTTTGGTCTTTTAAATCGATTTTTTTTTTTTTTTTTTTTGCAATGACGCAATTTGATATCTACACATCCGCCCTGGAAGAAAACAGGCTTTATTTACAAAACGATGGTGTTGTTGTTTATAGGCTTAAATCATGGCTAGTATGAGCATTTCTAACTCGATCATTTCGCCCTAAAGGTCTTCGACGACTTCTTGGAGCATCTTGTGTCGGGGTGAGTTGATGTTCAGCTCGGCTCCACGGCAAAACAACGCTCATTGGCACATGAAAACCTTAGATCTTGCTGGACATAGACGTGCAGTGAGAAGTAGACTAAGAACTACTTCGAGGACCTGGGGCCCGATTGGAGGCGAAAGATTGAAGAGAGATCTCTGCTTTCTGACAACAAAGAGGTGAGCCGGAGATGTTTTGCTTCTCGGATTTGTGTACGTGTGGGGGAGGGGCGGCGGCGGGGGCCCGGCTGTCTGGTGTTTCTGCACGTAACCCTCTGTGCTTGTGTTCAGAGGGGGCGGTGCAAGAGTCTGTGTGTGTCTGCGCGGATTGGCTTTTACTCTGCTGAAACAAAAAACAAACGCAGATCGCACGGATTTCAGTGCACGTTTGTAATATTTATTTTTTCTTCATGTAGGTGACACGCATTGCAGCAGCATAATGGGAGGTGGAGAGAGGTACAACATTCCAGTTTCCCACCCTGAGCGCCCTTTGTCCAAGAAGAACCATCAACTTGGCCGGGCAAAGCAGAGAAGCCGTGACCAGAACGGAGGGGCAGTATCAGCAGGAGGGGTAGGGGGCCTTCACCACCATGGCCACCGCCGGAGTGACAAAGGCGCAGCCTACCACAGGTCTCCAGAGGCGCGGCAGGCCGTGTCTGCAGAGAAGAGTGCTTCTGTCCGTTTTGCCACCAACTATGATCAGAACTGGGAGGGTGCGGTGTCTCACCTTAACACGCTCCTGGCCACCCAGGGGAGTCCGAGCTATGCAGGGCCTAAGTTCAGCGAGCCACCCTCACCTAGCGTGTTGCCTAAACCCCCCAGTCACTGGGTGTCCTTCCCAATGGGCTCCTGTGACAACCGGGAGATGATGGCCTTCCAGCTCAAGAGCCTCCTCAAGGTGCAGGCCTGAGAGTGGTACCCTCACATGATCGTTTAAAAAAAGCCAATGAACTGGGACTCTTAAAGGGCATGCACCCACCAGGAACACCTCAGTGCTGTAACACTTTTAGCTGTTTTTAGATTGACATTCTTAAGTGTTTGGAAGCATTTGCAGCAATCTTTGCTCTGAATGTTTGGTCAACACATTTTTTTTAAATCACTATTTGAATATATTACAGCGTCAGGGCCTTGCTGGTAGGTGATGCTTTTATCTGAGTCAGTTTCTGTGACTAATGACAAACTGGATTATCCTTTGTACCTCTATTTTGTTTTGTTCTTTTTAACGTTGGCTATCAAAGCAGATGAGTGCTTTTTTTTCCTCAAACAAGGGATATAGAATAGGTCAGGTAAATTCCCAACACTTTTACGGTCCATTTCTGTGGACAGACATGCGTTTTAATTTACAACGTTTTATAATTCTTTAGAGATGCCTCTAAAGCTTCCGGTGCTAAAGCAAACTCACATTTGTAGCATATTTTTTGACTAGGGCCCACTTTCTTTTCTTATGTTATGCGTTCCTTGTTTGCGACGTTAAATGCACTCAACTGCAATTTTGCAGGGAAAAAGCCTATCTTACTGGAGGTAATAAGCTGTTGTGAGTAAGTACAGGTCAATAGTATAACCTCAGACTGAAGGGTAATGAGAGACCATGGCACACAGGCCTTGGACTGTCAACTCCTGTACCTTTTTTATTGCGCTGTGCGCACATGCACTATAGGAGCTGTACGTGTCCGAGGCCCACAACACTCTATCATAGCATTATTTTGTACAAGTCCTTTTATGTTGTGATTGAAAGATGTATGAAGTGCTGTATGTAACCAAAGCAATGTTTTCGCTGTATTTCTTTTAAATTTTTTGGGACATCCTCTGTGTGGTCGGCATTGTTGCCACTGCCCCTTTAACCTTGCCAGCCCGAGTGGTGAATGGGTTCGAGTCCCTTAGGTCACTTCAAGCTGTTCATCTGTTCAATCAGTACTGCTATTGCTCCTCTGTCTCGGCCTATTCAGGACAGTGCAGCAGCTTCAACATGCGGAAGAGGGCCAGGCTTATGTGGGACTGTTGAGTTTCACTTTCTAAGTCACATGACACGGTCCTGTTGGCTGCATGCATTGTAAGCAAGGTAAGGCCGAGCTAAGGAAGGTTTTTGAAGTGAAGTGGCCTGAGGGACTCAAGATGAGGCATGAGGCTGGTGTTTATGTTTACAAAATAGGTCTTTGTGGTTGACCATCACATAATCAACAGACACCATCTGCCTCTTGCCTCTGATCCTTGTTGACCCTCTTGCACGGCAATCAGACAAGTTTCTTTTTTTCCTACTAAGTTACAGACCAGGATGCTATTGAGATGATGGAGGCGTTATCGACTATCCCTATGGATTCTCTATTTTTGTGATTCAATCCTCTATTGAGGCTGTCTTTGCTTTACCCTTGCAGAATTGGAGCTGTTTATGGCCAGCCTAAAGATGACAAAACAAAGTATGAGAGCTTGTTAGTGTGTTCAAGAGCCATGTAAATAATGAAATGTATAAAGTACTTGTAGCATATGTACATTCGCAGGCCAAGTTTGGGGCCTGTCTGACAAAAGTATTTTTAGTAATAACACTGAATGTATAAGACATGCTAAGGACATGTCTTGACTTCAATACTGAAGAATATTTTTGTTAAAAAAATCTGCCTATAGCATTTGTCAGTACCCCTGCACTGTTATCTTTACAGAGATCTTGCACATGTTTTTTATTGTTTTGTATTATGCAGTGTAGGGTGAAAGATGCTAAATGCAAATAATAAGTAAAACCTAAAACAAAATATCAATTGGATTCTCAAGGAGACTTGCTTATGTATGGATTTGAGTTCTGAATGTGCTTACAGTTTGTAAGCGTGATGCTTTTAATCTTGAGTTGACCTTTTTGTGCCTAAGTTTAAATTCATGCTGAAACTGACTAGTTTCATTAGGTGGCGGCGCCACGATGACCAAATGTTTACATCAGAACCATCTTCATTTGTCAGCTGTTCTTCCGCCAGCTGACAACTGAACATGACCCCATGCTGTTTGAGTACTACCTTTATATTGGTTGTTCATGTTAACATTTTATTTTCTTGCCCTGATTAAGTCATGCATGGCAGTCTCCTTATTCTAAAATGTGTAACCTGTAATGAATTGGCTGTTAATTTGTCCCACTGATATGTCACTAATGATTATGAAAATGCCCTGTTTTTTTTTATTTTACAATTGGTTTAAATTGGTGTTTCTAAAAGAGAAAAGAAAATGCACTCTGAATTGATGACAAAATTTTACAACAAAAAAAATAAATCCCTTCCCCTCCCCCCTATTTTTGTCTCTGCTTGAATGTCTTCTGACTGATTCTACAGTTTACAGCATGTTTAATGTATTTCAAGATCTGTATAGCCCAGTAATAGACCTTCTGTCTTGTTATAATGAAGTATGGTTTAATTATGCCATACGATACAAGTCACAGTAAAGCTAAAGTCTTTAGAGAATAGTACAGATTGTATTTCTTTATTGATAAAGCACATACTAAGTAACACCATTAAAACAAGGGTAACAGTATTAAGGAACACGGAAAATATTTAACTGACTTTCACTTACTGAACAAAATGAATGCAGCTAATCTTGAACATACTGTCACATAAAATACTGGACATGGTATTAGGTAGCAAACATGTGCTTTCCATATACATTGCCACAGTAATTAACAGCTACAAAGAATACAGTTTGCTTGCTTTATAATAAGAAATGCCATTAAACAAGGCATCAGAGGCCAGCTTGGTAATTATTGGTAAGTCAGGGCCTGTAGTTCAGTTTTTATTTAGGTTTACAGAATACACAAACCGAGACAGGCATGTTAACCGTAGTAAATATTGCCAACTTAAAAATACAAAAATATTATCCAAACCGAAGCATTTTCTCTCCAACTTCCAATTACCCTCATCACACAAGTCAAAAAAAAATGACAAACATGACCTGGCCAAGACATCCAGGGATCAACTGTGCTTTTCATCAATCACTTAGGAAAAAACATTTCGATAACGCTAAAAAATGTTTAATTCGCTGCCCTCTTCCCTTTGGCAAGTAATTGAATGAAAAACAATTCAAACACAGCGTAACACTTAAGTTATCGTAGTCAAAAGCAACAGAAACATCCTCAGATTAACAGGAATAAGACAGTCAGTGGCCCCCAGACTTGCGTCCAGCCCAGGATCTGGAACGGGAGCGCGATCGGGATCTAGAGTAGGATCGTGATGGAGAACGTCCCACAGATGGTTTCTGGGAGCTGGAGGTTGGCTGGAAGTCTTCAGCTGGGCTGTGGGACCTGGACTGGCTCTTTTTACCTTTGGACTTGGATCTGGGGGGTGAAGGGGAGCGGGAAGCGGAGCGGTTACGCGAGCCTGGTTCACGGTGAGTCCTCTGGTGGTCACGAGGAGGACCTCTGTACCTGGAGGGATGGTCATTAATGATTAATAATTAAATCTGTGCGTTATGTCCTTGCTTTTAAGTACTGGAACATGAATATTCACCTACTTGTCATTTTCATTGCTTCTGCTCCGTCTACGTCGACTGTAGGACCGAGATCTGAAGAGAGAACAAAAACAGAAACCAGTATATCAGGACTAGGTGTATCACCTCATATCCTGGACCAGAGAACAATGCGATCTTGAATCAAGCAGTTTGTCTCTTCCTGCTTTTTATAGACATGACTGGTTTGAACCAGTTTCAGAGAGGCTCCCTTTACGTGTCAGTCTTCTTTCATGTCTATCTGGCTTTTTTCTTTTTAATAGGGGAGTAAATAAAGACAACGATCACTCCTGAACTAAAATATGAAAAATTTACCAGACAAGACACAATAAAGTATATAATCCCTGCAAACAGGCTTCATCTTGTAATTGTTGAACCTGTGTCACTTTCTTCTAATGATTGGGGGTGGGAATCACCTCATGTTTCGATTAGATTCTGATTCTGAGGTCAACGATTCGATTCTAGACTGATTATCGATGCATCTAGATAAGAGCATCTAGACTAGATCTAAATAAATCTGACTTTGCTACTCAGACTTTGCTAATCACTTCCTACTTTGGTGATGATCATTAAAGAGAAAAAAACGATCAATTACCTTCTCTAATAATCTATTAAAGAAAAGACTTTTCTTTGTCACATATAGATACGACTTTCTATGAACACAGAATCCTCCTGTTACAGGCAATGAGCATATCCCTGAGAGAAAACCAGTATACTGTAGCCTATATAAAAATTAGGGCTGAGCGATATGGCCAAAAAATGTAATCTCCAATTTTTTCACACCAAATTCGATTTACAATTTTAATTAATTTTTTTTTCCTCCTCAAGAACAAACTTCAAATTACAAAGAAATTAATGAAAGCATTGCATTTACTTTAATGCTTTTACTTTAAACAAATTCATCCTGCCATTGTAAAAAGTGCAGCTTCGAACTCACTTGAAAAAATAAATAAAAGTGCATCCTTTTGAAAAGAATCTGTCCCTTTTTAATAAAATGCTTTTGTAAACATAAATTTAACATGTCAGATTGCTTGCTATTTTAAAAAAAGATCAGTTTCCTTATTGGTACTGATAAAGTGACATAACTTTATAACATAACTTTCATTAAATTCTTTATTTTGCAAATGGTGCCTTTTGCTTACAAAAAGTATTTTATATCCCTGAAGATACGTAAATTAAATTAAACATCTGCATGCATTGCATAGTAAACATCATGCTGGTAGATGTACAGGACATGAGGTGTGTGCTTTCTGTCTATTTTACACATTTTTGGCAAGGAAGACGAGCCTGTCTCCTACCTCTGGCTTGAGGCCCCGTTGCGGCTTCGTAGCACAAACCTAGGTCAAACATTTTCAGCATGTGGATGAACCTCCGGCTTTGCCACTGTATATACACGGGCACCGTATCTTTAGTGATATGCAACGTGACTGTGTTCGTAAAAACTGTCCCCCGGCCTTTCTTCTAATATGGCACACATGATAAATGATTCCGCTAATGCTGCCTGCTTTTTAGCGGGTATTTGTGGGCTGCCGCGGTCTTCTAGTAGTGAACAACAAGTGACCTGCTGTGATACATGTGTCTGTTTGAGATGCTGAAATAAATTTGTTGGTCTGCTGTCTTTAGCTACAACAGCTTTTGAACAAACTATGCAGCGGCCCGTGGTTTGTTCGAATCTGAAGCTACAAAACCGATCTACTGACGAGACAGTGCCCTTTTTAGGAACGAACATGATGACATGTTGTGTTTGTTTCTCTGTGGAAAGTCATTGCGGGAGGAGGGCAGAGCCAACTATGAACTACGGAAGCCCATGGGGAGCGGCGGCGGAGCCTATTAAACACAAATTAGCGAGATGGTATTTTGTATCTTGGCTCTAGAGTGAACGCCATCGTCTGAATACCCACGTTCTCCACAACTGAATACTGTCTTAAAACTTGCAATGGATTTGGTAATCCGCTTCGCGCTCTAAGAGTTCGGTTGAAGCTGTGCCACCGCCTGCTCGATCATTCTCTGGCTGGCATCTGCAACAGGTCGCTGTTTCTCCCCCAACTCTGGGTAGTAACGCGCAAGGTGGTTTCTCGAATTAGTTGCGTTGCCGAAGTATTTAGGTTGAGTTCCGCACACCTTACAAACTGTGTAGGTCTTGTCAATTCTCCCCTCGACTTCATGGAACTCAAAATGCTGCCATACAGTACCTTTTAAAGAAGTCGGTGCTGGTCTTATAGGCCTAGTGGTAGCCATTGCAGCCATTTTGTAGCCGCTCAAACATAAACAACTTGCAAATGTGTGTTTGGTCCGCATGCATGTACAGCAGAGAATCGGCAGGCGCTTTCTGTAGCAGCGGGCCGACTGAATGTTGCAGCGGGCGAACTGAATGTTTGAACTAATTTCAGTTTTCAAATTCCGATTATTAACTTATCTTTATTTTATAACAAACAACACTGTAAGGATAGAAGCATTTCCTGATTTAGATCTGATTTCTAAAATCAGATATTTCCTAAATATGACCGAGCCCATGCTACCAACATTGCTTGCCGTTATTTGAAAAGTATTTAGGTTTGATACCCAGCCCTCCATTCCAACTCTGTGTGATTAATTTATTCAGAGTTGATTAACTTAATAACATAAGTTACTGCAGTAAAATGTCTCAAAACAACTACACCTTCCTTCGATATTTTATTTATTATATTATCACAAATGTTTCTGACAATGTTCAAAACTAGAGAAATCCAAAACATGACTTAAAGCTGAGCATTGAAGTTACTGTAGGTGGAATAAAACAAAGGCGATGACAACTTACTCTCTGGGGCTCTCAGACCTCCGAGGACGGCGCTCATAGGAAGGGCTTCGGGACCTCTGTCGATCATAACTGCGGCTTCGGGACCGCCTTCGGCGGCTATCCCGATCATCATCATAGCGGGAGAAACTGCGTGGAGAGTGGCGCTCCTTGGTCTTCATCTGGTTCGGGGCTTAAACAAACAAATTATATCAGGACATTAGCCATTTACAAACTCAATATTTCCAAACAATACTGAATGAGACTTGGCACAAGTTAAATGTATGCTGGATCTTCAGGAATGCAAGTTGTTCTTACTCTTTCTGTCTCCCTGGGCGAACTGGATCTCGATCTGACGCCCACAAACCCATTTACGGTCCAGGTTGTGAAGAGCGTCCTCTGCGTCACGCACATCTTCAAACATGCTGAGTTGTTAAGGGCTTTTATTTTGAAATTTGAAATGGTGGGACAAAGAATGCTGCACATATTCACAACAACAATCACAAAATAAAAGGCTGCAACACAGATTAACCGCTCAAGCCAATGGTACACAGCTACTGGACTTGAATCAGTGCAGTGAAAAAGCAGTTATTTTGAGGTAATGATTTCAGTGAAAATCAATGAAATTGTTTTGATTTCAGTCTGTAATTGAACAACATAATACTAACCAAAAGATCCATTTATGATTTCAAATTGTGAGGACAAAACAAATACTGATGGTGATCAGATTTGGTAGGATACAAAATGTTTGGCTTGTTACCTTTAACATGCTTGACCTTTGACCTTCAGCTTGATCTTTTGTCTTGGCAGAAGAACTTGAGGTTTCCTGCTTGTCTTTGCCCAATAAACACTTTGCTTTTCCTCCCTTTTGGTAGACAAACGGAAGCCTTGGCACTTTCTTTTCTCCTCTTTGTATCTTCATGCTTTTGCTCTCTCTTTATTTTCCCAATTCCACTACTGCTTGTTGCCTGGGTGTCTTTGGCTTGAATCTATTCTACAACCGCCTCTCAACTTTCTTTGGTGTGGAGTCTCCAGAACTGTATCTTTACAATTCTAAGGCAACAACAGAAGAAATATTGGTTAGGAATATGTTCAAATCTATATACAATATACTAGATGACAAATGAATTTTAGAAAGTAATATTTCAATTACAAAAAACATTCAATTGTGTGACATAAAAACAAAAACATCCGGTTAGGTGTCGTTGAGCCCACTGCAACTAAAAAGTCAGATTAAATGCTTTAAAAACAATCTGTGAGAACACAATTTCCAAATCAAAAACTTAAAGAATAAAGGATATTGAATGTAAGCAAATCCTCTTGTCCGCCGTGTATAGAAGTCAAGTGGAATGTAGACATCTACAATAGGCCCATAACGACCAAACTCACGTCGTAAATCCTCTGGCCTAAAGTGTCATGAAATAAGCACATTTATTCTGCTGGCTGCCATGTGAATGTAGCTGGAGCTCAGTGTGCAATGTAAGACACAAGAGCTGGTGCCAACACAGCATATGACAATATTTGTTTGTGGACAAATCCAATTGCTATCCCATTCCAGAAGCAAGTATGCTCACTTAAAAGGTGTCAATGTATAAACACAAACCCAGCCAGTCAACTTCACACATCCACAGCAGCCAAAAAAGGCATGCATTTAATAACAAAGGTGGCGAAGACACGAGGGTTAGTTACCTGAAAATTACCAACATTTGGCTAATTTCATTCCCGCAACATTTCAAAATGTCTTGGAAATGCACCACTGATTACAAATAATGTATATACATATAACAGAACAGTGTTTTGTCTACCATCTCACATCTGTTAGCATTTTTTAACATAGACGCACTATGATGACTTCAGGTTCAGTCCCAAGTAAGAGCAGGACAATGGTGAGACCTTTCAAGAGTGTATTGATCAAAACGACTACTTCTACATAAAAGCGTTACAAGTTAGATGAAGCATTATGTTCTCGATATGTTATGTTTCCAACATTTAAATGGACAGTAACAGTAGCTTGAGATTAATTTATTACTTTACTAAACGGCCCAGTATGGAAGCCCATCTCTGCCAGCTAAAGAATAAAAAAATAAGATGAAAACTAAATATTCCCATGGTATATTGTTATCATGAGATAAAAAGTAATAATTCTTAGGTATAAAAAAAGGCACATTTTAATATGAAAGTCATAATTGTGGGACAGAAATCCATATTTATCCATATTTAATCCCCTTAAAAGCATTCTTATTCTTTTTAAAAAGGTGCACTATGTAGTTTTGGGGAAGATTTTTATGCCAGAACAAACTCTTTATTTTTAAGACTGAATATACTAAATAAACGAATTGACTACAATTTCGGCATTTTATCTCATAATTTAATTCCCTTAAAAGCTTGTTTTTGAATGGTGCAACTCGTAATATTGGGGAAGATTCTCTTGCCTGAACAAACTGTCGTTTTCATGACTGAATAAACCAACACAACAAGGACAACACAATTCCATACCGTTTACTTTTGTTTATGTGTCGGACGCTGCAACCTTTTTAGCTTCAAACAGGGTTCCTCTGAGAACAGCTTGTTTCTACAGTTTTGGACAGAATACATTTTACCGTGTTCGTGTTATTGCCCTATTAATACTCCAAATATAAAAAGATATCAGTTTGAATTTCTTTCCCACAACTACAGAGTGCCGCTTTAACTGGCGGACGTGGGCTTCCACCGCCATTTATGTCGATACTCTCGAAATCAGCTTCTTTAGAAGACAAGCAACGTCAATGTAACGGCAGCTTCTTGCTAGGTTTTTAATAACCTTTTACCAGATAATGTGTTATCTGGGACGATATGCGGTTAAATCGTAACTAGCACACATTTTCTGCCCCTTCGCCCGTTGTAATTCGCACCGTTGACGTCAGTTATACATTCTGATATAGCCTAGCGAACGTTATGCTAGTTAGTTAGCAAACATGTCCGTCTGTTTGCTAACCAACTAGCATTACGTTAGCTAGCCTACACGCGAGCAGGGTTGAAATGACAACGTACCTGGACTCGTCGGCGATGTTTCTGACGAAGAGAGATGAATTAGGCGGCCGTAGGTATCTTGCCATTTTTAACGACCCGCGGCTCAAGTTTAAAGGGCCGTGAATTTTTTTATTACAGCTATTTTCTTTTAAACCCCGAGGCTTCCGACTGTTGCTAACACGAGCTACGTGGTCACTGCTCAAATCGCACTGCGCATGCTCACTGACGCAGATACATAGGCGCGCACACCCCACCCCCAACAATACTGTGTATTTGATCACTTACAATTTTCATCAATATCTTACATTTTTCTTCATTTTCATGCATAAAACCTGACCACTGCTTTTCTGTCACACTTAATACGGATTTTGGAAGTGGGCAGTGATGTAAAAAGTATTTAAGTATATACTTGATAATAAAATAAAACCTATAAAACCTACACTTTAAGATGTATGTAAATATTTAAGATATATATACACATTTTTATATATAAGATATCTATAATTTACTTTTGATACTTAATTACATGTAATATCAATTACTTTTAAGACTATACGACTTCAAATACTATTTGTATGGGTAGTAATATAATAATATAATATAATAGTAATACTTTAACCTGATATCTTTTATATATGTGTGTATGTATGTATGTATATATATATATATATATATATATATATATATATATATATATATATATATATATATACACATATATATGTGTGTGTGTGTGTGTGTGTGTGTGTGTGTGTATGGCTGCATATTTGCATGGCATGTGAATGGATATGCGAGTCAAAGTCAAATTAAATGCTTCTCAAGACCAAAAGTATTCACAAAACACAAAACAGAACTTCACTACATTTTAGTGAAACACTAAATATCCCAATAATCCTAATTTTGAGTAGTGTGAAACAGAACTCCAATAATCAGCATTCTTCTGATTATCAGAATCAGTTTCTTCTAATAAGATTGCAGATAAATATTAAAAGGAAAATGATTTGAATGCACTACCTTGGTTCTGATGCAGGGTTCAATCTCCAAAGTATCTAGTGACTAAATCTAAGCTATCAAAAAAATTTAGTGAATAAAAAGTGCAAAAGTTGCCTCCATAATGTCAAGTAGAGTAGAAAGTTGCAGAAATAAGTAATCAGGTGAAAAATTGTACTTAAGTACAGTATTTGAGTAAATGTACTTGGTTACATTCTGGGAGTGAGCCTTTGCAAAGAGAGCGGTGCACAGGAGTTTGCCCAATAAAGAAAAGAGCAAATCACTTGTATTAAGCATCACTTTTATTTAAATAGACATTGGTTTTCTTCACTGCCCAGGTTACATCTTCTTGCTCTTCCTGATGAGAGTTGTTGAGCCCATGGTCAAAGTCTGAAAGGGGACAAGAGAGTATAAATTACCATATTTCAGATTATGATACATTGAAGTAAAACAGTCAGTTCTGGTAAGATTGACCGTACCTCAATCATCTCTCCTCCTTTGAGCTCCTGGATGTGGCAGAACTTGCCGGTCTTGCAGACCATTTTGCCACCCTCCATATTGACGATGCACTGGGAATGAGAGAAGGAGACAATACACATTACAGACACTCCAAAACATGCATATCATCATCACCGGTAAAAATAATGGAGTTAGTGAGACACTGTACACTTGGCGTCTCATTACTAACAGTAAAAAATAATTGACTAAACACTGATATGACATTGAAAACATGTTGAAGCGTGCAATAAAAAAACAGGAGAATGAAACCTTGAGCTTCTTGCCGTCCATGGTGGTGATTTCAGCCTCCTTGCCGATGGTAAAGGAGTTGGTCACAGTCTTTCCGGGGGTCTTGGAGGTGATGACAAAGTCGTTTCCGTTCTGCTTGACCTCAGTAATCGGCTTGATGTCCTTGGCCATCTTGATCACATCCGCGGGAAGATCTGCCAAGCAAATCACATGTGTTTTTGTTAATTCCTGCAAATCAAAATACTCGCTGCGTGTTCATGTTTTAAAGGGTAATAGATATCTTTATACTCTGGTTTGTTTTTCTTACCCATGGCCCTGAGGAACTCCTCGTAGTTCTCCTGGGCGTAGACCTGCCATGTTCCATTGAAGTCCATGTCCTCTAGAATATCTGGATTCTCCTTTACCAAGGTGGGCTGGAGGCTGTGACAGCTGTGTGAAGCTCAACACAATGTGGAGGATGTGACTGTAGTGGTGCTCCTTCTTATACAGGAAAGTAAGGGGGGTCCAAGCACTGTGTCTAATGAGTAACAAACCCCTCTGAGGTAATCGCTGTTGTTTGAACAACCTCGAGTTCACTTACTCCTGTTTGGCCTAACCTCAGCTTCCAAAAAAAGATTCATTTAGATGATTTTTTGTCACTTTGTGCCCAGGAGCTTCAGAAAAATGTAGATTTTTACATTTACATTTACAAAAAGAAAGAACGGGAACACGAATAAATCATGACCACTGTTTACTGTGAGGTTCATTTGGGTGTTTGAGGAGGGAAACCTTCAGAATCGAGATCAGAAAATGATTTAATTAATACACAAGCATACACTGAATGTTGGCCATGTTTAACTTCAGGACTCCTTGGAACATTTGATCCCACATGAACTTAATGCACGTCTGCAACCTTTCTGCAGCGTGCCACCTAACCTCCTAAATGGAATTTACCTGACCATGTGGGGCCCAGTAGTAAGGTTAATGACACCACGGACTGTTTGATTTTCTAAGTGCAAGACAAAATCCCTGCTTGCAAAATCATTCACAAAGAAAGCAGAAGTCAACACTGTCTTTCATAGCTGATCATTAATCGGAATATAGTAAAGTAGTAGCTGAATACTAAGATGAAATATAATAATTGTAAGTGCTGATAAATAAATACACCTGTGAAAATCACTTGAAATTGCTTTATTTACTACACACACGTATATGACACATCTAATTCAACAAGAGCACGACAGTCCAGTATCTGAGGGTTGTGTGGTTTTGTTATGACTGAGTGCCAAGTGAACTTTAAAGGGAGAAAGTGTGAACTTTACTGGAGAACGGTCACAAGACCAAGTGACAAATGTCAAATGTAGGTAAATGATATAATATATAAATATACTGTAACAGTGCTACATGCAGAGGAGAATCAACCTCAGCAGACTACCTCTGTAATGTTGTTATCAAGCAATATCTAAGCTTGCTTATTGATTTGCTTCCTGCTAATGTCTGCTAACATCCAGTTGCTTATGGTCGCTAATGTTAGCTGGAGTTAACATTAGCTACAGGGCTAGTTTTCTGCCTTTGACTCTCCTCTACTTCTGTTACTGCTACATTATATTTTTGGAGGGTCAAAGTCAGCAGCCTGTCTATGTAATGTCAGTTATAAAGCAATATTTAGGCTTGCTAATGATTTTGCGCTTGAGTTCTTGAGTTCCACCATAAGTAGCTCCTCAGTTATGGTAGCTGATAGTAACTGGATACAAATTATATAGCAAGCTTCGATATTGTTTTATAATTCATGTTACAGAGCTAGTTTACTGACTTTGACTCTCTTCTACTTGTGCTGTGAACTTTATATTTTGAGAGTTAAAGAAAAGGAAAGTAAAAGTCAGCAAATTCCCTCTGTAATCTCAGTTAAAAAGCGAAATCTAAGCCTGCTAATTGATTTGCTTCCACCTAAATGTTAGCTACCATAACCTGCTGAACAAGTCTGTACCGCAAATCCTTGAGTGTATGGAAATAGGCACTGTTCTGTTTTATTGCTTATGTATTTAGACAAGATTTATGTTATGTCTTGGTCATAAGTTAAACATCCATGAAATCAGCTAAAGGAGTTTGACAAACAGCAATATTTGGTAAGACAGTTTGCAGATGATAGGGGATTACATGTCTGATTAAGTCTCTGTGGATAGTTTTCAAATGCTAAATAAAGTTCCTTATCACGCTCAATACGTATCCTAATACATGGATAAACCACCATCATTCTATCACACCCACTATAGATCCATCCGCCTCCACTCCTCTCTTAATAGTAGAGTGTGGATGTCAACTATCTATCTATTCTTGGTAAAAACCTCACGCCCACAACCCCTTCAGAAAATTAACGTCTGCCTCAGTTTGCAGGCTTTTTAACTCATCTCCACAGCATTTGGTGGAGGCTTCTCCCCGTGCCTGTAAACACTGATGGTCACATCAACGGTTTCAGAGCCAAACTTGTTGCGCACAAAGATGCTGTATTTTCCAGAATCCTCCATGTTGACGTTGTGGACAGTGATGGTGCTGCACTTGGGTTCCTTCGTGATGGTGAACTGGTTCTGGTCAACAATCTCCCTGTCGTTCCGCAGCCAGAAGACCTCCGGGGCTGGATCACCGTCGATGAAGCAAGTCAGGCACAAAGACTGAAGAGAGGATGAGTCAAGAGAACATGAAATGATGGGTCGTAGAAAGGATCACATCAGTAACAATTAAACTGTCTGATTCTTGCACACCTCCTTCACAAAAAAAGATGGTGGTAATATCACAATGTAGCATGATTGTGTCTCTAAGTAATATGTCTTTCTGACGTTGGCGTACCTTGCCCTCCCTGATGGCTACAACATCTGGAAGACCCTTTGTTACTTTGCCTCGATCTGAAACAAAACAAATCGCTATAACTCCCTGTGGACATCCACTGTGGGATCTTTTAATATTTGTTGTGGACAGAAATAACGAACAACCTGTTACTTACTTTTCTCAGCAATGGCGGCTTGCCTGAGGGATGAAAACAGAGGGTCAAATTAATATGACATCGCAATGTGTCAGGTAGCAATAATCTTCGCTGAGATGTTCTCTGAGTAGTTTTCGATAATAGTCTGTTACCTCTGACTGCTCTGTTTGCTGTTAGTATCACAGCAAGCCATGCTACACGCATCATCATCCACTACATGCAGCTCAGCACTTACTTCAACCTCTGGTACTCCAGCAAGGCATCAGCAAACACTGTTGAAAATGATGATAATCATGATCGAGACTGACATAAATATCCTCATATCCACAGATCCTTCAAATCAACCTGTCACTTCTTATCTCTACCCACCTTGTCCCGACAGGTCGAGATACCGTTTGTGTGTCTCTTTGCCGTCGAACATCTCCAAAGTGTATTTGCCTTTATCGTTCTCTGTCGGGTTACAGATTTCAATCCAGACTTTCTGCATGCTGCTGCCAGGCTTTGTTCTGGATTCCTGGTCAATCCTCTTTTCTCTACATGGGAAAGAGCATAGATAAACTTTTTGAGACTCTAACATATGCTTTAGATCTTCCTTACTAAAAAAACAAAACAAAAAAACATGCACGTCATGGACCTACTCCTTAGTTGGTTTGCCGAGTGCTCCTAGTGGTTAGGATCAGTTTAATGCAAAGAATAAATACCAACACCGTTTACTATACGCGCTTACAACACTGGTCACATTCATACACTGATGGCAACCTGCTCATCAGCAGCTTGATGTCCAGACCACCCCATGATATTTCTACGCTCAGTCACACAGCCACTCCGACAAGGAACAGCCATCCACATCAATTTGGCGTTCAGCATCAAGAATGCATCAGTATGCAGCTGAGGGATCCAGGGAAAAAAACACCGACCTTCTGATTAGTGGAGGGTGAGGTTGCTTGTAAAAAAGTTGGCAAAAAAGTTCAGTTACATTTTCTTCTACTTTCTACACTCTCCAGTCTGGACTTGTTTCTGTTTGGTCTCTTGTCTGGTTGTCTTCCTAAGTTTTTGCTTTGTCTATAAAGTCACCGCGTCAACTCTTTTTTAAAAAGTGCTACATAAATACATTTATCATCATCACACCGGGCAGATCTTCTTCAGTTGTTTGTTAAAGCTTGTTTTAAAGGCTATGCTTGAATCCCCCAGCAGGTGGTGCTAGTAGCCTGGCTAAAAAAAACAGTTCCAACCTAAACCATATAATAATGTTGTTTTATTACACATACTGCACTTCTTTTGAATAATGGCAAATTAATCAACTCTAATTCAATGTTTTTTTTCACATTTCCCTCCTTAAATAGCTTTAATCATGCTATAAAACACAAGATATTTATATCCAAGATCCCATATTTTTATTTTTTGTATTTTGTTAGTTAATCATTTCACACACATACTATCCTACATTTAGTCTAATATATTAGCTATATTTGAAAACTTTAGGCTTCGTCTAGAATTCTAAACAGCTGCCAGATAAGAACATTTGCATGCAGAGATCAAAATCCATCTCCAGTCTCACATTTAGATGCTTGACTTTTAAAGTTGTTAGTAGCTTAACTTTATTAAGCATTTTAGAGGCTGAACTTTAGTGAAAGAGGCTCCAGAATTTGCCACCATGAAGAGAAATGTCACAGTAATTTAATACACCTCTTAATACCATTGAGTTTTGTATGTCAGGCCAGTGTTTTGGCTTCTTTTATGGGGTGTATGATTTGGACATGTTGATTAACTACAGTTAATGATGAACTATAGTACCTCTTCCTCACTTTGGCGACAGTATTTCTGTTTCTGTAGCTTGCAGTAAACAAAAAAAGCATCCATACTGTTACGTGACTCTGAAGCCATCATACATTTTAAGCAACTTTTCATTTGCATTTCCGCATACGTGCTCCTGCACATCATGATTTTCAACATTTTTAATTCATGGCCTACTTGAATTCGGTCTCATACTGAATATAAGTTAAGTCTGGAATACTTCCTCCTTGGCAGCAGATGCACACAGGTTGTTAGGTCAGAGTGGTGCTCTGCATGCCAACTCACTTGAAGTACCAGCTGGTCTTCATGTAGCTTATATAGTATTTGAGTGAGCAGTAGAGCTTGAAACCTTCAGCAGTGCTTTCAATCTTCAGCGGGCTGGCTGACGTTGCTGCAGAGATGCAGAGAGAGAGAAGGATGGGCTTATTATGATTTGCATACATCTAAGCTTCCTTGGCAGTTTAAAACACAGTTTTTCTCGTCTGGGGAACTCAACACAGTGATATTCTGAAAGACACGCTGCAATTAATTAACATGGCTTTCAGTTGTATTATCCCATTTCCAACACGAAACAGCTGTTGTCAAAACTCAAGTCATTGGCACATTTCACAAAGGTTGTTCTGTAAAGAAGAGCTTCCAATTGAGAATAACTCACCACACTGTTTACTCAGCTGCTGGAGAAGCTTGTCATACTCTGCAAATAAAAAGAACAATTAAGCCTTTAGGGAACGTTTATATTGCTTTTGGTACTCGATAAATACTGAATGCAAGATTAGAGATGGGGAGCTGAATGCTGAAGACGCAGAACAAGATAAGAGTCGGAAAAAACGCCTCGCTATATCGTGGATGGAAAATTTGCAGCCAGTGAAAAGCACACAAATGTTGTTTTGTTCGCAGGTGATGAGGTCACGTCTCACCGTCATCCAGTAGCTGTAAGGTGCTGAAATCCTCTCCTCTCCCGTCTGACACCACCGCTCTGTATGAACCTGCCTCTTTCTTCGTAACCTGATGGAAAAAAAAAAAACCATCCACCATATTAAAATTAAACACATTCATAGCTTCTCACATGAAATATTGATAACTACAGAGAAAATACTTTTAAAAAATCAACTTTCCTTTCCAGGTTAACCTTAAAAGTCATTCCAAGCTGAATCTGGGATTATCTCGAAATAATACATTGTTAAGTCTTGTTGAGAAATCCAAACATCAACTGTCTGTCCAATGCTGATTCATATTTGCTTGAGCCCCCCCTCCCGTCCTCTGGTAGCTGGTGTGGATACCTGTGTGATGGTGAGTGTGCTGACACCTGAAGACTGGTCGTACACAGCTTGTGTCACAGCACTGCCTTCTTTAAACCACTTGAGAGACGTGTCCTTGTTTGTATTTGTCACCTGCATATGGAGAGATATACCACATCTGAAACAAAAGTGTAAAGGCCATCCTCTAAAATTACAATATGAACTAGTCAAATGTATCAACAGTTATAAACACAACCCAGTGTGCTGATTAAAAGAGTCAGTTTACCTGTAATCAGTGTTTTAACATATATTTTGTTGTGGACATTTCGGGGAATGTGCCTATTTTCTTTCCTAACAAGACTAATGCTGCATTCCACTCAGCGTTTCCTTGTTGAAATTTGCCACCTCTGACCTCTAAGTGAAAGTTAATAGAAAAATTGCCTGTCCATGACAAAATTAAGTTTCTTTGGCAAGTGGACACACAGTTGAACCCTCAGTAGGTGCAGCCTTCTTGCATGTAAACAAAATAGAGAAGGATAACAACTCCTGTACGCAGCTCACAGTGTAACAGATGCCATTATCTATATATTTTTTATGGTACTTTTAGACTTGGAAACCTATCTAAATATTCCATTCACTAGCCTGATACATGTTCTGCAATCTACAAATACATCCTACCCCCTTTGATTGCTCCTTCAAGTCGGGGTAGATGGATGTGCCCCGAGTTGAGTTGCTAGTTGTCTGGAATGCAGCATTAGATGAGATGATTGAAACTATGCTCACGTTTGTCCACTCTATCAAGTGAGAGCCAAAAGCCGGCTTTAAGTTTAGCATAAAGACTGGAAACATGCTGAAACAGCTAGCCTGGCTCTGTTTAAACATAAACTAAATCTGCCTACCAGCACCTCTTGAGCTCACCAATTAACAAGTTACATTTTGTGTTTATAATTCATATAAATTCTGGTGAACTGCAAAAAAACTTCCCCAAAATGTCGGACTATTTCTATTAGGTATGCACAATAATATTGGCACTTCGTCAGGCGATAAAGGCTTGAAAATTATCGACATCAGCCTGAAATGAACATTTCTGCCATTGACTACGTAGTTTTAATACTTAGAAGAGCTTGTAAGTCCACATTTGCCAGAGGGGAATCACAAAAGGAGCAGGCAATTGGCCATAATAAGTTGAAAAATATCAGCATATGCTTTTCATTATGGTACATCCCTAACTGCCTTTAGTAAGTTTTGATAAAGATAGTAAAGCATCTTGTCTCTGAATGATCTGTGAATTTAGTAACACATTAACATATTTACACTGATAAAAGCAGCAATTTCATGAATAATTATTAAAGATTAAACATTTCTGGGCTCATAATATGATGCCAGATATGTTCTGTTATGGTTGCCATTATTAAATGTATTCTGCGAAAAGTAAAAATGTACCTTGCACTTTATAATCAGTTCACAATCCTCGTTTACACTCCATGACAAGAAGTCCTGGAAATAGGGTCCTTGGAAAACAGAACACATCATTATTTATCCGTACTGAGAAACACTGACCATCAAGCAATAACTCATTCAGAGCAACCAATGAGACGCTAATGCATCATAATTTGTCAATTTACTGCAATTAGAGCAAGTTATGGCTGTGTGACAAACCAGAGCAGTGACAGTGACAGCTGGCTCAAATAAGCGGGGGAGACTCGTCAGAAGAACACACAAGAAGTAAACATGTTTACCACTTTGGTTTCAATCATATTTCTGAGGGTAATAGACAAAATGTGGACTTTGAGTCTCACATGGACTTAGGACATGGACGAATAGTGAACACGGTGCGAGAAAGTCTGTTTGTACAAGCGGGCACTGGGACGTTGGCCTCTACACATAATAAAGCTTCTCCTTCTCACATCTGAGGGCTCAGGTGATGAAAATGAAGAGTTCAGTAGCACAGTTCACGTGTAATTCTCCCTCTCTTTCTGTTGTTCTTTCTTTCTTTTCACTTTCTTTTATGTTCTTTCTGTGTCACGAAAATCATCAAAAAGCTTTTGCAACTATTGGATGTAATCTTCGACTTTGGAATGAGATGAAAGCGAGTCATGTTTGTATCTCTCTAAACAATGCGGCATCACTCGCTCACTCTATAATACAATGAAACAGCACAGGTATTGTTTCAGCTGTTGGTTAAACCCTCACGAAATATAAACTATGATGAGACTTTGATTTGAGCCCAGCAGGATCAGGCCTCTCATTGTGTTTATGATGCAGTGTGTTAGTGATGTTTGAAGACTTCTCACCAGACTTTCTCTTATGATCATGTCGCTTTGCATCGGCCAGGGCGAGCGTCTGACGGAACTCTGACAAAGACAAAAACGATATGACAGCAGAATCACACATAAAAATGGACAGTAAAACCGAACAAAAAAGGATCATAACAGCACAGGTTATTAATGTGCTGTGCAACAACAGAGGTCTTACACAGCAAGTTGAGACAAGAACAGATACGTATCGGATCATTTGTCATCACCAATGAAATATAAAAAACTTTTCTTTCCTGAAGCCACTGTCGCACAAATTAGATCCTCTAATTGTTGAGGACGAATGAGGCAATTAAGCAGATAAGATATTTGCCATTCAGGAGTAATTGCACCATTAAAAACTGTTATTTACAGAGAAACACCATCCTTAATGTGACCTCATGCAGCACATGTTTAAACGTTTGCAACTCTATCCCTCTTATCAAAAAAATGCATTTTTCTCCATCACTGATATCCCACTCGAATTTATATTGAAGAGGAATGTTGTCCTTGGAGGAGTCGGGTGTCGAGTGATTAAGATGCACACCATGAAATTGCAACAGCAGTGGTTCGATTCTGTCCGACACTGGCGTGCTGAGTTAGGCTAATCATTTTACTGCTTCACCCAAAAAATACACAGAAATACGAGAGCGGGAGCAAATCAGTTTAGAAAATAAGTGTCACCTGGATTTTATGTTACTCTATTCACAAAAATTAGAGACCGACCACATTAAATAGTGTTTACAGGACTTGAGGAGCACTATTGCATACATGAAAAACCTTTCTTGGCTCCAAAGGAAGCTTCATGTAATCTAATAAACTGCCCCCAGTGATGTCACTCAGTGGCTAAGTTGCATTGTGGGTAATAGAGGCGCCAAGTTTGGAAAAGCAGTCCTCTGGTCTAACATTGTTGAACTCATTGTGGACAAATGATCAAAGTTGACACAGCACAACCAAAGATGTAACCTATTTCTATTCCATGCATTCTTATTCCTTTTCAAAATGTATCACATGGAGCCACAAAAGGCTTAATACTACTTTTTTAACATATATATACACACGTTAATGTGTAAAATTGGTGGAGTTACCCTTTAAGGTCCCCTTATAATGAAAACAGCTCAGAAAACCAGGGGTGAAAATGCACAAGTTGCTCCCTCTAAGGTCATTAAAAATCAATGGTTGTACACAGTGTTTGAAAGGCTGTTTGATCATCAACAAACTGTTTTTTTTTCTTCCATTAATTGTTTTAACATTCAAAGTACACAATGCTAAACGCTGACTTCATGGCATTTACCTGAATAAAAAGAAAAATTCATGAACCTTAATCGTGTCTCTCTGAGGGCCATTCAGTGATTATTTGTTTCTTCTTTTAGCAAACTTTATTTACCGACATGAATAACTAAGTGTTCAAAGGCTTGTCCACTCTGCAAGGAATGAAAATGTGCTGGGCAAATGATGAACTACATATTTATTCAAATATATTGACTCTAAATATGCTGGAGTTAGTTCATGATTGTAGGATGGTTGCTAAAGTTACTAAAATTCCCATAAATTGAATAGAGAGAACATGATCTCAGTGTCTTTGATGGTATTTACAGATCTTAGTCTCAGCCAGACATCTTGTTTTAAAGGAAACAACGTCACATTACAGAGGATAACATATAGACCCTGTGACTACTGTAAATTGAGCCAGTGAGATGTCATGACACCTGTTCTGTTCTGTTGTACCTTTGTGCTCGTCATTCATAACGTTCTGTGACAAAAACCAAAATGACACCTCAGCGGCGTGTGAGTGGGTGACTTACTTTGATCCACAAAGACCAAAGTGAACTGGTTCTTGGCGCGGCCGTCCCGCAGCTGAGCCGTGTACGAGCCCTCGTCCTCCTGCGAGAGCTGATCAAACAGTATCTCCACCAGACCTTTGGCCTTGTCGAAGTTGATCTTACGGTGCTGCAGCAGAACAAACAAGCATTGCCACACGTACAGCACATATTAGCTTGTATGCAGACAGATGATCCCAGATGGTCGGGCAGGCATAGACATACCATTTGTAATCTTCTGTACAGATGGTAAGTCATACAGAGAGAGTATAGTATGAATCAGTGTGAAATGACAAATACATGCTGAAGATGAAATACTCCCATTTTCTACGTGTGCACACAAACAGAAACACACAGGAAGCAGCTTTTCAGCTCATTTTCACGGCTTTTATGTTCATCAAGATAAGTGCACGCCTTGCATGTTGATCGGCCTCAGTGCTGGATGTGATTTGTGATGTATGGCAAGCCTAAGGGCCCTAATCAGCCAAATGGCTTTTGAATTCGCAAACCTCAGCTGTGATCATTTAGAAATAACGGGTAATCAGTACTGTTCCGATGGAGCTCTGATACTGGCAAATAATGGAATAAATGAAAATGAAATACGAGCTGCGATGAATGGAGGCCGCTGAATATAAAGCAGCGTCCGCATCACGCAAACACGAGCAGACACACAAAACGCAACTGACAGAGTTGTGAAACCACAATAAATATACTGCCTTGTGTTTGTTTTTCCCTCTGTGGACACATCAGTGCACGGTTCAACAACCTTGACGGCAGGGCTGATTATTTTTAGCCTTGTGTCATAACATATACCAGCGCTGAGGAGGACTGTTCACATCCACTTTATGTCCCTTGATGATAATACTGTTGCTTTATTTTACGTCTAACTCAGGTGGTGAAATCACTGCGTCGCTATGTTCTACGTTTGTTCTTGTTGTAGCATTACATTACATTGTCAATAACACGGTCAGAGTGTTTATGAAATTGCTTTTTGTTTGTGTTGCAAATAGTTATGGCTTTCACTGAGCTGTATTACGAAAGTAAATGAACCTGGACGTCATTTAAGAGATATGTGAACCGCATATTGAACGCAAAGCAATTTCAGCATGAGGGCTCATAGGAAATACACTAAGAGGGTATTTATCCTTAATATGAGTAAAGTCCAGTGTGTAGGATGTAGTGGAAACTAGTGGTGTGGCTGCATACTGCAACCAACTCGCCTCACCTTCAAGGCGTGTAGGAGAATGTGATGGCAGCTAAAACCTGAGGAAACGCAAAAATGTTCTTTTTAGAGCCAGTGTTTGGGTTGTCCATTCTGGGCTACTGTAGAAACATGGGAGTTTATGTAGGAGCGACGTAGATATAAAAGGCCACCTATATGAATAAACTTGCCTCAATGTGCATTGGACACTTGTTTTCAGACAACTTTCACTTGTTTTATCTGCAGATTGTTTACTTTGATTTATTACAACCAAGAAACACATTGTGGTCTCTACTTTTTCCTGTGTGGCACGTGTCATGCCATGTACAAGAAGCTCAATATTCAGTAAAGACAAACTGTTGTTTCACTACCCTGAATACGTTTGCTTGAAGAAAGCTTTTCCAGATTGTCTGTTCATCCCACCTTTGCCTTTCTTTGGGATCTAACAAAATCTGACACATGGGCCAGATGTGGGCTTCTTCTCCACCTTCAGCTCACTTGATCCTCCTGTCTCCCGTACTTTGTGAAATAAGCTCAGTTCACAGACCTCTCTGCTGTCTTGCACACCTGCTCTTCATCTTTGCTGACAGCCTCAATTTCCTGTCTTCCGGGATGTTTATTAAAGCACTAACAGCTGTTTTTGATTCATAGTGGCTTGTCATAAACACAGAAGCATGCAGCCACACACTAATGTTATATGAGATTTGTAGAGTTGCATGGCATCTGTAAGTTTAGTACTTACTGAGCCCGAGAAAGTTGGAGATGCATTTCTTTGATGTTTCAAAAAGGGAACACTGCTCTTTTTTTCTTAGAGGCCAAACAGAAAATCTAACTCTAAATCTAACTTGGCAAAATTACCGATGTGGGGTCCCAAGATAAATTTGAGGGCTCACAAGATGATTACAGGGATAGATTAAAGTATTTCACAGAAATTTATCATCACTGTTCTACCCGAATATGGTAGCCATGAAGTCAGCAATTTAATGAACAGCAGGATGACAAGGTTAAGGGGCTTTGGCAGGTCTTCATAGAATCCGAATAACAGTGAGTAACCTCTGCAAAACAGTAATGCTTTTCCAGAATTCAGAAACATAACACATGCTGTTTGGTGGATCCTTGCATCCAAAATAACTTCCAGCATGAAGTTTTTTTTTAGCAACAATGGGAAATACATTTTCTAACCTGCGCTGCAGTTCTTACCGGAGTGCTGGAGATTTCTCGGTCATTGAAGATCAGACGGAGCTCAGCATTGTTACTCAGACTCTCTGTCTGAAGCCAGAGACGTACATCACCTTTCTCAGAAACCTCAACCTGCCAGCCTGTCTTCAGAGCTATCACTGCCAAGAAACAAACACAGAGCAGTTCAGTTCATATGCTAAACTGGATCAAATAATCATTTAAACAATGCAGAATGGGACCCATATTCTGCTAATTTTCACATTCATGCTTTTATTTTGGGTGTCTACCAGAAAACGTTACATGCTTAATGTCTAAAATAGAACAGAATCACTCTCATACTAGCTGATGAGAACTTTTCACCATGACACACTACAATGTCTTTGGTACGTACGTGGATTTCTGACTTGCCAGCTGAGCTCTTTGAGGCGTTCAAGGTCTGAAAAGAAGTAAAACAGTAGCTGAAGGTTAATTAAAGTTTGATCAGGACTCACATTTTGTAATACCTACATATCGTTAAAGTGCGAGTAAAGAGAACATTGGCTCATTTTTAGAGCTGAAAGCTGATTAAGAACATATGCCTTGTTAGACGTGTGACCTTGCGGAATTGGCCGTGTGGGGCATAATTATTTGCATGAGAGAAAAGCTTGATAACCCATAAAATTAAAAAAAGTCCTACTGTTCATGCTGCCGTTGGCTTTTTTTAGTAAACAGAAGACAACTGAGCTGAGCTGTGCTCTTGTCATTGACAAGACTCAGACACTCAGACACAAGACACTCAGACAAGACAGTTTCCTGACCTTCTGCTCTTTTCAGTTTACCTTCAGCAGTGAAGTCGTAGCTGGACGACAGGTTTGGGTTGTCGCTCATCTCCACCGTGTAGAGACCCAGATCCTCCTCAGAGGGGTCTGTGAAGGTGAGGAGCGACCTGATGGACAAATTGAAAAACAGACAGATATACCGAGATAGCATCTTCAGCTTCCTGTTTATCAGTCTACCTTGCAGCACAGGGAAGGTGCTGTTTTGTGCCGTCAGCCATCAGACTTCACCCTGCTTTCCAGCCCGAGAGTGTTGTCTCAATGCCTTTAAGCCAGCTGGACTTAAATAAATCCTTTTCTTACATGCTGTCACTGAGTGGAACTATGCATGTCCTGCCTCAAGCAACCAGAGAAATACTCAAAAAATGTTGCTTTACAAAGCAAATTCAATAAACCCAGACCACATCTAATGTTAATGTAATCTCTGTGTTTACATCATATTACTATAAGTTGCAGGGTAAACAGCATTTTTTGGGGTCACTGCTGAACCAACAAGAGACAGCACTTGACGTGTGACAAGCACAGAGACCCTGATGGAGATGTAATTTTCTCACATTTTCATGCAGACAGCCACAGATTTCCTGCAGTTCAAACATGTAATGACATACAGTCCATTTTGCAAGTGATCATCCGTACCGATTCGTCTTAGTTTCTGCCTGAGCTCTGCCACTGTCGATTGGCTCCGAGTAGTTTTTGCTCCAGAGGAACTTGCTCTCGTCGTTTATCTCAGCAGCCTCGTAACCCAGAAATATAAAACCGTCATCGTCCACCCCAATCTCAATGTTTTTAGTGCCTGGGGATGAAAGAGTCAGATGTCACAGCTCATATTTTCAGAATAGCCTGCAATGTGCTGTGACACCATCAGCTAATTCCTAATTCCTACAGTGTTAGCAAATGCTGCTAATTATACTTAGTCCATACACACTGTGCATACACTGTATATATTATAGTATTTTCTTATTTATTAATGCATTGTTTATAAGAGGTGCACCGATTGCAACTTCCAACTATTAAATAATTGACAAACAAAACGTTGCAAACTGTTTGAATGACCTGGTACTGAAATATTTCCGTGACATTTGGCTCCCTCGATATTCACATAATGTAATGTAAATGTAAATGTAAATGTAAATTTAATGTACGCCTGTTTATCCAGAACTCTTATTGTGAAATGGGGAAAATTCTTTCTTCAGCACAGAATCGGACATATCTGACACTGATCCCTAGTCATAGCCGTTTATGCTGAAAAAAGGCTGGTTTATTGGTGCATCATGAGAGTTCATACTTTTACATCACTTTAAATATATTTCATATGTTACATTTTGGTCAAAGACTATGTCAGGTCTGTTTATTAGGCAGTCCATCCGGCCTAGAAGCAACCTCCAAGTGTTGGATGTTGTACATAAATCTGATACAGGACAAAAAATGAAAACTACATATAAAGTTTCTGTTTATGTCCATGTATGTCTCACACACGTATATTTATAGATGTGATCTACAAAAGTCACCATATACTAACTAACTAACTACACATTTACCAAAAGCCAAAAACATTCTACATTTCCAGGTCTTCTCTCAAAACTATTCCTTTAAAAGGCTTATCATGTTATATTTGTATGTATAAGCTGACTAAAGAAGGTGTCGGTTGAAAATATATATCATTAAATAACCATTACACAGGCTGCAGTGTGTGAATCATTTCCTATCATTATATATTGAATCTTAGCTATAAGACCTCGCCAGCACCTCTAACAAGCCTCGGAGGTGATTTTTTTTATTACAGTATTGGTATCTCTGGAGACGTGACGGCTGACCTGGTTGGGTCTGAGCAGTGACTGGCTCGGTGGGCAGGGAAGCACATCCCACTCCGGCCTCATTGACAGCCGACACACGGAGACGGTAGGTCTGACCTGCCTGGAGACCTGACACCTGGATGTCATAAAAAAACACATCAAATATTTAGAGATCACTGTCATAATTTAGAACGATTATTTAAACATTTTGACCCAAAGAAACACAGGCATGAAATACTGGAGCACTTCAAGTTACTGCTGGAATAATGATTTACGGGCACTTAGAGCTATTAAATGCACTCATACTTTTGCAACAGGAATTGTTTGCCCTGTAAAATCGGGTAATGGAAAAATTCTAATAATAAATCATGAAAAAAATGTAATAAACGAGTGTACTTTATGCCTTTATCTTTCTGTTATCTCGAACCGAAGCTTGTAAATGCTTTTACAGCTTCGCTCACCTTGTAATGTGTGTCATTGATTGGCTTTTCGTTCAAAGCAGTCCAGCTGTCTGATTCGTCACCCTGGCTAATTTCCAGCAAATAGCCTGTGACGGGGCTCCTTCCTTCGTACAACGGAGCCGCCCACAGCAGCACCAGAGAGTTGTTTCTCACCTCCCGGAGCTCCAGGTCAAATGGACAACCTGAGAGGGAGGAGCAAAGGTCAGAGAATCAAGCTATAGGGACGTCAGGGTCAGTGTTGTTGTGCAGAGGAGCTATGGTTGCAGAGGAATCCACTGTAATGACATTTTCTATAAACTATTAAATGACCTATAAGAAAAATAAAAAACAATGAAAACATACAGCTCTGGATGTATTCCCTCAGTGACCATATAAAAAACAACCAGACGGGAGTTCTTTGTGACAAAATGTCACAACAAAAACAAGAGAGAAACAGGAGTTAAGTTGAAATTACTTTCTTGAATCCACCCCGACTGACTTCATGGCGGCACGTAGAAGTTCATTTGCTTAATGATTTTCGGTCACTTTTGAATTATTAACAGCATAGAGGAAAGCCCATTTGCGATGATAAATGAGGTGAGCTTTAAAAGTGGCATTTGTGAGAAAGCCTCTCTCCATTCTCAATATTAATGTCACAAGGAGCTGATATGAGCGGTGCCAGAACTGCCGGGCTGTTGACTGAGCCACCACACACTGGAATGACTTTGTGGGTGAGTCTGCGTGTGTCTGCGTGCTTGTAAACACTGTGTGTGTTTTGTAATAATACTGCAAGGGCATATTTTCCACAGGGAGTCTTAATCTTCCAACCCTATCAACGCCTCCTCACTGTTATTTCAGGTTAATGTTCTTACTAATATCTCTCTAAACATCATCATACTGTCTGGACCGAATGAGTGAAGAGTTGATAAAAATGTGTATTTCTTTAAGTTATTAATATGTGCCCAAAGAAATGAGCTAAATGAGCAGCAGTGAGAGGTTAGCCAACTGCTTTGCAGACTTTTTTTGCCCTCGGTTTTGCCTCTTGGGCTACATACAGGGAGAGTAGTCAAGTAGTATTTTCAGGTATCTGTACTTCTTCGATTATTTATATATCTGACAACTTTTTACTTTTACTCCTTACATTTTAATGCAAATGTCTGTATTTTCTACTACTTACATTTTCAAAATAGCCTTGTTGTTTTCAGTTTAATGCATGGGGAGAATTATTGATTATTTTTATTTTGCGTCATTGCACATCGCCCTCCCCACATCACAAGACTGATCTCAGTGCAGATCACGCACGTCAGACAAAGCAAGACGTTACAAGATGGAAACCGACAGAGAGGGAGACTCGGATGTGAATAAAAGGTCTGTTAGCTTCTTCTTCTGCCTGGATTGTCTAATCTCTCAATGTGTTGCTGTTCTTGGAAAACATCACAAAATGTCGGTATTTGGCGATAACCTGTTTTTATTCTGGTGCTCCGTTTTGACCTGATCTAATTTGTTGTTAGATGAATGTATTTACTTCTAAAGGCGTCAGTTTTAAGAAAAGTAAAGATTTAGTGGTAGTGCTAGTGTGGGTTGGTGTTCTCTTCCATTTCAGTACAGGATCAGATTGGTAATGGTGGAGGCTTGAATTTAAATTATGAAAAACTGCCATTATTGGATAATTCGTAAATTTTGACACTAGAAGACTGTTTTCACATTCATCTGCTCCTCTGTGCTTATCTTCCCCTCAAGTTTAACACGTGTATGAACGAGCAGTGTAATGTGACGTGGAAACCTGAAACATTCAGGGAACAAAGACTGAAAACTGAATTTTCACTGGATTAGAAATCATTGTGTCCAAGAGTTAAACTTTTTAAATGAAAGATATTTGCATATTCATAGTTTATGGACTTTCTAATAAGGCAGATAGAGTACAGGTCACTTTGTAACCAGGAATTTAAGCATTGTTGGGGAATTATTATTCATTTTATGCTTCTAAAAACATGTCTGGAGGGGAGATTTAACTAATCATACCAGAGAGTCTGCAGGAATCGTTTAACTTTAAGTCAAGTTGTGCTGCTCTGCGATGCTCAGTAGTTTCTGAAGCAGTATCAGGCAAACAAGATACACTTTCTGAATGAAATGATCTGAAAGCGACATCCTCTCTCTACCTGGCTCTGGCAACGTCCACTTCTCACACAGGAAAGCTTCACTGGCCTCAGATGGCTTCCCGACGCCCGCCACATTGGCAGCAAACACACGGAATTGGTAGAAATGTCCAGCAGTTAGGTTGCAAACCTGTGGAAATATACCAGACATGAAAAAGATGAGTGACTTACGAATTATGGAAGAATCCACCAGTCAGGCTAAAGTGCTCAAGTGTCTTAATTCATCTAATTGAAATGTGAAGTACTACTACTACTGCTACTACTACTACTACTACTACTACTACTACTACTACTACTACCACTACCACTACTCTACTCAGTATTTTTGGGGCTTTTTGTAGCATTGTTTGATGCCGTATAAACTTCACTCCTGCACACTGGCTTTCGGGCTGTTTTTAAGAAAAACATAGCTCAGTTGGCACTTCATACAGGAGCTAAATGTCCTTGGTTGTTCACTCCTCCAGACTAAAGCAGGCATTTAACAAGGTATTCGCTCCGCTGCTGTAGCAGCCACAGCATTTTTTGCTGATCTGCCGAGATGCTTTGGCTTTGGGACGAGAGGGGATTCGGTCTTATCGATCTGGTGCATTGATCTTTCCGTTCACAGCCACTTAGACTTTAAGGCCCTTATCGCCGCCGTGAACAGTTGTGAACTTCTGCTGCTGCACTGAGCTCCCTCCTGGCAACTAATTGACACAACCAGAGGGAACTCATTTCACAGTAATAACAAATGCTATCTAAAAACCAATTTCCCACTACCTACCACCCCCTTCATTATCTATAGATCCCTCTCTAACCACATTTAGGAAGAACGACAACCTTCTTATCAGATCGATATACAGTCCAGCTCGAGAAATGCAAAGGTTTCCTGGCAAAATAAGTGAAAGAAATTACAGCTTTCATCCACTAGATGGCGAACAGGCTGCATATGATTAATTTGACTCATGTCCATTTTCCAGTGAGCAGCGAAACTCTGAGTTCTGAGTGTGTGTGTTTTCCTCAAGGAAACTTCGCCAGGTGTGACTTTTTGGACACTGAAATTATGAGCTGTGCTTCATCATGACAAGAAATGAAGTAATCCCAGTAGCTAATTTTATATTTACTTTTAGCAGTGATGAAAGGTAAACTAAGTACTCAAATGCTGTACTTATATTCTAGAGGTCTTTTTGATCAATCTTTGACAAAACAAGTACAGGAATAAATAATTGAATCATAATTTTTCAGCCCTGTATTAACACCTGGATGTGGTTTCTGACAATTAAGGCCTTAAGATTTTCATTGTGTCAAGGTCAAGGAAATAGATAATAAAAAAAAAAACATGCTGTCAAGATCAAGATTGAGACAGTGGTTTCCAACACTTGCTTGTATAACCTTATATGAAAATAATCAGCATGTAGTTCGGGCCTGTTGTCATGTCTCAATCTCTCAGACTTGTTGGCATTTACACCAACGAATCAGTTTCTATTAGTTACTATCTTTATACATAACAATACATCACTCCAAAAGAAGTATTCGTTTTTTCTGCAAATGAATATTTCCTTTTTTTGAGTGGATTTTAAATGAGAGACTTCTATTGGTACTCCAACTTCAGTAAATGATTTCTGCAGTGACAATTTATGGAGGAATTTCAATCCAAGGAGAGAAATAAACAGGTTCACATCTTTTTCTGTGTGTGATGTGTGTTGCAGTGATGTGTGTTCCAAACAAGTGAAGTTCTGGAAGCTTTCATGGTGAAGTCATTCACATTTTCTGCATAGCTCCACTCTGGAACATAAAAAGGCGCCCCGAGCACAAAATCTCAGCACAATCAATATTTCAATTACACTAATTTGCATCCAGGAAACCAGAACCTGAATAAAATAACAGCATAAAACAGCTCATATGGCAAGTGAAGACTACACGTTTTCAGGATATGGGGTTGCTGAAATTGCTCATTTACCCCTAAAGGGGGAGCTGCATGTTCTCATCAGAGTGTTCCTTCTGGGGAAGAGGTCTCCAGTCCTCCAGACTCTGCACTTCACAACATGTAGGGCTAATCTTGATATAGTGGCACAGTCATTTCTCTCCTAATTAGCTTTGTCTTTGTTTTTTTTTCCGGGAGCTAAAAACAACCATTCATACATAACACATTTGCACAATGTCTAATTTCACAGCACCTGTAATCTCACTGAGACAGGTTTAAGATTGAACTTTCCTCAAGGTCTCCATGGACACTGCTTGTTGCCTAGTGACACAGCCAATATGAATGAGGGAGCTTTAGCCAATATTGCCATTATTTTGAGGTTACCGCTAAATAGAGAGCTCATTTATGTTTGTTTAATTATATTTAAAAGTAAGCCCTTCGTGGTGGTACTGACTACCTCCAACTTTGTTGTTTTTACTGTGGGAATGTTTTATTGAGTCCTCTCATTGCTGTCATTCCAAGCTAAATAACTTCTTTGTTTCTCATTCTGTCTCAGTGAACAGGAAAGACCCTGTTGTTCATTATGGATACCGCTGGTTAATGTCTGTATTATGTAAAACATCCTTCTGGACTTTCTGAAAGTGTAAGGCTGTACTTTGGCGGTGTATCTGATATTGCGGTGTGGGTGTTGCTCCAAGAACATCATAATTTCTGTTCTTCCAGGGCCATTATTGCAACCAATCACGCAGTTGCTTTTTCGACTCATGTTGCTACATCACGGTAATGTTGCTCCTGGAAGATCATTTCAACTTAAGAATGACAACAAAAACCACATGTGGAGTGAGCTGTTGTGGCTGATTGGGTCAAGTATAGGACACTTACTCACAAGATCATAGATTGCAAATTGCTCTAATTGCACTTATTATTCTCTGTTTCTATTCAGGTTTCGTTGTTTGGTTAGGTTTAGGGAACTACAACACTCAAGTTAAGGCAACAGAAATACCTGGTTATGTTTAGGAAAAAAATGGTTTGGGTTAAAATTCACAATGTTATTAATGTCGTTTAAAAGGAGAACTTCAACGATCTCAGAAAGAAGAAAAGAAAAGAAAATTATCATCTTTTGTCATACAAATCTTTATGACAGTGCTGCTCATTCTGCTTTTGTCCGTAAGGAATCCACAAAAAATGTAACTTCTGTGTAGCTGCTTGAATTTGAACTTTTCACCTGATGTTGGTGCTTGAGGAAAGTCAGCAGATCACCAAATTCATTATGAATCATCCTTCAGGCACCATGAAGGTTTGTAGAAACTGTAATGGCTAGAATCCGACAATTGTTGAATCCTTGACTGAATGACTTTTCTATCCTTACAGCCATGCCGCTAGCGAACTACTACATAAATGCACCATACTGGAGCTGACCTTAGACTGTCTGTCTTTGGCAGGCTTGACGTTGACCTCTCTCCATGTTTCCATGCCCTTTTCTCTCTGGTCAAGGTAGTAGCCACGCACAGGGTCTCCCCCATTACGGGCGGGGGCCCTCCAGCCCAACACCATCTCTGATCCAGTGCACAGCAGCAAGGCGATTGCGGAGGGAGCAGAAGGAACATCTGAAACAAGCAGAAGGAATGACAGAGTAGAGGTGATGGAGGAGAGAATCTCAGCAGGCACCTATTCTTGCTAAATAGACCGAGAAATGACAATAACTCCCTGGCTGACTGAAGCTCCTGCCTACAGTTGAAAATTCATAACTCTCGGCTTATATTAAGCATTCATAAATGAGACTGAAAGAAAATATTCAACTCGATCTTTTTTAGAAAAATGTATTGCTCACAAAAGAATTGGACTTGAGCTATTTATCCTCAGGTAATGGCTGAGTGGCAGCATAGATGTGATAATATTCCGGCAGTGAGTGGCATGCAAAGTGAGTCATCACTGTGCTGAATGCAGGCACATGCATAAAGCCCTGTAGGAGAAATCATGAGTTTCTCAGCAAGTAAAAGCTTTACATACCTCAGTTGTGTCCTTAAAAATATTTTTTGTTCAATATTTTGGGACTTACAAATGGCTGATTTGACGAGGATAGGTTTGGTCTCATTTGAATAGTTGCTGTTTCCTGCACTGCTCACAGATTTCACCCTGAACACATACTCCTCTCGGGTCTTGAGGCCATGGACTGTGAATCTGAGGAGGAGAGATAAAGTTCAGGGTTATTTTTTTTTCGTTGTAGCCAATGACTGCAGCATATTTTAATGTATGTCCACATTACCTGTTGTTGGCAATGGGCTTGTTGTTGACAGTTTTCCAGTTTTGTTTTCCTGCCTCGCTGTAGTACAGGTAGTAGCCCAGGATGTTATCTTTGTCTTTGGGCTCCTGCCATTGGAGCAGCGCCGAGGTGTCTGTGTCTATGATGGCCATGACGGAGTGAGGTGGAGCTGGCACAGCTGATGAGAATCAGATAAAAAAAAAGCCATCCGGCAGAACTTAAGCTTCAACCATCAAATGGTAAATGGATCGCCATATCTCCAAACAGCAGTGTCACAGCAATGAGGAGAGATTTGCAATTCAGTGTCTTGCACTTCGAAATGCAGACTGGAAAAGCCGGGGATCGAAACCTGCCCTACCTCCTAAACGAGAGCCCACCTGCAAACGGAAATTAACTGGGTGGGCTCTCGTTTAGGAGGTAGAGCAGGTTCCTAGTAGTAGAATTTGATCAGCTTCTCCTTTAACTTGGGGAAATTCACATAGATCTTTAGAAAACAAGTCATTTCAGTCCAAAAACTGTAACCAATAATGCTGATCTGTAACTTGAGCTAGCTCAGTGGTGATGCATACTGGTTCAGTTTGCTAGAAGTAAATTAGTTTCTACATTAAAACTACTCGCAACAAGGTCGGTGAGTTATACTGAGCAACCTGGTTATGATTTCTGGAGAGACACTGATGTTGAATTTAAATGTTCAAATTTCGCTTTTTCTGGCAAGCAAGCCAAGTCCATCTAGTTCCATCATATTCAAGAGAAGTAAACATCTCAACAGCTGATATCTCCAAAACTTGGCAGCTCACACCAAAACCATCTGGATAGATACCACTACAGGTAAGGAGAAAAATGTCTACACTAATTTTAGATTTTAGGTCAAACTGTCTCTTTTAAAATTAAGTGATAACTGTACAAATTGTCATCGTAGTGTACAGCAATAAGATAGAGGATGACACATACTGTAAACAAATCCCCAGAAAATCATGGTGAAAATAACCTGTTATGGTCATCTTTCACATTACAAAACTATGTGACCAACAACAGCAGGTACAGTACAGCAAAATCTAATTAGCCTTTATAACAGGCAGAGTAATAAATGGCTGCACTGTAGTGCAGCACATTTTCTCACCTTGTGGCTTTCCCAAGGAGATGGGCTCGCTCGGCTCGGAGGGGTCACTGACACCGTACTTGTTGATGGAGCGCACTCTGAAGCAGTACTGCTTGCCCTTGACCAGGTCAAACACTGGGAACCTGGGAGAGTTTACCGTCATGTCCAGACTGGCCAGCTCCCAGCTGCTTTTACCTGCCAGGGACTGGTCCAAGTACAGCAGAAAAAATCAAAGATAATTTCAAAAGCACTATTTATCTCAAGGACATGTCCATTATTCATTGTCCTTCAAATATGATCGAGGATTCAATCTGCACAAGAGTGAAGGACTGCCAAGACGGCGAAATACTCTTTAAATAGACTCATAATTCATTCCAATTTTACACAATCACTTAGTCCATAGTTAACAGACGATTCCCTAGTTTTAGAGCGAACCACTTAATGTTCAGACAAGGGCAAAAAAGAATACAGATTGGCAGATTTGTATGGTAGGCAGAGAGACTTTTATGACGAAAGAGAGGGAAAAAAGACGTGTGCATAGATTTAGCCAAAAAAGAAGGATGGACAGGCTGGTAAATCGTGGACAACCATTACATCTTTTCTTCATCCTTGTCAATAAATAGTTTCTGCTAATGTTGCTAACCATCTCCATTTTACAATTTGCATTTACTTTTCTGTTCCTTTCCTCTGTAGTCATTATCTCCTTTAGCTCACCGTTGGAGGAGGAAAATCCAACAATAGAACGTGGCATGTCAAAGAGATCAGTGATTATAAAGTGTTTGCTCAAGGGCCAAAGGTATATTTGAAGGTTCCCCTAATTATATAAGCGGACGTGAAGCAGCAGAGTTTAAGCAATTTCAGATGCCTTTGACAGATTTGACAGTTTTATTACCCTGGTAACGTATAAAAGTCGAATTAAAATCTATTTCCTGTGGCAGTGTTTCCGATTATTGGATCTGCTGGATTTTGGGGTTGATATTGCAGAGTTGAGGCCATTTATTGTTGTAAAGAACAGGTCAGTCCTCACACTTTGATATGCTGGGAACCTTTAATATTTTGGGATCCTTTTGAACTTTGAGTCATGTATCGGGGAGGAAAAAACGAACTAATTTAACTGGATTTTCTTTAATATACATTTCCTTTAATGCATAATGAAACACTGCTAGACAAGTTGAAACTAGAATTAATTTCAGATCTCAGAACCAGGTAGTTTTGAAGACAAGTTAGAGACTGAAAAAACTTTTAAGTATGCAAGCAAGCAAATAAAACCCCTAATGCTGAAGTACATGCCATGAAGGAGCAACATCAAGGTCTGTTTGCTTTTAATGAGTCCACAAATGCCCACTTAAACTGACACCACAGTGGTAGAAGTGTGTGTGTGTGTGTGTCAGTGTGTGTTTCCTTCTCCTGTCTTTTTGAATAGCGCTGTGGTCAGGAGCCTGATGTTAATTTAGCTCACGTTCCACTACCGGTCTGCACAAACCCAACAACTGTCTAGAGTCTTTGCAACTGAAAACATTGATCCCTTTGTTCAGTGGATGCAAATGTTTTACTAATTACAAATGTGGTTTGTGTTTGAATATATTTGATAGTTGTGTATATGCACACGTTATAGTGATTACCTGTGAATATCTCTTTGTAGGTGGGTGTATGTGGGTGAGGATGTGTGTTTTCTTGTCTTAAATACTGACAAAGACCAAAAAGCTCCACAGTGAGTTCATTTACCTGCTCATCACTTATAACTAGAGGCGAAAGGTAAAGAAAAAAACAGAGTAGCTTTTTCAACTTAAAGAAGAAAAATAGCATTCATTTTAAATCTGGCAACATGACAACTATAACTGCCCTCAAACAACAGTCTTACATTCTCCACTGAGATTTCAAACCATCATTATCTGATATTTGTGACTTTTTATTATTATTAATGTTAAATTTTCTAAAACGAAAACGATAAGCTGATAGAAAAAGCTGAGGAGAACTTGAAATCAGTCGGTTTATCACTATGAGCGAACACTTTTTACATCACACATATCCATCGAACAAATTGTTTAACACAGAAAAATTTATTACAGGAGCTTAAACTAAAAATAATGTATCTTTTCTGTAATTGCTGCCCATTTTTACCATTAATTCTTTGACTAATCTCCCACTTTCAAGGAAGCCATTAGTCATTTCAATACATTATGAAGACGAACTTGCGCAGACCTAAAGCTTGCTTTATAGATTTAATTTAAGAAGTCTGCTTTTGGTTCCAATTTTGCAGTAAAGCAAGCGTGAGCAGGAAGTATTTTAAAACTGTCTCATCTCAATCATTCAGCTAGTATGATGTGAGCTCAAATCACTGCAATGGAGTTTTGAGAAAAAACAGAAGAAAGTTTTTTGGATAAACAACAAAAAGGTCTTCGATCAACAACCCAGACCAGTGATTTAAATTCCCCTCACTCCAGACATACCAAACCTGTGAAGACTGACATGAACCTTCACAGACATAATGCTGAAAAATTTGGCAGTCTGAAAGTTGTATGGTGATGTTTAAAGATCTATTTGTTGATGTACCAAGGTCTGAGATTTGGCAGAGATCTTTCTTTATGACAAAATAGCTTAAAGTTAGCAGCCAACTCTGAGATGTCAGAGCTTCCTTCAGTGCACCAGCAGGGTTTTAAAACTTTTCATGCTTTCCCAAACTTTCTTACCATCAAACAATAATATAACTTATAACTTCCCCCAAAAATGGATGGATGTGGATGTGATGGATCAGCTATATCGAGCCAGTTTCAAGTCTCTGCAAGTTGATTTCTTGCTGCACTGACATGATCTAAAACCAAAGTCTGCCTTGGAGGTAAGGAATCAATCTAAAGACTTACCGCCTATGTTGGAAAGTGTTCAGCAGTAAAGTGATTTGTAGACAATTTAACAAAAACTTGGATGCGGTCTTTTAGGAGGAGGGAGGTTAGATTTAGGTGAGGGGCAAGTGGATAACTGTATTCAGCAGAGATCCCAAGAGTTATTGTAATGAACATTTGTGTTTCTGCAAGAGAGCGTGAGTGTGGGAGTTAAGACTGACCCGCTCCACATAGAAGGTGAGCGGCTCCCTGCCTCTGGGTTCAGGTTCAGTCCAGCTCAGCACCACGTAGGTGTCGCTCACCTCGCAGGCGTGGACATCAGTGGGAGGGAAAGGAGCTTTGACCTGACCTGCAGAGCAAGAGAGGAGGAGGAGGAGAAAGAGGAGGATGAAGAAAGAAGTAAGAAGGTCAGTGAGAATTATTCAGGAATCCAAAAAGTGCTGGCAGAGACGCTGCGTTTTTGTTAAAAATGTTTGAATCAGGAAATGTAATGCTTTATCTAGTGATTTTAAGTAAAACACACAATGGGAGAGATTTACCTCGCTGCCCCAATTTCACCCCCATTCCTGACGCATAAGTATGCCAGATAACGTAGTGAGATGGCCTGAGTCAGCACACTTTCAGTGACACTCCAAGTGACTCAAGGACTATGGAAGTGTTTAGATTGCCTGTCTGTCTCTCTGTAAGTCTTGTCTCACCGTTTGTATCCCTTGAAGAGTCCCAGAGCTGCAGTGTGGATCAGAGAGGCTCTCCAGACCAAAGAGAGCAAAGTGAAACAAGAGACATAGTAAGCCTGTGTGTGGGCGAGGGTGCATAGTGTAGTCTGTAAGTTGTGAAAAATTTTTTTCATTGTTGTCACTCTGTACTCAAGAACAGTGGACTTGAAGGGAATCCATGACTACAAGGATGAAGTGCCGAAAGTGTGGTAGTGGTTCTCATCGAAGTAAAAAAGTGGGTTTACTGCAGGACAATTATTCAAAACTAAAGATATCAAGGGGATATCTACCTGCCTGACCTTAATTCAACTGATCATGCTGAGGGGAAAGCACCTGAAATAAAACCTGAAAAAAACACAATGATATTAAACATTTTGTTGACCTAATGATTCTTTCATATATTTTATATATAAAGGTATATAGTTTGACTTTTTTGGTAATATGCCTTTTTGCACTCTTGCCCAGAGTGAGATGACAAAATCAATACCACTCACATGTCTGTGCATTAAGTGAGAAGCTGGGGCCAGGAGGTAATTAACCTAGCTTTGCATAAATAAATAAATTAGTAAAAACAGTTCCAGAAGGTAAGTCCCACAACTTGTCATCTTCACACTCCTGCTACTTTAACAAAATAAACAAGGTCTAATGCATATAGACGTTCAGGTGTCCTTTGGCAGAATCCAACCCAAACCCTCTGGAGATGTGGAGTTGTACATACCTTGAAAAACATCATCATATTGAGTTTCCATGGCCATGGGACTGCAAGGCTAATATAATAACAACACTAATGTGGTTGGATATTAGTCACATTTTAATTCAGTAAGTTCAGTAAATTTAGACTTTCATAACAAGTTCTTTTTTTTCTCTTGAATCTACTTGTGGACTGGATGAACCAGGAACGCACCCACATGCGTCCACAAGTTTGCAAGAGTGGACAAGTCTGGATATTTGGAGCCTTGAGCTCAATACCTAACAAACTAACATAAGAATGAAATCTGTCTTATCGTGTGAGTTTTGGCAAGAAAGTGAATATGAATATTTTCCTGTTTCCTGTTCATGTTTATAGCTCACATATTTCTGTCATGGTTTTAGTTTTTGGTTTAGATGTTTCAGTTTCCTGTTTGATTTTGTAGTTTATCAATGTGTCATGCTTTACTTTCCACTTCTTGCATTTGTCTATTTTCCCGCCGTGTACACCTGGTTTTTATTTGTTATTCATTCCTGTGTATTAAAGCCTGTGTTTCCCCCCAGTGTTTGTTGGTTCATATGTTTTCCCTGTGCCTGTTCCCCCGATCCTTGTGTGTTCCCAGTGATCCTGATTTGTTCCATTTGGTTTTATGGTTTGTTCTCTGTTTTTGCAAATCTTTAGTTTTCTTAGATTCTCTTTGTTGCCTGCATTTTTATTGCTTGCTTTCTTGATATGGAAGTGAGTATGTGTGTGAAATTATTCACATCGCAACATCAGTCCATGTTAAATGGAAGAGTCATCTCACAAGATTCTGTTAAGACTTGGATAGCATTTGATTAACTTGGAAAATAGCTGTACACAAACAAATACTCATGCATGTCTGTTCTAAACATCCTCTGCTACATTTATTATCTGGGTGCCTCCTCCTCTTCTCATTTTATCTCTCTCCGTCTGTGAGTTACATTGCCAAGGTTATCAGCCCTCTTCACAGGCATTCATGCCACCTCGGGCCATTATGTGCATTTACCAGAATATGGCCAGGGACTGTTCATTCTTTTAACTTCTGTAAATGGAACAAATGCTCATTGCCTCAGCCATACAATTACTGCGGCTCGTTGTTCAAAATAATATGAAGATGCATTAAGCCACAAGCCCGGGGCGGACCACAGGCGAGGAGGCCTCGCCCTGTGTGCCAGTAAAACATAGATGCTGTTTGAAACCAGGCGTGAAAATGTTCAAATGGAATCTTTTGATGACAAAATCACACTCAGTGAACTAAAAATACAACATTCTCACCTTCAAGATCATCTTTAGTAATGGTGATCGTCCTTCCCCTGTCTACTTTGACCACTGAGAAGGGGGAGAAAGCAGAAAGAGAGGGAGGTTGGGGGCATCGAGGGAATAAAGAAGGAAGTCACATCAGGGTAATGAAGTTATATGAGAGCCCATGATAACACTATTAGTGTTAATGTTAGAGGTGCAGCCACTGGTAAGAGCCAGAGAGACACAAAGAGGTGAGAGAGAGAGCGACATGGAAGGATGGAGAGCAGGCTGGAGGCAAGTCAACCTTCTGTCTGTCCTTCATCTGTGTTTAACGATCCACAGCATCTGACCAGAGTCCATCTGTCTCCCCTCTAACACATACACACTCACACACACACACACACACTCGTGCTCTACTCTATGTTATGTCTCATTCAATCGTTATCGTGCCGCCATTATATAGAGTATTCAACGAAACCTAAACGCCTAACAAGAAATCTTGCAGGAAACAAAGTGTCCCGGTCTAGGATGCCATCGAGAAGCTGTTAAGAGTTGAATGCAGAACCTTCGGGCTGCATTAAGTGAGATCCACAGCTACACACCCACATCTGTTTTCCCTGGTAGTGCTGATAACTTTGCAGGTGTAACAGCAACCGAGGCAGATGAGGTGAATTAAAAGCAGGAATGAGTTTCTAACACATAACTGATGCTCTTTGTAGTGGCAGATACAAACAAATTAAAGGGAAAAAAAAAAGAATTAACGGGTGAAGAAAGATAATGAATGCAGATGCCTTTTTCATCAAGGGGCAGGGGGGGTTGCTTTAAACTAAAAGCAACGCTGTGTTTTAAATGGTGCAAATGGTGAAAGTAATAGGCTGCTTCAGGTCTGTTTATAGTCTAAATGACATTTCAAAATTAGGAGAAAAAAATCGCAGTTTGGATTTCTTGGTCGTAATTGTGATAAATTGTGATACTCCAGGCCATACACTCAAAAAAAACAAAAACGCATGCAGCCGATTAGGGGCAAAGCAGTGCAGGTCTTGCAGACAAAAGCAGATCCTCAACAACGCATTAATGAAAGGTCTGATGAGCAGAAAAAAGTGGGTGAATTGGAAGCTATGTCCTTTACACTCAACAGATATCAACCGAATTGATCACCTACACCTTCGGAGTGACGTGTTAGACAGTACTCTCCATCACCATCATCAAAACACCAAAAATCTCTAGGAAGAAAGGTGTTTTCAGCTCTCTTGTCGAGTTCCAGAGACTTCAATGAGAACCAATGTCATAGAGAATTAAAGCTGTCCCGGTGGCTCATGGTGGCCTAACAAATTACCAGTAACTTGGATCATTAAGTTCAGACTAAGGGAATTAATAACACTTCCATACATTTTTAGCTCTGTTGTTCTAGGAGTACACCGGCGAGTTAGACTGATTATGGACTGTTAAAAGCTGAACCAGAAATATCATCTTTTTTATTTCAAGGCATTTTTCTTCCTCGGCAAAAACCTGGTGCTCCACTCCATATTCAATCATGTGATATAAATCATTCTTCAATGGGCTATTATGCAAGATGCCTTTTTTTATTTTTGGTACTTGAGTGATTATTTTTGCATCACAACTTTAACTTTCACTGAAAAAAGAAACCTCTTAAAATCATGATGAGGTGATATTCGTTGGGATGTGTACCATACAAACATATTTTCTTACAGCTGGAGAACAAGATTTGTAGGCCAGGGCATAATGCTTCATTATAACACTTTTTTGTCACATAGTTTACTTTCATCAAAAAAAATTGCTTCTTCAACTTGCCTTGTTGATAATTTTTTAATTGCGCAGCCCTAATTAATAAATTCTTGTAATGTTAAAAGAGTACTTCCCAGAGTTAGGCTCATGAGAAACAGTTAAAGAAAAAAAAAAAAGGAAAATTTGCTTTTTTTTCATTTCCAGGCACAATTCTACCTCTGCAAAAACAAAGCCTAGCTTACCCAGAGTGGGTCGTCCAGTGATCAGAAGGTTGCTGGATCGAATCCGGCTCCCCGTGGCTGAGCTAAGCTGCATGTCGGCAGCCTATGCCATCAATATGTGAATGGGTGAATGAAGCAAGTGTTGTAAAGCGCTTTGAGTGGTCAGCTGACTGGAAAAGCACTGTAAGTGCAAGTTCGTTTACCATTGCTTCTTACAAATGAAACAAGTGCAAACTTATTTATAGGAGAGTTTTTGTGAGTGATTCTGCACCATCTATATATCCATATGGACCTATGTGTGGGATATCAATAAACATCAGGCCATGATGCACTTCTACTACAAACAGTATATAAAGAGGAGTAGCATTACAGGGGGGCTAGTTACTATGTGGCTGCTTTGTCTGAATTTCAGTCAGTACACAATTAGGACAGTGCTGAGGAGGACATCAGATCCGCAAACCTGCTTTCAACTGCCTTTAACTCTCTTATTGATCAGGGGAAATCCCTGCACTCACATGCTGACATGCACACATGTAACCATGGTTGTTAGATGATACCACATAAATTTAGAGATTTCTTGAGAGCTCATGGTCAGCATAGGGATTTATAAGTGGCTTCACTCTCTCTCACATCTCTCTCACAAAATCCTGTGGTTGATCTATTTTAACATTCAAACCACAAAACACAACCAAAGCTTGTTAAAACTGTACAAAACAGGTCAGCTGGGGTTTCTTTGAGCTTGTCACCAATTAGTGTTTTCTCTAGCTGTGGTAACATTTTACACATTTTAATGGCATGTCGACTGTGTGTTACCCATGGTCCTGGTGTGCTCCAGGGGGTCTGTAGTGAGGACGGGTTCAGTGGCCTTGGAGGGGCGTCCTGCCCCCGCCTTGTTAACAGCACGAACCCTGAACTGGTACAGAGTTTCTTGCTTCAGCCCAAACACTGGGTAGTGGCATATTTTCTGCATATGCACATTGCAGCGTACCCACTCACCCTGACCGACGTCATATCTGAGAGGGAGAGAAAATAAAGAATTTGAATAAAAGGAAAACAAAGAGCCAAATGCATAAATCTGAACAACATAATGTGCAGTCTTCAGGGTGTAACATTATAAAAACTATTTCAGAGCATATTACCCTGTCAGTAAATACCCCATCAGGACCTATAATTGTGACCAGGGACCACCATATAAAAATAATGTGCTTCAAAACATAATAAAATATATTTTCAAAGTAGAAGCTGAGCTTAGAGAAGACAACATTTATAACAAACTGTTATCTCTTACAAACAAAATAAAGGCAGAAAAGAGTGCAGTTTTCTAACCATAAGGACGTTGCTAGGGAACTGGAAAGTATCTTACATTTTCCTCTCCTCACCCGACAGCCAATAACATTCAGGAGCTGTATCTTCCACAGTGAATAAAGACAGTATGCAAAAGCACCCAGTCACACACACACAAACATGTGTTACGCACTTGCGAACAAATGAACATGCTTTGTCTCTCTCTACAAACACAGAGACACAAGCACACATACATACACACACATATACAGGTCAATCCTGATTGATTGGTGTTGGTGATAAGTGCGGCACCTGTTCTCCTGCGGGAGTCTTTGACTCTGATGTTAACATAGTGTTGAGGGCTGATAATTACCAAGTACACCATCCATCTCATGTGAACTCTGCCAAATGGATGGAACCTCACTGCTGGCCGCCACCGCCACCGTTTTTATCCAATTTCCTCACCAGCAGCACATGGAGCAAGATGAGGTTCAGCAGCATAGTCTTATTGTTGGCTTAGATAGCAATAAATAAAACTAGAACTAGAAACTAAAAAAAAAAAAAAAATGCTTTTTATGAAATTAAATCAATGTGAGTTCACTATAAGAGAGTTTATCTTTGTGCTGAATACTCCTGGCCATGGAAAACCATATGTAGTCCAAAAACATTTCATTAATATTCTCATTATACCTAATTCCCCTATAAATATTTTATTCTACTGAAGCGCAAATGCAAATTCTAAATAAATGGAATAGCCGTGGTTCAGCATCATGGGAACACCTTAGTGATATGTACAGTTTACTGTTATTTAGAGGAAAAGCCCACTTTTGTCGATAATCAACTGCCAAAAAAGAATGTATAAATCAGTAAAGCAGTAATGAAGCAATCAAAAGACGTATATTTTCTAATAATTGGTAATCTGATAAATATACTACATATATTAATCAAGTGATGAAATTAAACTTAATGAGGATGAAAACAAGTGATACTAAATTTAACTGAACAGCTTTTGATTGCTGGATAAGTATATCGGCAGACATTAATCAACTCTTATTTTGTCAATTGATTGAGTTGTTTTTACAATAAAAATATGCCAAATTGACTCTGGTACCAGCTTCTCACTTTGGAAAATGTGCTGCTTTTCTTTGTCTTATGTTAAAGAAAAGTAAATATCTCAGTAATTGGCCTACTTATTGCACAAGATTAAGTAGCTTGGGGTCATTTTTCACTATTTTGATTTTGTACGCCACATGATTAGTCAGTAAATTGAGTGTATAATCGTCAGATTAAGAGATAGTGAACTAATCATTAACTATTTTATGTCCAATTTCTTTGCTGGTCCAAACTTCTGTCAATCATTACAGAAGACTGTATAGACTGCAGTTTGTTAAAATATGGTTTCTGTTATGAATGTCTGTATGAACACTTAAATGATAAATGTATAAAATGATACATATTCTCATGCTTAACAAGCTCAATAATTGGACCCAGTTGCTGGGGAAGTGAAGAAGTGAAGCACTTGAAATACTCAGAAGAATTTTAAACAGCTGCTAAATGGACCTTGTGGTAATGCTGTTTACTCCTTTTCAAGTCCTTACTTTTCTACATAATAACCCTCCACAGGCGTGGATCCATCAGCACTGGGTGGTTGCCAGGTAAGGAAGACGTAGTCCTTGTTGACGTCAGATACCTGGACGGCCAGAGGTGAGGCGGGGCCTCCAAGCACTGCAGCTGATGCATCTGGAGCATGAAGAAGAGAGAGTCGATTAGAGGAAGGAGAAGGAGAGACTGGGGAAGTACTTTGGTTGGAAAATAAGCAAGATGAGGGATCTGACACATCGGAGAAAGATACAAGATGGAAAAATAGTAGCAGAGGGAAACACGTAAGAGAAGAAGATGATGAGATAAGAAAACAAGAACGGATGATGTTAGGAAAATGTCATATTGTGCAAGTATTCAAGGTTTTCCAGCTCTTGACATCCACATATTATCTGAGGCAGAGAGCAAAAAGTGATGGCTAAGGCTGCAGGATGTAACAGATTAACACGTTACTCAATATACATATACAATCATAACCAGTGGATGAGATGAGAAAGAGAAGGGAGAAGAAGTAATGAGGTAATTATGCAAAGCGGATTGAAATGATTGGATGTGACATACTCCCGAACCTTTTCTTGAGGCTAGGAATATATGTTTTTTCAACAAAAGACTCCAGCCAACATCAAGCACATCTCTTTTCTGTTTTAAATGTATAACCTCACCTCCTTTCCTCCCTCTCCGCCTCCTCTCTCGTTTGTTTTCGCTCTCCTGTAATGCATATTTGTAATGCAAATATGACTGCTGAATGCGGGAGAAAACCCACATGCAGGGAAGTTTGCTGATTCACTAATTAGTACCTCAAGCTCTGCTCAAGATCAAGCTCCTTTCTAAGAGAGGGAGAGAGAGAGACCTGAGCCAAAATCTTAAGGATGCTTTGCAGGAAGATTAATCTGGTATTAAAGTGTCGGCGTACAAGTGTGTGAATTGTTTTGGTGTATGTGCACGCTAAGTTCATGAATGATTCAGCACGTTATACTGTGACTGTAGTTTAGGTGCAATTCATGCATGAGTAAGTGCTGGTATTATATTGAAACACACACGTGTGCCAAGGCTCCTTGCAGAGCTGCCCAGACACATTTCAAATGTCTGATGAGTCAAGTGGGAGTTGTTGTCTGGTTTATTTGCATGCTGCAAACAATGTATGAGAGAAAATAGCAGTCTGGGAAGAATGAATAGTTTTACTGAACAAAGTTAACAAGCCTTTGACTGCAGAACATTTTGATTGATGGTGCAATTTTTCTGTATGAATCAGGGTGGTCTGCTGACAGGAAATAGAAGTTGAATCAAAATCTGGCGAATACAAATAGTGTTTTGAGTGAAGGTTTCAGTCAAAACACCATTTATCGAGCTTGGGACAACAAACGATGATTCCATCCTCAAAAACAATGGTATTTTTGTACACAAGAGACAGAAGGTCACTCGCAAGATCTTGTCACATTTTTTTTCAAAAACTGAATGGATGATTTCAGAATGAAGCATCACTTGAAACGCAGCTTGTTTTTTATAGACATTTTTCTGTATTTTTCTTACACTCAACATCTGAAACATTTTGTTCTAAAAGCTATATGAATACATTTTGTCACAAATATAAACAATCTCCTGATAAATCATTAATAATTGCGCCTTTAAAAGTTCCATATGATTAGTAAAAGGCCAAAGATAGGTACTGTATTAAAATCAAAACCACATTCATGCTGGTTCTCACCGCTGACATAGACAAAAGCACTGTGCTCCTTGCTCTCATCCCAGGTCCTCAGCCGGATAGTGTAAACTCCTTCATGCTCCTTGTGTGCAGCCCTTAAAGTGATGGAGGCCTTGTTATCGACTGTCTTAATGTCCACAGTGCTCGCCTGATGCAGCTGAATGCCTAGGGAATGAAAAAAAAAATTGGCTAACCTCCAACACAAATATAAATTGGCAAACACCAGGCTCACAAGACTCATCTTTAACAGCACTTACCATCTCTGAACCAGCTGACATCCTGCTGAAAAGGCAGCAGAGCTGAGGTGAAGGTACACTGCAGGGTGAGGTCATTACCCTCCTTCACCCATGTTGGAGGGAAGATGGTGTTAAACTGGGCTTCTGGCTCAAGATTTAAGGCTAGAGTACAGATGGAGGAGGACAAAGGTAAGAGAGGAAAGATAAAGAGGGGGTCAGAAGAACATGTGGAAGTAAAAGAAAGTCAAGAGGAATAAATAAGGGGAAAACTAGCTAGAACAGTAAAAAGAAGGATTTAAAAATAAAAATAAAAACTAGAGAAATACATTTCATCATTATACACATGATCTCTTTCCCCACTGTTACTGGGCAAAGATAAAATGTACTTTGTAAAGTAGGTCCCCCCCAGACACAGCCTTACTGCAGCTAAAACTCAAGATTTGATCATTTTGGGTTGAAGCTGCACTGTAAAACTGCGCAGACCTCCTTTGGATTGCTACAAAGGAGAGATGCATGACAGGTAAAGAGGAGAGGAATCAGGAGGTGGAGGATGTGCAGGAGGTAACCGGCAAGCAGGAAGAAATATGATGATTCCTGATGATAAGAAACAAGAGCTCATCTACACAGCTCTGTTGCCAAACCTAGTCAAAAAAGCTCAGGTTTCTGTCTACCATTGAGTACGTTTATACTAAAACTTTTTTAGTTTCTATTTTTTTCTGCAAGGTAGTTCTCTCAAGTTCCATCTTTCTTGGTTTCTCTCAGTAGTGAAACTGAACAAAGCAACCCGGAAGGTCTTAATTTACTAAAAAGACCATCTTATGCAGACTTGCATGGCCATTATAGACAATGACCCTCTGCTTCATCAAAGAGACATTGCACAGTCAGTAAAGGCATCCCCTGGAGGAAACAACAACAGAACTTTTCTGACAAGTTATTCCATCAGCTACAATTCTGTTACTTGTCAAACCAAGGAACATACTCTGGAATTGAGAGACATGTGTGCCATGAGGTATTGACAGATCCCATCCTCCTGGATGAGTCAGAGAGAGACATGTTTCTTATAATGATCCTGTTCCGCTAAGGCATCCAGGCTACCACAGGAATGTGTGCAGCTTCACCGCAAACACACTCATTCTTTGCCTCCTTCAGTGCAATGATGATTATGATAAATTCACCACAGTTGTGCTTTTTGTTATTGAGTGGTTGATTTTAGAAAAATATGATCTGCCCCACATGAGATAATCAAGCATCAGTTACATGAAAATGGCAGCATGCAATTCTTCAGCACATTCGCGCAGCAAGCAGGCCCCCGATGCCATTACATGCTGATAAAGCTTCATTCAAAATGATTGGCACTTAATTTGTAAGTGTGTGGGGAATGCATTGTATTGTATTGCAACTACATAATACCTCTGCAGAAGCAATGGATGCATTTGCAAGGTATTGGTGAAAGTCAGTAGTAGAATACAAAAGAAAATCGTGCATGAGGAATGATAATCTGTATATACGTTTGTCCTGAGAAGATGACTTTAGTTTTATCTCTTTAAAACATTTAAAAATAAAATAAATTAAACAGAACAGATTAGTCTGTTATACTGAAAATCCCTCTCCAGTTTAAAATGTGTTTTTCTTCTTGTTCTAACAGTTGAATGTTTGAGCTTCACTCTGGAGAATGATGTATGTGCAGAGTTTGACACTGGAAGGCTGTTTTCACAGTCAATGCTGGAGGTATAAATTTTCTCTGTGCTCATTGAAAATCTGATTTTAAGAAGCAGGCCTACACTTATGATTTATGTCAGGAGGAAACTTGGAGCTTCAAGGGCACATACACTGAGAATGGATTTTACAGTGAAGTGGTAGACAACTTCTGTCAAGCAGTTAAACTTTTGATATGAAAAAAAATATTTGCAAGTTCACATCATGTGGAATTTTTAATGAGGAAAGAGGAAAAGCTGCCATTTTAAGGACTTTAATGTTTTAATCATACATTTTTCTGCAAAACCTTGTCAGACACACTTAGTATACATTTTTTATGTATGCGGTAATGTGTGAAGGTATCTTAATTCTGTCTGCAAGTACCATAATTCATTCTAATTCATTTCAAATGACTTGAGGCCAAATCTAAGATTAAACAGTCACCTTCATTCATTTTTGGACAAACTTGGGAAGTCATAACTTTGCATAGCTTACCAATATGGCAGGTAACACAAGTGGCCACAGATGCAGACACTGTTAAACATATCCCTACACGCATGTGAACCACTGCCTGGTGTCCAAATAAGATAATGCACACAAAATGTGCATTCAAAACATTCATTTAATTACTCCAAGAAGAACCAGAATGTGTATCTGCAAGACTAGGATTCAACTTTAAAGGTTCACCTTCATTTTTATTTCCAGTGGTTTTGATTATATGTGTCAAAGGTGAACTTATATTGTCTGATTACTTGCGTGTTTTCCCTGTTGTAAAACAGCCTCTAACAGTCTCTGCTTTCAAACATTTCAAATATAAAGTTGGTGAGCACAATATTTATAATCATCTGACAGGAATGATAGCTTAAGCTACAGACACAAGACCAAGGTTGCAACACTGAGGATTTAAAAAACAAAACCTTGGGTTTTTTTTTGCTTTATAAAATCTCCCTGGTGTGTTCTGAGATAAAGTCAGAGCGTAGTAAACAACAAGTTATGTCATTTGGAATTACCTTCCAAAGAACCCATATTAGCATCACTTAACTTACTATTCGTGACCATCTGTGACAATTTTGCGTTAAGCAATTTTTTATTGGCCATAAGTGAGCAGATTGGAACTTGATGTGAAAAATGAGACATTCCACGAGTCCCTCAGTTGTCTATACAAGCCTGCATACAATTTGTTTAATGCTGCTGGACTGCGGATGTTTTTGTGGAGGACTGGCTTCCAACGCAACACAGAAGTTTCATAGTGCCCATTTAATATGTTGTGTCCATGGCCAAAATAAATTAATGCCGACAGTTGGAAGGACATGGTGACAGTAGTCTCCCCTTTCACAGCTACATTCCTGAGCCATCCATTGACCCTGACCTCTTCCTTAAGACATTTTGCCAGACTGAAACATTGTCATGCTACTTTTGCCTTGTCACGCATTGCCACAAGCGGCTCTTTTTGGAAAAACTTAGACAGGGTATTTTAGGCATTTGAATAAAGGGCCAGTGCTGTTTTTCCTCTCTGGTGATGACTGCTGACATGGTGGAGGCTAATCTAGGCCAAAGAGTGCCAAAGCCAATATGAGATGCTCCACAGCTTGGAGCAAAACAGAATAAATCCCCTGCTGTCCCTGAAATGAAATATACATGATTGTCGTTCCTGCTCAATTGGAGGCAAGTCTTCCTGTCCCTACAGCAACTATCCAACAAATACTCTTTCTTACCCCTGTACATCCACAGACACGGATGTCCACACAGACACATAACCCCCCATGCCAAACAAACGCTGTTATACCACAGCTCGCTTTCAATCCATCCATATCTTTCTTTATGAGGTGCAGCATGCACAGCAGAGCAGAGAGTTGTGTGACTGTCTTCAAAGCCACCCAGCCCTCCCTCGTTTACCGGTGGAGGGAAGAACTTCAAAGGTTGACAGAGAAAATGAAAGGGGACACTTTTCATTAGGCCCTGGCGCAAAACTTACCGGGGGTCTGCGAGTGCTCTGAACCAGCCAAAGCTCCTTGATATGCTGAATTACAGGGTGGCAGAGCAGGACAGATTGGAGAAATCCAGGGAGGGGGAGAATGGAGACAGAAACACAGGAAGATATTGTTAAATATAGAAGTATAACATACAAAGACACATCATACAAATCAAACCTGGCAAGGCTACATTTACGCAAGTCACATCTAATATTCCCTTTAACCTATTTTTAACAACCTGAGAAAGCCTGTGAAATATACATGGCAAGGAGAAGCCTTGAAGTGCCTCATTAAAGCCCTGACCATCTAACTGATCCACAATGTAAGGGAACTTTACCACAAGGTAGGAACTTTCAAGAAAGAGTGGGTCATTCAAAAGGTGCCAAAAAAAAAATACAGAAAACACTGCTGTGAATGTTTCTGTCACTGTGCTGTAAGGCAATGATGTTCACTGTAGATGTTTGACTATTACTCACCACTACACCCACTGTCCTCGGTGTAATACATTATGCATGAGTGCCACTCTGAGATCTGTTTTTCTGATGATTTTAGCTTGGTGTTGATGCTTGTCCAAATATGAAATTTAAATAGAAACTGCCATTATAGGAAAAATAAGGGGATATAAGGGAAAACTGCACTGTGCATGGAAAAGAAAATGAGAAATTGGAATCCAAAACAGAAATCAGTCCCTTTACATATGATCTGACCAATGGCAAGATTGGAGGCAGTAGGAGGATATGGAAGCGAATTTGTACCATAATTCAAATTAAAATGCATTTACAGAAATGCTTTTTCATTTTAAGAATGTAGCTGCATTTTTTGACTCATAAATAAAATTAGTAATAAATCATCCAAATTGCATTTTCATTTTCTTCTTCAAGACTGCTCATTTTGTAACTTAATTCAAATGATAAAGAAAAGGACATTTAAGATTTAATATTCAAAAGATGGCCCAGCAAATAGGTACCAAAATTCAATTTGAAATGTCAATTTGAAAATTAAAATGCATTAGCAGAAATGCTTTTTCATTTCAAAGTCAGAGCTGCATTTTTTGACTCATAAATAAAATTAGTAATAAATCATCCAGATTGCATTTTCATTTTCTTCTTCAAGACTGCTTATTATGTAACTTAATTCAAATGATAAGGAAAAGGACATTTAAGATATAATTTTCAAAAGATGACCCAGCAAATAGGTACCAAAATTCAATTTGAAATGTCAAATTTGAAAATTAAAATGCATTAGCCGAAATGCTTTCTCATTTCAAAGTCAGAGCTGCATTTTTGACTCATAAATAAAATTAGTAATAAATCATCCAGATTGCATTTTCATTTTCTTCCTCAAAACTGCTCATTTTGTTACACAAAGACAAAGAAAACTGCTTTTTCGTTTTGAAGCCCTCCCCCCGCAAAAAAATGTCCAAAATTCAATTTGAATTCGCAATCCCAAGCGGCGCAGGAGAGTGACGTCAGCGGCCTCTCTTCTTCTACAGCCCCCAGTCTGACCGACCGTGCTACGCATCTACGTTAGGGGGCGGCGGGGTGCTTATTCGACACTGGAGTAAGATAAGGGACAAGAGGAGAGTGTGAAGGCAGTGTTGGTAGCATAGACTGTGGTACATGTTTTCAGAAACAGCGGGGAAATCACCACCATGTCCAGTTCTGTACAGCGGTCAAGCCAGCCATGGTTCGCGTTTGCTTGGTTAAATCAGCCGCACATTTGTTTTCCAGTGCGAAATTCTCTAACATTTACGGTGATCGTAATGAAGCCGCTCTGAAGAGCTGCTGGCAGTGACGGTGGGTCAGACTGCAGACTCACAGTCAGACTCATGAAACACACACGGTACTTTACAGTCAGTATTCCCGGTAATAAACTGAAGGTATCAGCTGGATCGTACGTCGACGTCGCCCCCATATTGGATGTGGCAGTTCAGCCCCGTGAACTAATACAAGTCAATGGATGAACTTTATAAAGCTTCTTCTACAAAGTGCTATAAGTTAATGTCTCTCTCTCTTCCACACCCACGCACCTGCAGCGGGTCACAAAATCACAGGCCGCTTTATAGCCTGGAGCCCCGCCTTTCCGAAACCCCGCTGTTCCGAACATAGACTTCAATTCATCGTAATGGCGGGGTTTCTCTTTTTTTCAAAGACCCCGCTATTCCGAAAAGTCTATTGGGGAAACCCCTCCATTCCGAAAACCCCCCACTCTGAACGGACACAATCAGAAAGGAAATGGAGGCTGCGCATTTATCCTTTTTTATTTTGTGGGTTCAAACGGATCATGTGGCTGATTAACCGCAAAACAAGCCTACTTCATATTAATGACATAACGCTCATTATGCTTCAGCTGGACAATGGCTGTGTTGAATTGAAATTATTTTATCATGCTAAATATCCGAAATTGTATGAAAATTGCTCCAATGCGTTATACCGATCTTCGTGCATATTCAGACACTGCCTGATATGGGTTCTGAGCAAAGGAATGTCTGTTTTCTCCCCCGGTCTGTTGTCAGCAGGAGCGGGGGCTGCAGGCTCGCGCCTGGGTGAAGTGGGCTCAAGCCAGAGTTCAGCCGAGAGAGAAAAAATGTGTATTACTTTTACTCTGTGGGAGATCTCCCACAACAGAGTGGATGAGAAACCAAGGGGGACAGATCTGCCCAGCAAACATCAGAACGCAGAGTGCTGCCTACTTTGTCTGTGACCTGGTTCAGCACCCTGGACAGCTGCCTGCGTAACTGGATGTGGGAATTTGATGCATTTGAAGCCACGACATTTGGTTTAGAAACGTCATATATAATAACATTGTTTCGAGTCGTAAACAGTTCTGTAAGTGGAAGAAATAAGAATCAATTAGGCTATTAGTGTTAGTCCTTCTTCATATAAAGTTGTGTTACAGTCGCACAGCTGGAGACCGCTAACAAAGTTAGACACAAGAGAGACAATGAATGAAATCCCGCGAAATGATGTGCGGTCAATATGACCGCTTATGGCTGAAATAGGTAAAACAAATCACATTTTCTTTTCCTTTTGTGTAATTTATATAAAAAACTATTCTCAATTAAAATACAGACACTTTTAGAAAATGGTTAGAAGTCTTTAATGTTTGCATTTTATTCACATCGCACATTGATAACTTAATTGTGATAATGTTCAAAGTTATTATTATTATTATTATTTCACATAAACACACACACAGCAAGTATAATGGTACTGTGCTAGGTATTCTTTTCGTGGTTCTTGGTGATTCCTATAGACTGATAAGTGTTGTGTTTACAAATGAGCAATACATCCAGATTTCTTGAGATTTGTATTGTCAATGGGAATTTAAATTTAAATGTCAGGCGATGTTTTCTTCATGGAAATTATTTTTCGGGCAAACAATTATAAGAGAGAGAGGGAGCGCGGACGGGGGATCCGTTGTGTGACAGTGGAGCGGAGGGTCAGCAGCTGGATTTTGCACGCACGGTCAGTATTATTAGTAGGTGTTTAAGGTTTATTACGTTTGCGAACATTATTACATTCAATGTAATAATGTAACAGCCTTTGCGTGCGCACAGTTTGCGTGTGTAGGCCCGTGGTCATGATATATGGCTATAAGAGATGGATACACAATCAATTTCATAGTTTTTATTGAATCAAAAATACATAGGTAGCCTATTGTCTTCTCCTCTGCTTTTTTTTTTTTCTTTTTCAAAGACAAACTGAGCAGCAGTGCTCAATCCACTCAATCCGCTCCAGCTCCACCCGCCCGGCGCTCCTCCGAGTGCGGACAGGACTGCCAGCTCTCCGGCGCCCCGGAGCGTGGCTTCCCCGTGCACACCCCCTCCTGATCTGACTTTGTCCGTGTTACAATAAACACTCCATGCATCCAGCTACAGCCTCCTGTCCGCTTCTGGGTCTCACCTTTGCTAAAGACACCTAACATTAACAGATCAAAACAGAGTAAACGGCAGCTATCCGACATCAGATCCACGCTCCTGCCTGCCCCAGCCAGCCCCCACACACCGGCCTGTCGCCTGCGCAGCCGCGCGGGAGGGGACAGGAGAGACCCCGGCGCTGCTGCAGAGGAGCCGTGGACTGCGATAACTCTGAGCAGCATGTGAATTACAATATAATCTATTTTTTCGCCTTTCCCCCGATGATCTGAATAAGTCACTAAATTTGTCGCTAGTCGCTTTTTCGAAATAATGTCGCTTAGAGGGTCTGAAAAGTCGCTAAGTCTAGCGAGACAGTCGCCATGTTGGCAACACTGAAGAAGAGAGGCCGCTGACGTCACTCTCCTGCGCCGCTTGGGATTGCGAATTCAAATTGAATTTTGGACCTTTTTTTGCGGGGGGAGGGCTTCAAAACGAAAAAGCAGTTTTCTTTGTCTTTGTTGTAACAAAATGAGCAGTTTTGAAGAAGAAAATGAAAATGCAATTTGGATGATTTATTACTAATATTATTTATGAGTCAAAAATGCAGCTCTGACTTTGAAATGAAAAAGCATTTCTGCTAATGCATTTTAATTTTCAAATTTTACATTTCAAATTGAATTTTGGTACCTATTTGCTGGGCCATCTTTTGAATATTAAATCTTAAATGTCCTTTTCTTTATCATTTGAATTAAGTTACAAAATGAGCAGTCTTGAAGAAGAAAATGAAAATGCGATTTGGATGATTTATTACTAATTTTATTTATGAGTCAAAAAATGCAGCTCTGACTTTGAAATGAAAAAGCATTTCTGCTAATGCATTTTAATTTTCAAATTTGACATTTCAAATTGAATTTTGGTACCTATTTGCTGGGCCATCTTTTGAATATTAAATCTTAAATGTCCTTTTCTTTATCATTTGAATTAAGTTAGAAAATGAGCAGTCTTGAAGAAGAAAATGAAAATGCAATTTGGATGATTTATTACTAATTTTATTTATGAGTCAAAAAATGCAGCTACATTCTTAAAATGAAAAAGCATTTCTGTAAATGCATTTTAATTTGAATTATGGTACAAATTCGCTTCCATAGGAGGATAGAGGTGTTGATGTTGTGATCAAATTTGGTCATGACAGTATCAGAAAATGTGGTATTAATAAATGTGTGTTCCCCTGCAAAGAAAGTAAAAATCTGAAATTCTTATTTTATGGTTAGACCTGTCATGAATTCTGAAGTGAGTGCCAACATTGATATTTAAAATTTCAAAAATCCGATTCCAATAAATCAGCTGATATTCACATTTCAACCATATGCACGAAAACATTTTGACTGAGATCCTTTAAATCTGACAGTGAGATTTAAGACCTGTGAGCAATGCAATGACATTTCAAAGATAAATAGACTTGTCAGTGCCCTCTAGGGGACAAACTATGTAATGCGGACACCATTTCTTAAATTAAAGGTACAGTTTACCCCCAAGTCAAAATTTTAAATTATTTTTCCCCTTTTGTCTGTAGTTCTATTTATACACCTAGATTGTTTTTGGTGTGAGTTGTTGAGTTTTGAAGATATCAGCAGTAGAGATGTCTGCCTTCTCTGGAGTAAAATGGAACTAGATGACACTTGGCTGTGTGGTGGTCACAGTGACAGAAAAAATACAGTTGAAATTCTCAAAAGAAATCATCATCCACAGGCTGAGAGCAGTTTCATGTAGGAACTCTTTAATCTCTACTGAAGTATACCATATCACAATAGAGGAGGAAGTGTGCATGGAGTTAATAATGGATGAGAGGCTAGCTAACTTGGCTTGCTAACTTTACAGCTCATACAGACATTCGTGTTCATGGCACACCCCTTGCTGTCATGAGCACCAGCCTTTTGTCCATGAGTAGATGCACACTTTCTTCAGTGTGGGCCTACAGTTTTCCCTAATAACTTATGTTTTATTGTAAAACTGTATTAGTTATTTTTTTAAGCAGTTAGCTTTTCAAGTAAGATTATGGCTTACTTAGCTAACCAATTCAACAGAATAAACTCTATTGACTCACACATACAGGCCTAACTACTTCAACTATCTCATGGGAACACCTTAAAAATATGAATTTATTTATTTATTTATTCATTTATTAACTTACCCCTTTTTTGTTCCAGTGGCATGTGACTGAAATGTAGCAAGCATAGAATCGTCCCTCATTTCAGAAAGTCATTCTTTACTGGCAAGTTGCTAAGCAACAGCTGTCAACCAAGCTAGGGGGCGGGACTTCAGTTATTAGGACGCGCGCGAGCTTTGCTAGTTCTGTTTCACTTAATGGCTAACTAAACCAAATTTAGCAAGCTAAGCATGGAATTTCAATTACTTATATTTGTTTTGATTAATTTCTTCTCCTGACACAAAGATGACACCCAGTAGTAAGGAAGTAAGACGACGAACATTTAGCCGGAGAGGAGTGGCAAAGGTGGGGAGAATCAGTCGAACGGATGCCCAGCAAGTTAACAACACTTTAGCGGCTAGCGGATGTTGGACCCGTCAGACAGGTGCTGCCCGTTAATCTTCCATGAGGAAAAGGATGCCCCCACCTGTGGTGATGTAACGTTAGGACGAAGACTGGTTGGAAATACTGTCAAGATATATGCTGGATATTCATGTCCCTACGGTTACACCTTAAGTTCATTTTCACTCAACAAGCGGGAGCCTCACTTTGACAAAAAGATGGCCTCCCTGCCAACAACCCAGAGCGACCATGTCATCACCAAGAGCACAAATGATGAGTGGTGGATATCCAGAGCAGATTCAACACAGTGACTTATGGTGAGTACTGACTGTCTCTCTCTCTCTCTCCTTTTGATTTTTGTCAACATTGCTGCTGTCCGTGGTGTTGTATTGTGAATGACATTAGGACTTGTAGTAGTGTATTCAGTATTCAGTCATTGAATTTTCGGTTAGAGCAGTGCCCTTGATCACCTGCCTGTTTTTTAGGATACTCCTTGACGTTTAACAGTCTCTAAGCTTTGCTGTAAAACGTGTTGGTCTGGTATATGTTTTTTTTTTTATGTTTTGCTGAGATTTCAATGACTTCACATCTAGTGTGAAGTTTTGTCCACAAGATTTGAAAAGCCTTCATGTAATTGCTCATTGGATTGGTTAAATTGCTTTTGTTCTAACATCTTAGATTTCCTTTACTGATATCCTATTGATTATCTCAGTGCCCCACTGCCAGTTTAGAGCCTGAGACTGAACTCTTGTATTTCAGTCATTGTATCCCATCTTTGTATCATCCATAATGGTTCCCAGAAAGGTGGAGCTGATATGAAACGGGAAACTACTCACAGTTCACCACAAGAGTTCCAAAAGTCATAGCTTCACCCAAGGGACTCTTGACTACCACTTTATACTCGCCAGCATCATCTGGAGAGCACCTGGGGATAAAGAATTTCATGTTTTTGTGAAGATCGTAATTTGAAGATTGGACGGAAATAAAAATGTACCCGTAGTTTTACAGATCTGTGCTTTTTATTGCACTTTTGTTGACCAGTAACATCCTTTACTCCGTTGTAATGGCTGTTGAATTAATCTCACATATGACATTAAGTTAATCTTCATTTTATCTTCATTCTTTTTAATTTAGGTAATGGAACAGATTTACAATACAGCACCAGATTGACAGCCATATTTAATCTCATACACCACAATTTCTCACCCACAAGTTTCTTAAATGTTTTATTTTATTCTCAAGTCATCAATGGCAAGGTCATGATATCCGGACATGCGTCATATTCATAGTTTTCTGCGTTATGAGATCTTCAGCCTTAATTAGCCATTAGAGCTTGTGACCTACCTTCTAATCTCCAGTGTGTTAAGACCAAATCTTTGTTGAAGACTGTAATTCCATGGTTGGTCAGAAATTCTCAGTGGCTGACCGTCCTTATACCTAAGGTAGGAAGTTAGAAATAGTATGTGTTAAAAGTTTTGGCTTCTTGAACATCAAAGCAAAAGTAAAAAACAGGTTTCACTTGGGTGGGTCATGACCCTGCTCACTGATTACTTATTCACGTCCTTTCATTAATCAGATGTTGGTTTGGCTGAATCTTCAGCAGTCAGAGGGGGTCTTTGATCTCTGATTCTGTTTTGTGTTGGGCACCTTAGAGGGGAGCCCTTTTGCAGCTCATTGGGCTCGATGGTTCCCTTGTGTGACGGTGAAACCCACATGCCTCAGGTTATCAGTATCTCAGCTCAGGTTTATGAACACTGAGCACACACACTCTCTTCCTCAGCTCGTCTCTCAGCAGCTCAAGTATCAAGGTCGACAGTTTAGTACATTGCCTGAATTAACACAGTTAATCTCATACTAATACAGAAGGTGATATTCAACTCAGGGCACAGAACTGTAGAGTCATGACTTGCTTTTTTTGCCAGCAACTCACAGGCTTTGATTCTATCTTTATATTCAACCATCTGCATGTACTGGTGTCTAACCTAACCTACCTCCTTGCCGCTCGCACTATACACTTCTAATGATCGCATGACAGATTCAGATTAGACTGTTGTTGGATGACTGATCAATTGACTAATTTCAGCTCGCATATAGGCTAAAATTAAGGCTGCATTAATTAGTTAATTATTTAAATGATTAATAACCATTAACAACTATTTTGATAATCAATTAATCCGTTTGAAGAATTGTTCACAACAAGGTCAAATTCACTGATTCCATTTTAAATATGAATATTTTCTGGTTTATTTTCTCCTTCTCATTTTAGGACGTCATCTTGGCTTTGGGAAATTCTGATCACATTTTTTTAACCATTTTCTGACATTTAATGCCAAGCAACGATGATTCATTGAGAAAATAATCAACAAATTAATCCTCAGTGAAAATATTTGTTACTTGCTGCCCTGAAAGTAAGATGTATCGGAAGTGAACATCATTTTAAATTTTGTGTAGTTGTTCCCTGCAATTTAGAACTTTGAGCCATTATCATTTTTCCTCTCTAATCCACTTCAGCCAGCCCAGAAACTATTAGATTTGGAAGTTTGTAATTTGTTAGAAACTTCTAGAAAAATAATGACTGTAGGCAAGTGGAGGCAAAAAGAATGGGGAGCAGACAAATGTTCTTACCATGTGACCTTTGGGGGTGGACAGCCCTGGACGGTACAGGAGAGTTTAACTGTCATGCCCTCCCAGACAGTATGAGCCCGCAGAGGGATGGAAAAGTCTGGGGCCTTCTGGCTCAGATGCTCCAGGTACTTCATGTGGGCAGATGCCTTCTTTTCTGCCTGGTGCAAGGCGAGACCCAGGGGAAACAAAGTTTTTTGAAATGATAAATAAACAGATTTTACAGATAAGATGAAAGGTCATGCACTGATAAATATATTCTGTATCAGTAAAGTGAGTAAACTTTGTTTATTCTCTTCAGCCCCACAAGTCATTAAAACAGTAAGAAAAAGAAAACAAACTGAGAAAACACAAACTTTAAACAGTCTGGATTATTGAATAGTGGTTAATCACTGGTAAAACAACACAGTAAACAAGAAGTGAAAAAATGCATGTATTCAGCTCCCAATTACTGAAAAACACAGATATTTTTTATCTCTGATATATCAAAGTTGGTTCAACCAGGTCACAAATGCAGCCTTGTTTTTATTTTAACATCCTCTCTACAGGAAAATGACCCGCACATGCTGTCCACATCACTTGCAATTAGGTTTAATGACAACAACGTTTTGGTACTTGGACCTTCATCAGGTTATCTAACAAGACAATGGGGGAGGCTGTCTTAAGTAGGGTTGTGGACCCTTGTGTTTTTGATGGGATTTTGAGGGATGTGCCTGGATGTACCTGGATGGGCCACGCGAGTCCACAACCCTACTTAAAAGCTTCCCCAATTGTCTTGTAAGATAACCCGATGAAGGTGTAAGTACCCAAACGTTATTGTCATTAAACTTAATTGCATGTGAAGTGGACAGTGTGCAGGAGTCTTTTTCCTGATTTGATTGGCCTTCAGTCTTCTCCTGTGCACCAATCTTAATGTGTGCAAAAGTTGGACTGTGTGAATCATCCTTTCTACAGCCAATCAAAAATTGCAGTCACTTCATATTCCTCTCAGTGCACATACATATTGCCATTCATATTATTTTCTAGTTTATCGAAGATATAGAATAACAGTAATATCAACACTTGTCTACAAATAAATGAAATTGGTTGAAATTGGAATTGTTAATAGTAGATCGTTTAAATAGTTGTATTTACCATATCATAAAATAAGTACCAGTTTGCTGACATATGGTAAACAAGCCACAATCAGAACAGAGGCTTATAAAATTTTAATTGTGTGGACATTCTGAGGATTTAGTGGATAAGGCATGACCTAACACCGTCAGAGTTCATGGTTCTCATTTTGAAAGTGCATGCACTAATATGCAAAGTACATGTATCTTATTTTACATAGGTGGTTCTTACTGAGACCTAAGACTTTTATTCAAATAAATGATCTCGTCTTCTGCTATGTAAGTTAAATTGTGTTGACAAAGCTAAATACAAGGCAGTCCTTTTATTGGTCAAGGTAATTAAACCCTAAAACTAAGTTGAAAAGTAAAACAAGGTGTGAAATCTTCTTTTGGTTACTATAAATAAAAATAAATTGACTGAAACTGGCTAAGATAAAAATATACAGGATATGTCTTTGGTCTTTGTCAATTGGGTTCAATTTATCAACATAACAACCATGAGGAGGCAACGATGCATACGTTTTTTGCGACTGGGATGTCATCATGACTGCAAGACATTTTTGTGTGTCGTCTTTATATTCCGTAAGTGCCTGCTGTTAGCCAAACAGCCAAATACTTCAGTCCAGCAGGCATTTAAAAAAAACAACTCTAATTAAGCAGAGAGGTTGTGTCCTGCTGAGCAGATAATGGAGAGTCATCAGTGTTTGACAGATATTACCAATATAATTGATGATGAAACAATGGCTGCATATTCTGTATATGCTGCTAACACATTTATGGGCTTAATGAATGAATAAATTAGTCACTTCTCTTTATTTACATTGCACTTTTTAAAGCAGAGCAATCTTTAAGGTGCATTGCAAATGCACAATAAAACAGGCAATATTGTCAAAGTAACAGACTTGAATCCTAGATAAATAAAATGTACCTTATGCCACAGCCTTAAACTGTAATTTGACAGTTTAAAAATGTCCTTGAATTCTTTTCAGTTTTGTTGCCATTCACCAGTTAAACATTCCAATGTCAGACGCCCTGAATCATAGTAAATTTTTTACAGAATGTATTGGCCAAAATGCACAAGAAGCCTAATTCTTCTTGTTTAAAATACTGTCGGCAAACCTATTAGAAAAGCTATAATTAAGATCTGTTTATATGATGGAATAAGGGCATTAGAATGTGGCAGAGGCCATCAACATTGGACTTTTAGAGTGAAAAACAACCCAAACAAATACCGAAATTAACAAAAAATAAACTAGAAAATAAACATTTTCAAACTGTAAAAGCTGAACTAAAATGAGTAAACCCTCTTTGGAATTGAAAATTAAATAATTACAACTAAAAACTATAGAAAAATACAATAACTCTGCTTTTGTTAGGTTATTCCTGAGACCAAATCTTGACCTTTACCTGTTTGCGAAGGGTCATTGTGTCAACACGTGTACGTAACACATGCTGATTCCTGATCACGTCTATCTCCACCTTCTCAAGCTCATTCCCAAACATGGTCCATTTGTCTCGGTGATACTCCTCATCAGCAGCCAGAGTGTCCTTCAGGATTTCCCTAGTGGTAACATAGTACATTTTTAACACACCCAGGACTGTTGTTTTTTCCTGATTTTTTTTTCGTTATTTTGCCAAGCAGAATGCAGGTGCAGAACACAGACAATCTCACAAAATGCAGTAACATTTGAATTACTTTTTCATAGATAACACGGTTTTGATATGCACATTTCAGCTGCACAACATGTTTTCAAAAGCAGATGGCAAGTAATTAGCTTTACTTGAAAAAATTTTGAGTAGGATGTCAAAACAATTCAGAGATCCATCAGAGGAGGGGACAATAGTACAGACAGCAATTCAGACAAAAGTATGAACACGAATTTTTGTAAAAACATGGATCGACCTGTGACAGAAACAAAACAGCAATTTTACATCGATTTTTTTTTTGCATGTAAACATTTATTTCTCTCCTAGTCCATTTGCAGAAAAATGCCACTTTCATGATGTTTGGCACTTTGTCGTGGAAAAGGGCTCAGTGATGATGTCTGTCATTTGCTGCTTCACTTATACCTACGTGTCATTTCACATGAGCACCGTTCTGACACACGCTCAAAGGTTTTGAGAAGTTCAGTGGAATATCAAGACTCACTGCCACTGTTATTCACATCACTATGAAGGGATGCTGTGCTGCTTGCTACTCTGAGATCTCTCAAATGATGATGTGCGCCTCTCCAGGACTCCCTCAGGTGTGGACAGTTTAAATTGTCACTGTGTTGCTGCCTATGTGATGTCCTTTCATCAAGTTGGTTGTCATGGAGATGGCAGGTGGTTGTGATGGTCTATTTCGCTCAGAAGAAACAAACTTTATCTGTCTTTGTCTGGTCAGCAAGGTGGTATGGTAACTAGAGCATGTGTCATCACTTTGCCCTGGGGTTCAAGGCTTGTTTTTGATTTATCTCCTCAGCTTTAGGGGTCATTAAAGAAGCGGTCACCTGCCACGACTTAACAATACAAAACTTTCTTTCTTGTTGATCTTGAATTTATCTTGACTAATCAGTGACAAGGGGTCATGCATTACAAGGTCACACACTTGAGACCACTTGGGGTGTCAGTTTCACAGTATCTGCTCAAATCATGTAAAAAAATAGTTAGGGAGGGATCCTACATAATTAAAAAGAATTTAATATTAATTCATCTCAGCTAGAAACGTGGCAGGCCCAGTGTTGGGAAGCCCTGGTTCTAAGGAAGTGCTGGCAGTGTATCCATAATTGTATCGCCTCCTATTGCGATACATTGCCATAATTTTGTTCCACCTCTATCTGCAAGTGAAAAATCCCCTGTGTGAAAATCCCCATCAGCTCTACAGCTCCTGAACCTGTGCTCTGAGCTTATTGTCAAGGCTGTCGCAAACCACAAGACTCTTTCAGATATCGTTGAATCCCTCTCATAGTCTATAATATACATGTGTATGGCAGGTTGTGGGGTGAATATATCCATATGTAACATGCAGTTCATCTGTATGTATGCCAGTATATGCACTAAAACATGCACGATCATGAATTTTGCCTGCCTTTATAAATGTGCTTTAATACTCCTGTCTCATCACCAGAGGGGAATGTATCCTGAACCGTCTTTTGATTGACAGTGCCCAGGGTTTAATTATTTGAACACATGCATCACGCACACACTGCCACAACAAACACAGGAGACAGAACCTTAAATATTCACAAACACTACTCCGAGCTTTGATGGCCACCAGAGCATGAATGGCCCTACAATTGCTTGCGATAATTCAGCGAAATGCACAAACGGCATGAATGAATATGCAAATAACTACGTTGATGCACAGATGCATAGGCTGACAAATGCGTACCCACTTGCACTCACACTCCCAGGCGCCCAGAAACATGGTTTTGACTTCTTCTGCCACAGGCTGGTTTAGTTGAGTTTGTGCCTGTCAGTGTTTTTAATCTCTCTGGGCTCAGGGATTTTAAGCCTTGAGGGAATGAACCACAGGAACACATCAAGTCAGTGGGTATGGGAGGGTTTATGGCTTCATTATTACTCCAAATGGATATTTTAATATTGCTCATTGGTGGGAAGAACAGCAAACCCCTCTTGCCAAGACAAACCAGGCATGTATGAGTCAGCTGCAAAATTTACATGTTACCCTTTGCTATGAGGAGGAGATAATAGAGAAACCATTCTGTGATTCAGATAGTAACGTTGCAACTGGAGCCACAGTTGCCAAAGAACCATCCCATTTCCATTTCCACACAAATCAAAGCAAATGTCATGCTCCCACGTCTTGCAACACTCAGACCTTCCAGAAATAGTGTGCCAGTCCTCGAGAGCTTTCAACTTCATCCTTCCTTCCTCCTTCCCTTATACCAGGAGGAGTCAGCCACCTCCAGCATTACAAGATTTCCTAAAATATCCATCTACGTCACTTTCACCTTACTACTGCTGAGGGGGGGGGGGGGGGGGGGGTCAGATCTGTCAAGAATTGAGGTTCGATTGGGAGAATTAGCACTTCAGAGAGGAATCGACCTCGCTAATTCAGGAGGTAGGGGGCTTTAACAGGTGGGAAAATGTGAAGGCGAGATAAGCTGAACACTTTGGCAGAAAGGATAGAAGAAACTCATAGATGTGCTGGAGCTCTGTGGTCGTGGCATGGGAGAGGGCACCTAATGAGATGCCAAGTTGGCAGGGCCAGATCACTGCAGCTGAGGCTCATTACTGTCAGATGTGTTTTGTCTTACAAAAGGGTGTGATTGCACCCTCAATGACTTCCCCCTCCTGTTCACTCTCCCTTCTTGGCAACTCAGTCCTGTAGTATTACCCATCTTCTCCTTGAATACCCATTGTGACCTCTGTCCATCCATTTATTCACTGTGGCCGGTCTGCTGCCAGCCAAAGTTTCCGTTTATGGCTTAAAGAAGAACATCTGTTTTATTTTTAGCATTGATGAAGAATTCTACATACTTAGACTGTCAATCCTTTTTGAAACAAGAGTGGCATCAATTTCTGGATGGACTGAAGATCAGCAAACAGGCTGCCACTAAGCCTCTAAAAGTAAAAGTGCAGTTGAGTCCCAACGCGGATACTATGTGACCCAGACACGGCGAGCTGCCCCTACAGTAGAAAAGGGATTCTGGTAAAGCAAATCTTCACACAAGAGGCAACAATCCCACTGCATCTTGTTCTTGGTGACCTAAACCTCTCTATTCTAGGACTTATTTTTAGATATACGACATCCTCTCCATGACAGCTGAGCAGTAATCCTGTCCCAGCAACACAATCATCAGACACCTAAAACCCTGAAAGATGGCTCACACATGTCATCAACAAAATCCTACCACATTCTGATTCATTAATATACCTCACTATCACTATACAATTTGGTGATTAATTTCTATGAAAGACTAAATAATTGAATAAACTCCCGTTTTCTCCTGTGTTGTTGTAATTTGCAACTCTGAGGAAAATGGAAATGAATTTATTATTTATATTTCATATCATATAACAAAATTAACTAGAGCCCCTGGTGATTACCAACAGTCCAGGACCAAATATATTCTGTTTATTGTAAATAGACTAGAGCTGGGCGTTTGAAGGGCTTACTGTTGGTACTTTCACAAAATAATAACACAATTAGCTAATGATAAGAGATGATGAATAAATAACAAATAATCATCAGTAATGTGGATATAATGACTAAGTGCCCAAGTCTGGTATTAGAACATGTGATGTCATTTTCAGAAGTAATCAGACGAACAGTCTGAAAATGACATCACTGTAATGCAGCCTTTCAAAAATAAGAAAAAACAACACTAATGCCATGTAACAATATACAAAAGACAATATAGTTTCATATTGTAAATAGAAAACAATATAGATTTTGAGGAATTACATAAAAATCAGTTAATTATCAAAACAGGTGATTTACTGAGTAATCCTTTCAGCTGTACTTTCTTCCAATAGGATGTGAAGCTCCATCTTCTTCTCTTTCAGTACAGAAATAAAAAACTAAAAGTTCCACTGTATGACTCAATTGAATGGTTATTGCTTATTGGCTTCAAGACATCCTTGCAATGATGGGAGATGGTCCCAGCTGGCCTTTAACAGACAGATGAGTGAAGAAAGAGCCCTGATTTCTGTTGTTTATTCAGTCTCTGTTGGCATAAAAGCTCTTATGGTTTCAATAGCTTGTAGGGCAAAGCACCAGTGAAACTTGACCCACTCCACATTCTCAAGTAAAGTGGAGAGAGAGACAGAGAGAGACAGAGAGAGACAGAGAGAGAGAGAGAGAGAGAGACAGAGAGAGAAAGAGAGAGAGAGAGGATGTGGCGTTGACTACTGATGGAGAGGCAGAGTTTTACAACAAGCACAGATCATTCAGGAAGGAAGTCCTCTGGAGAAAAGTGGAGGCTTGCTTCCAGTCTTTGATTCGGTATGCAACGAAGAGACTCATCCACAGTGACTGCCATTTTGTACCTACAAAAGACTCCAATCCAAAATAAGAAGCAAACATAATGTGCGCAAGCTGAGAGCTGCAGATGGACAAGATTAAAATTTTCCCCATGGTGGTCAATGATTTGTCATTGTGAGGCTTGGCTGTTAGAAGTAGGGCTGCAATTTATAATGATTTTGTGATTATTAATGAATATGCAGACTATTTTCTTGATCATTCAATTTTTTTGGTGTCCATAAAAATTTGGGGGGCAAAATATGGTGTGCCAAATTTAGTGGTTTGCTCTTTCAGTGAGCCAGATATGTAATCAGTACTGCCAATATCTTGCACTATTCTTGTTAAGAGTGAGTCATATAACAGTACTGTGACACAAAGTACATTTGTTGACCGAGAGTTTGCTATATCACCAGGGCTTCACAATTAATGAAAGTGTGATAGAATTCACAATATGGCCAAGTGCAATATCCAAATCACAGAAGCAGCAATTTTCTGATTAAAGGTGTAGTATGTAAGAATTTGCCAACTTCTGAAATTCATACTCCAAGCAAAAGGGGGCAGCATAGTAGCATTGTAGCTGCTGTTAGTTAATTAAGACATGTTAGCCATGCATCTAGTGGTCCTAGTGTGGAACAGTCCGGAGTGTAAGCACAGGTGCTTTGGACCAGGGGGAACCAGCAGGAAATGCTGGTAATGGGCAGAAGCACGGGAGCTGGCAATGTTGCAAATAAATGCATTCATTTGAGGAGACATGGGACTCTTCAGAATTTCTCAACTGATTTACCAGGAAAGTATCTTTATCTGTATATTAAGGCATATTGATATTGTAATATAAAATGACTTGTATATGATCAACATAAACATCTGGCTAGATCTGATATCTCACCATGTCCTGTGGCGTGGGATGTTGTCCATGTTCAGGATCTCCTTTACAGACATCAGGTCACCAGGGATGATGGGATAGAAGTCAGAGTATGAGGCTTCTTCATCGCTGTTGTATTCAGAGAACGTTGGAAAAAAACAACAGCCTGATTAAAACTAGATATCTTGCATATCATCAAATGACACAGGTGAAAGATTACAAAATAGATATTTTCCCTTGTCATCCTTCACAGTTATTTATTCTGTTGATGGAAGGATTAAGTGTTCGTATTAGCATGCCTATTCATTTTGTCATGGTTTATGGCACATTATCCATTCTCAAGTTCCACAGATCATTATTCTCCTCTGCCACTAGAAAGCAGCAGTGGCTCTCCTATGCTCTGTCTGAACGGCAGAGGTGGCCATACGTCAGAGTGAGCTCTGCTAATATAGGCAAACAGTGTATACATTTATTCAAGCACTCCAGGGATTCAGTTAAAACTGGCAACTCTTATCTTATCTCCAGATTAAAAATGGCTTTAATGGATAGTTTGTGTGTCCTCCTCTTCTTGTTAAGATCTTGCAAGGTAAACAATGACAATCCACAATCAAACAACATAAACGCAGAAGTGAGAATCTGTGAAAGACAAACCCTCTTTGAAACACAATGTCAGTATTGTTTGTCGCACTAATACCCCCTGTCAATCAGTGCAGCTCAGGATAGTTTCATTGTGTAGCACAGCAGATTTGTTACTGATCAGTATAAACACACATTACAGTGTTTTTTTTTAAAAACGTATGACGATGGAATTTGCAGATTCAGCTTGTATTAGAATAAAAACAAATTTTCTTTGTAAATATATTGTAATGTATTTTATATCTTTCCCTGACAAACAAGATATGAGAATTGAGAACAACATAACAGCTTGCGAAACAGCTTCTTCTTGTGCATATTTACAATATTGGAATTGGACTTCAGAGGATCAAGATTGTAGTGGGAGGTTGTGGATGATACTATGCTTTCCTTAAATTCGCAGTCATTACATACTTCTGTACTTTGCTTTTAATGTAATTACAGGTCTAATGAAAGCCGCTGCCCATTCCATCCCCGCCTCAGAAGTCTCAACAGTCAACTTGACTAGTGAGTGATTGTTGAGTAGTTGCACATGCGTAGTGAGGGTTTAGCTGACACTTGATGTACAATCTCCTTTCGTTTCCTGCTCCCAAAAAAACAATCCCGGAAGCATTCGAATACTGTCTTGGATGTCGATTACCATGGCAACAGTAAAAGTTTTGAACCAATTACGGGCTCTAGAGAGGACCTATGGTGTTTTTAGTGAAGTTGAGATGGGAAGTGTTTGCTGGATATTTAAAAGACCAATGTGGCATCTAATGGTGGAATTGCAGATTGCAACCAACTGAATACATCTCATTTCGCCAAGCTTGTAGGAGAAACTACGAAAAAAATTCAACCAAAAATGCAAAGGGCTTTCTCTAGAACCAGTGTTCCGTTTGTCTGTTCATGGTTACTGTGAAAACATTGCAGTGCAACATGGTGAACTCTGGGAAGAAGGACCTGCTCCCTCTGTAGATATAAAAGGCTCATGCTAAAGTAACGAAAACACAATGATTCTAAGTGATTTTACACTATTGAAAACAGATACAACTATCAAAATTGTATTCCATTTCTGTGGACAGGTCCCCAGCAAACCTACAGACCTTTAAGTCACTCTCAATGTACTAAAAACAGTTAACAGATATGATGGTAGTGCAGTCAGAGCTGGTCAGTGTTTTGCATTAAACTGCCTCGGGGAAACTGTGGGCTTCTCTCAGGGACACATGGTGCAATGTTTTTAACACTCTTGACTGAACTGTAACCCACTGTTTTTTGGCTGATTTTTCTACTATGTGCCTCCCGTATGGGGTGCAAAGCCTAATCTAGCTACATAATCAGGGCAGTGTGTGACCTGTTATCTCTCATGTGCGAGAAATGTTATGACCATCATTTGCTTCTTCTGCTCTGCATGTTTCCCCTTTTACTCACTGGTATGCAAACACACATGCTATTGTCTATAGGGAGCTTACATAATCAAGAGGAACATGGTGCTGCTGATGTGAGCACAGTGTGGTGTTTATGAGCCAAAGGCTTTTGGAGATGGGCCAGTGGGTTGGTCATGGCACAATGGCAATTTTAATTGTTCATCATCATGGCATGCAGTCATCTGCAATGTTGTTTTGAATCCGCTTCCGTGTCAACTGGTTGGTAGACCTGCTTGTGTTCCAGTTGATGAACTTAGATACAAACTGAACATGATAAACCAGACATAGAGAGCAGTTACTGGACACGTACAGTATACAGTGAAGTGATCCTAAATTAGAAGCACTGCCAGTTGCTGCTCTTTCTGTGTTGGCACTTGAAGTAATCTTTTCATCATGGGTTCACAGTCATGCACTCACACAGACAATAGGCACAAATATGTAAGCCAACACTAAAGCATGAGATCTCAATTTAAAGCACCAACAATAACCTGGGCTGACCTTTTCTATGTGCACCCCCATAAACAGGAGAGGGGCATTTGTTCTTAGCAACAAGGTCACTTGAGGCAATGGTGCTGAAAGGCATTTCTGTAACAAGAGAAGCGTTAATTTTACTCTACTTTTATCCACAGATGACTGTCGCTCTTTTAACAAGAGTAATTACAAACACAGTAGGAGGATATCATATGTTTGAACACTTTGCTTGTTTTTCATGTGTTTTTAGATTAGTGCTGTGAATTAATGGAAATATTATGAGATTGCTATATGGCCAAGAGGAATATCAAAATCACAGTAGCTGCTCTTTTTTGATAAATGTTAAATATGTGACCAAACAGCATTTTAATTGAGTACTCTAAAGCTGCAGGGATGCCCTGGCCTACAGATCTTGTTCTCCAGATATAAGAATAAATGTTTTTGGTACAGACCCCAAAAAATGTCACATCACCATGATTTTAGTAGTTTTTTGGTGAAAATAGAGATTGTGATGTAAATATGATCATTCCCACTAATCACGAATCATATCGCAATCACAGTATATGTCAAGATAATTTATCATGGGTTGCAATTTTTTATTTTTTTATTTCACTCATGATTCATTTTAACTTAAAACGTTTTGACTCAATGTTTTGACTTTTGTAACTGTACAATGTGCTCTGTTCACTCAGCGTAACCAGATGTGAGTTTTTATGCACATACCGTACCATTTCACATCCTATTTTTTGCAGCCGATATTGTGTAGGTTCAGCATGACTGTTTAGATAAATTGTTTCATGTAAGCATAGAGGAAGCCTGACAGGGGTCATACTTAGAAAACCAAACTTCCAGTACAGAAAACTGACTACACCATGTAATGTAGTTATGTTCTTGGCTCATTCTCCTCGAGATGAGTCCATATGCATTTCTCTGATTCAGGGAATCAGAATAAATCTTTCAAGAGGCAGGACGCTGTAGAACTGGACCCTTCAGAGCTATTGGTGTATTAAAAACACGTGCAGCCCTATCATAGATCTGTAGATACAGCATTGTTATGTTGAACCTTTAAGTACATTACCACTGTGATGTACTTTACAACACAGCTCCTTTTGAAAAGGATAGATAAGAAAAAATATCTTGGAAGATTGTCAGCCAGAACTGTATGTTCAACCAGGTGTGTGTTTAAAACAATCCCCAACTACCGTTGCTGTTAACATCTAGCCCCAGGCAGTACTTTCAACAAGCCATCTTACAAATGGCAATGCAAATTGACATGACTTCTCGTTTTCTTTTGTTTGCAAGCTGGGAAATTTCCCCATTTCATGGCGCTCAGAGGACAACTTCTGCTTTTGCTGTCTTATTTTTCTCTTTTTCCTTTGTTTAGGTTCCCTTTGAAAGTGTACTGAGAAGCTTGGGCCGTTGAATAATGTAATGCAGAGCCTGCGGCTGGGCAGTATCGCTCAAGTACAGCTCACAGATATATACACACAGAGGGAGAAACACTCATGGCATGCGAACAGGAACAGGCATGTGCACACACGCAAGCAAACAAACACATAGGACAGAGCTGATACTGCTGCTGTGTGCGGGAGAATGAAATTGTGAATTTATGTGTTTATAAACAACAAGCTTCCTCAAAATATTAACTTGGTGTGACTAGGAAGAAAAAGGCCTCTGAGAGGCACTGGATGATCTGCCATCACTGTTGTATGCATCTCAACAACATTTACTGATAATGGTCCTATGCATATTGTACAAACAAGAAAAACTCAACTCTGTGGGCAAAACTGTTCTCTTTAGTGTTGTTATGTTAAAGCTCCCCAGAGGACACTTTGTTCAATCTACATGAAGATAAATTTGAGTGCATTCCCACTGAGGATGTTCTAAGTATACATTTCAAAATGCCCCTCATTGCACCTGAAAGAGAGATAAACTCTTATGTTTGACTGAACTAAAGCTTGATAGAATTATTATTTTCATCATCCCTATAGAGAAAATCGGTCCAATTCCCTTTTATTCTACAATGGGGATTGCAGACCGACAGCTTAGCCTAATTTAATAACTTACTACAGCAGCGGGGGGTTGTGAAAATGAAGGCAAATTTGACTTGAGACTATTAGGGCAGGACCAGAAGTGATTTTCTATCAGATCTCACTGGAGTCATCTGGGAACACTGCCTGTTTTTTATTTTTATTTTCTCTTTCATAGTTTAATGGAATAGGCTTGTTTGGATATTTTACTTATGTAACACTTGTATTCTAACCCAGAATATGCGGGTGTATCTGAAATGTACTACAAGGAGTTTTTAACTTGTTTTGAAACAGTCTGATTAAAATTCTGACGTCTCTATATGACCCACATACGCAAACAAGACCACAATTACTTGTTTTGTTGTTTAATCTATGAAATATTTTAAAAGATGAAAAAAATGCTCATCAAAATTTACCAGCGCAAAGACTCTATTTTTAAAGGATAAAGGATATAGAAAAGCAGCAGATCCTCACATTTAAAAAGCAGGAACCTGTGTTTTTGTCTGAAAAATGATGGAAACGATTAATTGATTTTCGAAATAGTTTGGGGTTCATTTTCATTCGATCGACTAATCAATCAATCGTTGCAGCTCTAGTCATTATTTTTGACAAAACCATTTTATCTCATATTTCCCTCCAGGACAAAATGGAGCCAGTTCATTCATCAAGCTGACATTAAAAGCTAATGCTGCTGCCTGTTTCCTTTTTTTTAATTGGGTACATCACTATTCTATCTTTTGTGGTGTTTGCAATATTGGAGCCACATTTTCTGCTGTTAATATTTGTCTTTCAAGCCACAGGTCGACTGGAATACCTCCCATTCATTTGCATGCTGCAGTAACACTGCTAACCACAAAGTAATTGAACTGCATTTTTCACACAAAGTTGTCTTCATTTATTTATTTGCCAACTTCATATAGTAGTGTGTGTCTGGCCCAGTGTTCATGTGTAACTTTAGTTCTGAAACATGCTGAAAACTCTTGTCATACGAAGTAAGATTTAGCTATAGCAGGGAAAAAACTGCAGTATATGGTGGCACATGGTGCTCATGAGTAAGCTTGAGGTGTCTTTTGATTTTGTGTTTTTGTTGCTGTGTAGGATATCCGAACTTCATCCCCACAATGCTAGCGCCAAGACAGTTGTGGAGAGGGTCTCGGTGATGTGTGTTTGTGAATGTGAATGTGTTGCGCTAGCATCTACCATGAGTGCCCCACAGGGTATACTTGAGTGGATTAATGTGTCATTGAACTCAGAATAACCATCCTGCCATATATTTCTCTTTAATAAATACTTTATGTTGTCCTGCAACTGAAAAAACAAAAAACAAATGAGCTGTGATCAATCAGGACAGCTTAACAACATAATACGTAACGAATGTACCCACTTTATTATTTATAGAAGTTTACATTTAGAGCAGAAACTGTAAAAACTTTTCTCGGATTCATATAAAAGTTTTTGCTTTTTGTGCAGTGTAGGTTTAGTTTAAAACAGTATCAGTCTTAACCAGTAATTTAATCTATTTATCCTATATCAATGGTGAAATAAACTAAACATTTAAGTGCCGTACCCTTACACAAGACTGCATAGCAGCTTCTTTGCTCAGGCTGAGGATTCAATTCAACTTAAGCAGTTCACCATTAAAATAGTATTCGTGTTATGATTTATCCAACCCAGCCAAGTTGGAATACGGCTTGCTGAAGGGCATTAGGGATTAACTATAATACCAATTGAGACATTACCAGTTAAAAACCCCTAGTCGTACATTTAAGTAAATGATCTGAAAACTTCCACGCTTCCGTTTATCCTTTTGAACTTGCACTACAGTTGTCAAGAGATCATGTTTGCACCTGGAAGTGAAGGTCTTCTTTTTGATCTGGGAGGACAGCTGCATGCTGTGAGACATCTGGGACGACTGCTTCTCCTGCTCTCGCCGCATCACCATCCTGGTTTCCATGGTAACCCCCCAACTGGCACCTGTATAGGGAGGGGAAACTCGGAGTGAGGATGCAGAGGTGTGTAGGAGGCAGTGCTATACAGAGTCAATGAGAGTCAGACACAAAAGACACTGTAGCTTTGGACTGGAACACAACTACATTATATTTATGAGCGGTAAGCAGACGCTCGTATCCGGAGCAACTATAGTTTCATATTGTTTCATATTGAGTGCAGTGAAGTTGCCAAATGAAAGCCACTTTACACTTTAGCCTTAGACATAACTGGTTTGTATTCAGACAGGACCTTACCTTAGTTACATTGTATGCAAAATGTTAACTGCACCTCTTGGTTCTCTGATAGATGAGTCTCCTGATATCTAAGATAAGTGTGTTAGGAGGTGGCAACCCAAAGACATGTTGGAGTGCGACCAACATTAATGTTTTCTGCATCAATATTTTCTGCAGTTACATCCTTGATCAAAAAAATCATGGATCAAACCTGTCAGCCTCATGACTTCCATTTGCCAAGAAGCGCCAAACACATCAACCTTAAGTGGGTTTCGATTCAAAATGTCATTTATGCACTTTGGGAATGAAAATTGGTGTCTGAAATTGAATAGTTTGCACTTAATATGAAGCTATTTCATAGTATAGGTCTGCAACTTGTGATTATTTTCATTGATTATTCTGTCAATTATCCTTTCAATTAAAGTTTGATCTACAAAAGGTCAGAAAATGATGAAAGATACAATCGTTTTATCCTAGAGCCCAAGGTGACATTTTCACGTGTCTTGTTTTCTGTCATCCCCTGCCCCAAGCAGCTATAAGTTGCAACTATCATTCATTTTCATTATTAATTAATATGTCAATTATATTCTTAAGTAAGCTATTAGTTGTTTGCTCTATACTGTGTTAGAAGATTGTGCAAATTGGCTATCATTGTTTCCCAAAGCCAACCTATTCAAATGTCTTGTTTTACCCACAACACAAAGATATTCCGTTTACTTGCATAGAGGAGTTTAGAAACCAGAAAATATCACATTTAAAAAGCTGGACTCAGAGAATTTTTGCTTCTTTTTTCACATAAAATTACTCACTAATTAATTGATTATCAAAAATATTGGCAATCCATTTCAAAGTTGGCAACTAACAATTCAGTTTACTGTCATAGGAGACCATGAAAGACAACTACTGTCATCAGTTATATTTTGGCATGTTTTTTCCAGATAAATTTTGGACGAATCATTTCAGCATTTAAAGTAAAATGTCAGCAGTCCTATGTTATGACAATAAGTCTTCTGTTTTCCTATTTTTGTCTTTTTTTCATTGTCCAGTGTGGTTTTAAAATAGATTTGTAGAAGAGGTATGTTTGAGTCCCACGTTGGATGAATCGCCCCTTTGTGGGTCGCTGAGCCACTAATAATTCATCAGTTGAGGTCCGCCATGCTGCTGCCCACACCCTGCCCATCATTAATCATGCGGCTGCTCTGGGGAAGTGGATGCAGAACGCGCCCAACAAACAGAATCAGGTCGCGCCTGAGTGATAGCTTCATTCTCCCAGTCCCAATAGCAACCACCTGTGTTAACGCAATAAACAAGCGTAATGTGTTATTTCTCCTCATCTCCCTCAATTACATTGTGGAAAACAGCATCGCGCTAGCTGACTGGCTAATGGGCTAGCAGGCCAGCTGATTCCCCTGTTGCTCTTTTTGTGGCTCACTGTTGTGAAGGGAAGGGGCTTTGTTTGAACACTGCTAATGAAAGGTCGACCTCTGGCACATTAAAATTGATCAGTCTCCATGGGCAGGCCTGGATCCTTGGCCCCTGGAGGGATGGGAGCAAAAGCATGGCAGCGCTCTTTGCTACACACATTTTTTGCTTTTAGTCTCTGGAGTGAATTGAGAGCTCAGTTTCCAAGTCTCTGATAATAAGAAAAACTGTATCAACAGAGAAACAAGGGAACAAGTAATTTGCTATTCTACTCGTTGAAGGGGAAGGATTTGTCTGAACGCTACAGGAGCTTGCTCCCTAGAGAGTAATTAAAAGCCACATCCACTGAGGCCATCAAAGACGAGACCATTAAGAAGTTCAACTAGCTGAAGAAACGACTCTCAAGAGGAAAAGAACCTTTCTGACAAAACAAAGAACAATAATTAACAGCATTATCGAGGCAGTGTGCATTTTACTCCAGCTTATTGTTGTGGTTTTATATATCAACGATATATCAATCACATAGTCTTATGCATTGGTAACCTGTCACCAAAAAAGTTCTGTGCCATTTGTGCTAGATTTAAATGAAGGCTGAGCAAAGGAAATCCCACTCACGCTTTCTTTAAAGAAACAGGTGAAGTCCTCTGGGTGTCAGAGATCTGTAGGACGGATATATCCCCACTTCCTTTTCTGTCTGCCTGTCTGTCTCTCTCCTTGAAGATCTTGTTCAAAATACTGTCTCACCTCTTGGTATTACCTCTCGCTGTCTGTCCGTGTCTACCTCTCTACTCTATCTTGATGTAGTGGTAAAGGGTGACCCTGAACACAAAGTGTCCTTCAGTGCCAAGAATGTGGACAACACAATGCTGTCTCATTCTTAAGTTGGTAAATATAGACCAATGACACCTCCCCTGTACACACACACACACACACACACACACACACACACACACACACACACACACACATGCATTCAACATTACACTCAGTCCTAATTGGCGACATAGACACACACACGCACACACACTCACACACAGATCACTTCCATCAGTCAGCAGCTCTGAGGACATGCGGCTAAGAGATGATACAATAGCTCCCCGTGCAATAAGAGAGGCTGGACAAAATGACCCGAGCAGCTGAAAGGAACAGCTGGAATAGCCTCAGGAGAACAACCGGCTGCGGTGGAACTACAGCGTCTGCTCAATAACTGTCACTAAAAGAAATATATATTTATTTCGGCCCTCTCAGCACCATCCCACCTGGGTACAAAGAATCCAAAATTAAAGATAGAGAAATGACAAGTGGGAAGACTGAGGAGACAGAGGGGCTGTGAGGAGGACACAGAGAACGGAAATGGAAGATGGAGTGAGTCTGTCCTGTGATTCTACCTTATTAAAAATCTGACCTTGGACTCTGTTTTTTTAAAAAGCAAGAGGTTAATAATGGTGGAGGTAACACCTGAGACTGCCGGCCCTACCAACCTTTCATTCTACTTTTAGTTCTTTATCCCTGCCTTTTATTGCTCTTCCATTTATCCTGCCTTTCTTGTATTGCTCCTACATAAAAACTACTTTTTTTGGCATGAACGTATTTTCGTATAACTCGTATTTGATGTCCGGCAAGCAGCATAATTCCAGGAATCAGCAAAATGCATACTAAATATAAAATCCTAAATTTAAAAGTACATTTGACTTAAATACTTGTCTGTCTCGTGCCGCACAAAGGTCAGTGTTTGGTGTTAGATTGTGAAGGTTTTATGCCAACCAGACTTTTATGTTCCCCTCAAGAGTAATTGATTTACCTTGTACTTTGTACCTTGTATCACTGGTCCACGCTTTATGATCACGCTAATGACATCCCCATGAGCCTTAGCCCACTCAAGAGCCCCGATTCCGCTCAGGTGTGCTCAGCTAACGGGGGAGGAGCGCTACCTGCAAGAGAAAGAAACACAGGGAAAGAGGGAGAGAAACGCACGCCAGCCCCTCGTAAAACTTGGTTGTTATGCTGCCTTTGAAACAAGCATATCAAAAGGCTAATATACGATACAACCCAAGGCTAATATATCTACTGTATGCTCATTAGTTGTTGTTGTAGCAGTAGTAGTTGGAGTTGTGCTTGATTTGAACTGATCCTTTTTTTGAAATTCTCCCTGTTCTTGCTTATCACCTCCTTTTGCAGTGGTCTTTGATTAGTTAACATGACGACTGTTGTCTTTCTTTAAACAGGGCACTCTGTCTGGCGGAGTTCATTAGAACTTTGTGTGTTTGCAGTTCTGGACAAAAAAGACAAAAGTTTTTCTTTTATTTCCCGCACCAAGGTGGTCATGTGTTCACCTGAGTTTGTTTGTTGCTTGGTTCGTTTGTTAGCAGGATTACATGAAAACTGCTGAACGGATTTCCATAAAACTTGGATGGAGAATGGGTCACAGCCAAGAATAGATGCCATTCGGTGTGGATCCTGATAAAGGGGAAAGATCCAGGATTTGTTTTTCTCACCTACTTCATAGGGCTTTTATCCACATGTTCGTTATTATTTCAGGGAGTAATGCATGGATCTTGATGAAAAAAATCAGTCATCTTTGATTGAGTACAATCTGATGTGGCTAAAACGGACTGTTGAACCTTAGTGGAGGTGTTCGCCCTACTGTGTGCCATTCTAGCTTTCTCTGCAAACAAGCCTTGAATAAAGGCAACTTTGAAAAGAATCTTAAGAAAATTTAAATTATCTGTATTGTCTGTGTTCTGTTATAATTGTGTTTGTGTACAGAATAGTTTTTTTTCTCTCTCCACAAATAATTTAAAAGAATCCCACATTGAATTATAATTATCTGTGCTGTCACGGTTGTATGATTTTGTGTCTGTGTGTTTTTATTAGTGTGTCTAGTGGTGCTGACTGTCAGAGACTAAAAGCACAGGGGGGTTGTGAGGAAAGAAGGCATCACTCAAGGCCACAGCATTGTATTGAAGGATGGGCTGGTTATTTTTAAGCTTTTAGTGGCCACACCTGCCTCTGGAATATCACCACACAATACAAGCTACGGTTGCCAGGCCCTCTGTTCTCATCATACATCAACAGTGACTGTCAGACTACTAAGAATAACTACTGGGAGAAAGCAGCTGAGGGATACCTTTATTAGTTCCTCTTCTTTCGGAAGACTCCTCAGCTTCTGGATTCACCAGAAGCATCTCACGTCAGTGTCGTCTTCTATTTCTTACGGTGAAATTGTGCCTGCTGCTGTTTCCTTGAAAACTCTGAGACAACAGAACATTTTAAGGCCTTTTTCCAAAGTCAATCTCTGAAGTACTGCCAGGCATTAAACCTCAACCGGTGCAGCTTCTGTCTGTTGAGTGCCGGATTTATTTAGATCATTTATGCAAATCAGTCTGGTTGCACTTTCCCAGAGCACCTGGAGCACAAAATATGTAATGAGTTTGTACACATACCAGGTGAAACATGTATGGCAAGCCAACAAGGAATTAATATTTGCCTCACGCACAGAACGACTTCTTGTGTATTATTAATCATTAATGCTTATTCACAATTCATGCCTGCTCTGTGCTTTTACTGGCATAAATTATGAATAAATGCCAGAGTAAGTGTGACTGTGGAAAACATTTATTCCCTGTTGAATGTTCTTATTATATCTGAACCTCACAGACACAGAGGATATCAAACACTCAATGTATGGGTCACTGTGAAGTAGGGCTGCACGATTCTAGAAAAAATGTGAATCACGATTTTTTTGCTTAGAATTGAGATCACGATTCTCTGGCACGATTTTTTTCACAAAATGTTTATTGCACTGATGAGTAAAAAAACATTGTAGTATGGCAGAGGCATAAAGCAATGTTTTTTTTGTTTTGTTCAATGGATGAGAAATGACTTTTACAAAAGAAAAAAATACAATAATTTGTCTCCAAGATGAGAGGGAATCCTTTAATCCCTCATGTTGTACAGTGTTTATTGGGGCCGTATCTTTGGCTAGGTGATATGTGATAGCTGCTTTGATCGGCTTTCTAAAACGGAAGCGTAATATTCATCGAGTAAACATGTGACGTGACATGAAGCCCGAAGTTGGGCTGGGAACAGTTGACAACAAATTTGTCTTCAAAATAAGAGCTTTACATTGCACCCCATTGTAGTTTAGAACTGGGTTCTTAGCGGGGGGCTTTTACTTTGAAAGTAGCGACCGTTTCTAGCTTGCACTACAACAACAAGCTAACACAACGAAACAGCTAGAGATCCAGGAGAAACTAGCATCTCCCGGATCTCAGCGGCTGTCCAGTTGCTCAACTAGCAGGCGAGGTGGAAATAAGTGTACCCTCCGAGGCGGCAAATCGGCGGACCTAAACAGACTCTCAATTTGCCGCCCTCTGTCTAAAACCGTGGACCTAGCTGCCCAAAAGACGGGCAGATTGGCGGCTTGCTGCCCCGTCTAAAAACGGCCTCTCACTCACTCCTTCCAAACACTCAACTGCAGGCGGGCTTCCTCCGCTGAATCCGTGTTGTAAAGATGCTTTACCACAGGTTGAGGGAGGAGGCAGCGGCAGTGCTGCATTTGGGGGCGCTTCGAAAAATCCGGGAGGAAAATGGAAGCATTTGTTTGTGATTCAGCTCGAGATATAAAATGCTCCAGAATCGCTGTGTGTAGAAATAAGATCACGTGTATGTGTGAATCGAGATCGCGATTTTTTAACAATTTTTTGTGCAGCCCTACTGTGAAGACAGCAGACTGTGATATCAGCTGCATGTAATGGCACATTCAGGTCCCTTTGCAGGAAAAAAGTGAAAGAAGTGGAGGATGGTAGAATTAACGTAGAGAGGTTGACATGGATAACTTGTTGGACTGCCATCATCTGGAATATTTTATTTATTTAAAAAAACAACCATAAAAGAAGCAGCTTTAAATAGAGATTGATTGGATTACTTCTTCTCTAACTGCTACTTTAGATTGCATTGGGGTTAGGGTTGAGCACAATAAACTGTTTTAAAGGCATATTGTGAAGATTATCATACCATGTACATTTGCATTTCATGCTTTGGTGTCTACTGTATAACTGTTATTTAAAAACAATCTTTGACATAATATTTTGTGAAATTATGATAAAACCTTAAGCCCCAAGCCAATTTTCTAGGCCTCTGCTCAAAAATTGCATATCCATAATAAAATGAGTATATCTCTGCAACCACAAGGTTTATTTGAATACTTTTGGTGTCATGGGAAAGGGAACACTTTGAGGATTGTAATTATCAGTATATGTGTTACTGGTGAATAGTAAATGAAGATGGCACACAGCAAACATTCAAAAAATGTTAGTCTCGCCTAAAAAAAAAAGAAGCATTTTCAGGGTGTGTATCCCTTAGAAATATTGCTGCCAAAGCTCTAAACCTCTTACAAATCATAGTACAATATGTGAACATTGTCTCTGCAAAGGCTGATTTTGATCAAGTGCAGCAGAACAAAATTAGAGAGGTTTTAGCACAGACATCTTAGGCGAAGTGTC